>NC_085005.1:14557831-14592831 GCF_963854185.1 Sardina pilchardus | reverse complement strand
TGTGTTGTGTTGATGGTACATTGCACTACAACAAAGTCGGAGGCTCGCTCAGTAATGATGATCAATTGGCAATCCTGCACAGGACTGCACTTCTGGTAGTTTCCATGTACAGCACAATGCAATAGAGCCACTGGCATTACAGTTGTTAGTCAATGTTCCTCTCTTGATATCCTGCTCCTGACATCATATCCTGTATGTTGCTGTTTCATGGTGTTGGCAGTTGTCTTATGATAAGTTCTGGATGTACAGCAGGTGTCATAGAGAAGCATGCAGTCACAGTGTCCAGTCTCTGACCACCTATATCTATCTACAGTAGGTTCACTGCAGCTGAGTATGAAGCTTATGAGATGTTTTGAATTTTGTTGAATTGTGATATGCAGTGTTCTCTGTGACTGGGTTACTGTTGTAGGTTCATTAGCGATTGAGTCACTATTGAGTGTAGCTGACCACCGTTATTCTGAGAAGACAGAGAGGAAGTTTCCTGTGGTGCAATGAAGTGTGTAGTACGCTCAGAAAGCTTCCCTTTTCAAGGCTGATTGCCCAAGTGGCAAGTAGGCTACCCACGAAAAGAAATCTATACCTCATCTAAGTCAGAAAATAAGCTCTGAGGCATGACATATGGGGACATGTTTCATATGAAATGAAATAATGCAACTGCACCAACATATTATACCTACACAAAACCATTTTGCTGCATTTGTAGCTATATTCCTGCTAGCCCATGCCCTCACAGGAACGGCCAAGTTCTTAACAACACAGGGTCTATATCCATTGTCCCATGTTCTAATGGAACAGAAGAGTCACAGCATAGCAAGATTGATAGCTTGAGTTTTCATGGAATTGGAAGCTGTGGTCATGACACGGTCACTGTCAGTTTGTTCAAATTATGTAGTTATTGCTAGTGGTATTGTTCGTTTACCAAGAGTTTATTTTTTAAAAATCATTGTGACTTCAGTAGTAGCATGCTGTAACAGTCACTGGCAGTTTACTGATGTATCTTTCCACAGTTAACGACGCTTTAGTAGTCAGTGTCAATTTAGTATGATCTGACAGTCACTGTCAGCCTGGCTAATAATAAAACATAGTTCACTTCCTCTCATGACTACTATTTCCTTTGCATTTTCGAGAAATGGACCCTGTTTCCTACTCCACCGTTTATTTCAATTAATTTGCAAAGGGTGTGTGTGCTAATAATTGATTGTTAGTTACTGATGGCATGCTGTGGTGATCACAGTCTCTGGCAGTTGATTTACTACTTTGTTCTAGCAGTTAGAGTAGTTAACTGCTTGCACTCTGAAGGTGTGGGTGTGGGTGTGTTTGTGTGAGGCTACTCTCACTGATGCTGGTTTCTCAGAAGATGCTCTCAGAGTGACCGAGCTCCAGTTGGCCTGAGCAGCCTGCTGCTGGCACCACGCCTTTCCTCAGTGAGGCCAGGTCACATTGGGCGGAGCCTGTTTGGCAAATGGGCGGGGTGTGTGTCTGACCACTTCTTGGACACGCCCATGGCCTTATTCCATGTCACTATCCTGACAGACATGGACACACACACACACACACACACACACACACACACACACACACACTCACTCACACTCACATAATAGTCGTGGCAGTCTTTGGCTTTCTTAAAGATTAGAGACTTCAGAGTATCCTCCTCTGAGTGAAAGGTCCTAGTCTGTATCCCTATTTTGATCTTTGGCCTCATAGGACAAACCAGTTCTACTTTTATAATGTATGTTCTGTAAATTATATGCAATTGTATATATTTGAAATTTAAATAATGTCTATTATTTAGACAAAGAAGACATTTAGCTGACTTACAACAAGTGGTCACTGCATTCGTAGCAATTTATGTGAACAAAATGTTTTCACATGTAGAAATGTAGGAAGCTGACTTTTTCTCTGTTGAATTAGAGTAATGGTCCTTCAGCACTGCCTGTGTAGAGACTTGGGTGTAGCTGTTGTGTGCCTGGACAGGCTGTGCGCTTCAGGCTTTCTTAAGTACAGTATATCACCAACAATAAGACGCAGGTATGCTGAGTCTAATCCTCTGAGGTGAATCCTTTCCTCTCTATTAGACGTTCCCACACACTGACACACACACACACACACACTTTCACATATAGTATGCACGCAAATAAACACAGACACACTCAGACACACATTCACATACGTGCAAATACACACACACATTCACATTCACATACATGCAAATACACGTACACACACTCACACTGCACGGTCTCATACAGGCGACTGCAGTTGATTGAAGTAGGCGTTAGAGATGATCTGTCTTAAAGTTCTCCAAGATGCCTTTACATTAGCCCTGAGCCCTGTGGGACTGTCTGAGTGTGTGTGTGTGTGTGTGTGTGTGTGTGTGTGTGTGTGTGTGTGCTGGTGTCTTGGGTGAAGCCTATCTGTGTGTGAGTTGTTTGTGATAGTGTGTATGTACTAGTATGAGTGTGTCATTTTTCTTGCATGGTTTAGGTAATAATTGAATGTCTTCAATATGTCTTAAGTGAATGAGAGGATAGATTGGAGTAACTTGAGGATCTTGCAAAGTTCCGAAAGTGATTTTTTTAATCAACTAGCTTCTTGGAAGAGAGGATTATGGTTGCCACCAGACTCTGGCCCCGGGGGTTAATTAGTCAGCGCTAAGCATTAAACTGGGTTTACTGGGTGACAGTTCAGACCCACAGTTTCCACTGTGCCCCATTACTGTCATTGGTGAAGTTTACCGCCTCTTTACGCCATGACGGCTCTGAGGACATTGTTAATCTCGCGGCTGAATGAACTCATCAGTGAGTGAGTGAGCAGCCGTCAGTTATACATGATACGCTGGTCATTTGGGGAGAACCCTTGCTGTTGACGCTGTTTGATGTGCATCTGTGCTAACTGATCAAAGGCTTGTGTAAGCTCAACTTGTGGTTAGAGAGCACTTCCGTTGATGCCTCTTTTGTTCCTGGCAGTCTATCCTGTGTGATAAACGATTGCCAATGACTAATGTTGCACTCACAAAAATGCTATAAAGATATGTTATGCGCGCATGCAGGATTCTGGGTAGCTTGTGAGTCCCAGAGCCATCAAAAGTTCCAAAAAACCTGCGCTGAATGGCTGAATCGCAGGAAGGTGGGATGTACTTCTGGATGCTGGAGGGTGTAATCTATTAACTCATTGACTATGGACGAATAGATTGGCTGTTAATATTTCCAAAACTCCCGTAATGCGGAAGTAGCCTGGAAAAAGAGCTGCCATTTTTTCCTATGGAAGTCTATGAGAGTGTCGCCACTCTATTTTATCTACTGCTCTGGTGGCGGCTTATATGCGGGAAATGACTGTAGTCCACAGTTCCAGTTTCGAAAAGGTACAGGTTGCCGGCTGTCATACGACAAGGAATCATGCACACGCTTACTCGCGCTCAAATTCAGGCTCTACCTCATCTCACCAGTCAGAAAACGCAAACCCGCATCCCCAGATGTACAGATAAGAGTGTGATTGTGTCATTTTGCGGTCTAAAAGTGGTGCACCTCACTTCCTGACATTGAGCAGTGTAGGCCTTAGCCATCTATATTTGAATATATGAAGGAAACAATGACTGCCATAGGTGCGCTTTCATTTCCTTGAACTGCTATGTTGTACCAACCGCTGTAAGGGTTTACCGATGCTTGCCAGTGATGCATGTTTGCTAACCATGCGATAGGTGTGCTCGTCTTTAACACTGGTGTGTCCGTCCGTAACCTGTATTATTCATAAATGGCTATTTCATATGGCTATGGGAATCATCATTTGTTAAATTCAGCTTGTGAATTTTGGTGCTGAAACACAGAAATGCTTTTGACCAAGGGAGCATATTCCAACAATGGCTCCAGCCAATAGTGTTAGGTTGTGTCGTGATTCAGAAGATGTCAGACAACTGGGTTTGCCTAGATTTACTTCTTTTTTTTTATTTTTCCAGACACATCGTAGATGCAGAGATGGTTAAAGGTGTGTTGTTTGTTTACTGTGTTGGGTCACTCTCAGATAGCGTCAGCGCTGTGGTGGTACTACATCTCCAAGGGAGTGGAGTATTTGGACACGGTATTCTTCATCCTGAGGAAGAAGTTCAACCAGGTCAGCTTCCTCCATGTCTACCACCACTGCACCATGTTCATCCTCTGGTGGATCGGCATCAAGTGGGTCCCTGGTGGGCAATGTGAGTATACATGCACGCACGCACGCACGCACGCACGCGCACACACACACACACAGACAAACGCAGACACACATATTGCTACAAGGAATTATGCAAGAAACCAAAGCTGCATTATCTTTTGCTCTCACACTATCGAGTGGCATGCGTGTTCATGTGTGTGTCCTTATTTGACTTTTGCATTTGATCTCGTTGATGATTGTAATTTTAATCTGTGTCTCTATGTTATAGGTCTTGAATTTGATGTTTAAAAAAGTAAACCCTATTATTCTTTGACCTCTGACCCCAATATCTCTCTCGGCAGCTTTCTTCGGTGCTTCCATCAACTCAGGTATCCATGTCCTCATGTACCTGTACTACGGGCTGGCTGCCTTTGGCCCGAGCATCCAACGTTACCTGTGGTGGAAGAAATACCTGACTATCATTCAGATGGTAAGAGAGACGGACCAGCAAGGGTCTTTGTAGACCGTATCAAAGCAATGCGTCATGCACCAGTCAGTGTTGGGGCCAAAATTATATTAAGCTTACATTAATAGTGTGTAGATGTTTGCCATTGTCTTTGTATGCATTTGTAATGTGTCTATGATTGAGTGTTGATGAGCTTGTGAGAATTTGCTTACCTCTATGTGAATGTTCTTGTGTTTTCTCATGCGTGTGTGTCTGTGTGTGTGTGTGTGTGTGTGTGTGTGTGTGTGTGTGTGTGTGTGTGTGTGTGCGTGTGCGTGTGTGTTTGTGTTTGTTTTTGTGACAGATCCAGTTCCACGTGACGATCGGCCATGCGGCCCACTCCCTGTACACTGGCTGCCCCTTCCCCAGCTGGATGCAGTGGACTCTGATTTGCTACGCCGTCACCTTCATCATCCTCTTTGGCAACTTCTACTATCAGACCTACCGCCGCAAACCACGCCACCCCGCCGCCAAGGCCGTCGCCAACGGCAACGTCTCCGCGTTAACCAACGGCGTCGGCAAGATGGCCGACGAGGTCACTTCGGAGGAGAACGGGAAGAAGCACAAGAAAGGAAGAGCAAAGAGAGACTAGGGCCAATACCAGGAGGAGAGGGGAGGGATCTGTCTCGCCTGGACCAATAAACACAGAGGAGGACCAGCCGGGGTGGGGTTTGAAGGCGGGGTTTGTGTAACTCCCACAGGTTATGTTGAGAATATGATTGATTGACAGGAAGGGAAGAGGATGTGTGTAGGTGGTGCTTCCGTTTCACCTGTTGTGTGTCGCACTCTCCCCTTTTTTCAGTACCATGTGTACCCAACTGTGCAATTTTCTTCAGTGTCTGTCTCTCTCTTTCTCTCTCTTTCTCTTTCTCTCTCTCTCTCTCTCTCTCTCTCTCTCTCTCTCTCTCCCTATACACACCACAACACACAACAAACATATGCTCAAATGTTGCAGAAACAATAGAGAAAACACAACGGGAGTTAGGAAGAATATGAATTTTCTCCTCTCTCTCTGTCTCTCTCTCTCTCTCCCTCTCCTTATTCCTTTCTCTGTCAGTTCCACCCCTTTCCTCTCTTTTTGTACTTTTTTTTCTGCTTGTTTCAACCTTACCCCTTCTAAGGCCCCTCCCCCCATCTATTTACCCATCTATCTAATGTTAGCAGCACCCTCTCTGCCTGGCTTTGCTTCAACACCACTCAAAGGGTACTAGGTTTGCAGGCGCTAGATCAGGCTACCCTCTTGTGCTTTCAGCAGGAATCTAAGCTCTCGTCTGTTTTTTGGGAGGTTAGGACAGGTCTACTGTTTGATACCTACAGTAGACCTACTTGTGGCACCTAGCTGATGAGTGCTGCTGTATAAACTGCAATAACAAAAAGAAAAAGCAGACGTTATCATGTTCAGTCTATAAATGTAAAACAAAATGGTGGATTGTACGTGTATGGAGAAAAAAAAGGTGTAGCCACTAAATTGGCCATGTAGCTTACTACTGTCAGGATTGAGAGATGTCTTTGGCAACCCGAACACAGAACTCCCAACAGATCTATCTCAAAATAAACAAAGAAAACAAGATATACAATGATGTATGATGCAGGAGAAACAGAATCAGAGATTTTTTGTGGGCCTCAAAAGCTGTGACCAAGGGAAAGGAGTAGAGCTGGAACTGTCTTGAGGCAATTTTGCTGCCAAATCACTATAGAACTCGGTTAGGGATAGAACATTCCAGAATAAAGAGCCTCCTGTGACAAAAGAAAAAATGTTAACTTCATTAGCCTCCCACATAAGTGTGTGGTTTCAGTACTGGGGACCGTATTTGGTACTGGAGTGCTTTATAACTGGAATAAAATGGCATTTGTCAACAAGAGATTTCTGCTAAATATGGGCTGGGTCTCTTTCAGATTTAGCCATTTCCTAGGCTTCCCATATGAAATGAAGTTAGCATTTCCTATTGTTAAGGGGATGTTTAATCTTTGTTAATATATATGAAGACAGGTATTTAAAAAGCGCTAAAAACAAATTCATATTGTGAATGGATTACATGCAGGCTTTATAGAAGGTTTTTTTAAAAAAAACATCTTTTAAACGGCACAAGGTAAACATGTTTTTTTTTTTGGTAATAAAATCAGTTTGTAGCCGTGACGTTAAACCCCAAAGAGCAGTTGAATATCGGAGCATCTGACAATAGCCTACTTGATTTAGTACCTCAAGTCTCATGTGTTAATCATTTGCATTTGTGCTTGATCATGTATGTATTGCGGAATGTGTGTATGTGTGTGTGTGTGTGTGTGTGTGTGTGTGTGTGTGTGTGTGTGTGTGTGCACTAGTGCATTCCTGGAAGATTACATGCAGGTATTTCTGTGAGAGTTTTGTGAAAAAGTCACCTGTTGCCCACAGAGACTAAAATTAGTAGCCTACTAACTAAAGGGCTTTTTATTCATGACAACACACACCAACAAACACACTCACACATGGTTGCAGATTATACCAAAATAAAGAAGATGCCACATCTTGCTGGTTACTGTTTGGTGTGTGTTTGTGTGTGTGTGTGTGTGTGTGTGCATGCGTGTGTTTGTGTCTGTTTGTGTGTCTATCTGTCTGTTTGCCTGTCTATCTGTGTGGTTTGAAGTGTCCTGTGTTGAAGCTATCCCCTCTCCCCACTTCTACAGAGATGTGCACACACAGGCAACCCCATCCCCCACCCCCATTATGAACAACCTTTTTGACTCCAAAAAAGCACTTGACTGGCAAGCCATCTGTCAACCCACCCCCAACCCTAAATCACTCACTCGGTGTTGTACCCTCACACACACACACACACACACACTGCCCAGCATCCACTAGCTAGAAGCTAAGTCTTCAATCTGTAGCCTGCCAAGCATTGTTAAAGTGATGACTAAGATTGGGCAAAAGGTTAATTTTGAGAACGAGGTTAGTTTTTTATAACAAGATAGACGCGCCCACTCTTGGGTGACCATCCCACCTAAAGCTGCCAATAAGCTGCATGACATGACCCTTGTCCATATCTGAGTCTTAAGCCTACCTTGCACTGACAGACTTGGGAACGATTCTTGAAAGATTGCAGTCTGTTAACTAACGCCCCTCATTCAAGCTTTACTTAAAAGACAGTCTTTCAAGAATCTTTCACAAATCTTGTCAGCGTAAGGTAGGCTTTAGGTCATTCAGTCAGATTCTGTGATAAAGGTTTTTGTCGAGTGACTCCTGTCATCTGGACTGGACCAAAAACTGGTCTTTGATGATATCAAGTGAAACTTAGGCATTTGCCTGCTGTTGGTGGACGTGCCTGGCCACTGGCCGAGCGTGTGTGTCAGTGAGAGTATCTACTGTATGTGTGTGTGTGAGTGCTGTATGTGTATGTGTGTGTGAATATGTGTGCGAGAGCTCACGGCTCCACCGGAGTTCTAGGGCTTTGGGCTCCTGGCAGACAGGACGCACTTTAAGCCGGCAGTCAAATTGGCTTTCTGTGGAAAAGAGCTTATGAACACGTCACTGCTGCACATCGCCGGGGCGAATTCAGGTCACTCATCAAGACAGGAGAAAATCTGGTAATCTGCCACAGAGGAGTCCCCCTACAACAAGGCTCAGGGAGACAGACGGATCAAGCCAGGTGCACACAGAGATAATGCACACATGGTCATACAGTAAAACAGGGGCTTTAATGAAGTTGACTGGTGGTGAGAAAATGCATAATTATGTCATTGCAATTAGCCCACTGCTAATTGCTTACAGGTATCACTTAAGAGTGAATTAGAGTAGAAAGAATGGAATGGACAAGTCTGTCTTTGGAGGGCATTTGGGTGGTGGTATATGAGGTTACCATGGGGTCAACATGGGTTTAGAGTCCCACCCTATCTATCTATCTATCTATCTATCTATCCATCTATCAATCAATCCACCCTATGCTCAATCATTACAACAGAGCCACTTGCTGCAGATTCAACATGTGACCAACACTGTGGCATCACTTACTGTATGTGCAGTATCTCTCATTCCTATCACTTTCATGTGTCCCTATCCTATGGACTTTGTCTTCACATCCAATCTCATAGTCTATAGCAATGATATTGCTATATTGCTATTATAGCAAAAGCTTTTTACACTTGACATTAGTAGTGCATTAATCTATCTGTCCATCCAACTATACATCCATTTATTCTTCCAGACATCTATCCATCCATTCCATCATTTATTCATCCATCTGTCCATCCATCCATAGCATCCATCTTTACACTCATCCATCCATATTCATCCCCCTATCATTTCATATCCCTCTCTTCTTCTATACCCCTCCCTAATCTAATCTAATCTATAGGTTTCTCAGGTAGTAACAGGTGGCCATGAGGAAGAGGAGTGGCTGGTTGGTGAGTCTCGTCTCTGGGACGATAAGGGATATTCCGCCACTGTAAGAGGATTTCCCAGATAGTCCACCAGGCCCATTTAACACAGGACAGTATACATGCATGAGTGTGTACCTCCTTTAAGAGAGAGGGAGAAAAAGTCTTAATTTAAAGTCCCTGCAAACTAAAATCAGATATTTTGTTTGGAAACACCTTATATCAAAACTACTCCTGCAAACAAGGACTGTAAACTATGTGGTATCGAATCAAGACCATTAAACATTCTCATTTTCAGTCATCCATTTTTGGGGGCAGTCCTAAGAGTATGTATTGATGATGCAATGATTTCCACATTTAGCATAACTCCTCCCACTAAGAGCTGAGTAAGCAGGTGGGCAAACCCCAAAAAGATATAGGCCTACGTTCCTTCTGCCTGTGTACTTAACATATCACTAATTAGCTGATTTACTGACTGAAGATTGTGTTAAATAGGATCAGCTGGTTTAGTGAATAGTGGGAGATAATTTGTGGTAGGAGTTTCTGAGAGTCAAGGCCAACACCCTCTGGCGGCGTCTGACAAGAGCCAATGTGACGCTGAAGTTCAAAACTTCGTTAGTTTGCGTTGGCCTTAAGACTACAACAGAACAAGTTCATGTTCAGAATATTTAGAGCCTGTTTTGGACCCCAGAAATGTAAAGGTCCTATCAGCTAATAGAGGTTTGTTTGGAAACACCCTGAATATGTTAGAAAACAGGCATTGTGAAACATCTGCTTTCGGCAGAATATTAGCATAAGATGCATGTAGGTTAGCCTACTCTTAACAGGTGTTTTCACTAATTAGCGCCTCTTTACCTGACTGAAGAGTTGTGCTAATTAGAATCAGCTGGAAGGAAAGTTGAGGTTGGAACTATGGTATGATGAGTACACTGCCCTCCTTTGGCCAAGAGGAGAATTGTGGATTTTAGCTTTAGCTCTTGAAGCTCTACTCATGGAATGAGTGAATATAGGGCTCGTGATCGTGACGTGAAAACCTCGCGGGCAGCCATATTGGCAGCCTCACTCCTAGTTTACTATGCACCTTGTAAGGATTTACTCCTGCCTGTTAGTGTGTTTCTCTTACTTGTTTTTTGCCTTCTTGGTTGTATGTTGCTGATGTGTGGGGTTAACAGCGCAACCCACGATCGCAAGGAAAGAGTCTCCAATACAATACATTTTCTGCTTCTTGTCTTTTCTGCATCTGAGTAAATGGATTATTACCGGTATGTTCGGTAAGATACCAACATGGCGGCAATATTCCTAGAATGGAACGTGTGTGCCCGAGCCCTATTGATCATTATCATCATCATAATCACTAGCCTACAATCATCAACATTTTTAATGCAGTTCTATTCCATATTTTGAATTGTTTAATTCATTCATTCATTCATTCATTCATTTATGCAACCTTCATTTATTCTTGGAGGTTCATTGAGGGTATTTTCAATGAAGCCGCGAGATCCATTATATTGGTTATGGTTATGGCTATGGCTATTTGGCATGCCTTTGTCCAAAGTGAAACTAATTAAAACAATACAATAATTAATTTAACAAGTTTGTCAGACTACAGTAGGGAGATAGCAATAGGCTATAAACAATAAACTATCAATTCAAGCAATAACCTAATGAAAATAAACAATGAATATGAGAATAGCAAAACAATAAAGTCATTATAATAACAATAACTATGGCATGGTAAAGGAGAATATTCCTGGACTATTGAAGTTTACAGTAGGTTGTTATAGACCTACCTTTCATTTAAGGGAGAGTTTGGGCCCCTTGCCCATTGTGGGTCTTGTTTTTTGGAGTGATCACATTAATGGAACCATTACCCTACATAAGGTCAGACTCCACGATGCTCATCCTCCTCTAGAATTCAGATAACAGTAGGCCTAGCCAATTGTACTAGCCCACACATATAGATCTGATGAAAGCTTATTCGCCGAGGATCATTGATGTAGGCTAAATACGTAGCCTCCTGGAACCCAGAAGAAAAACGTTTGATAGAAAGAGTTTTAAAAGATGATTATTATGACCCAACCCTAATAATACATTGATGTAGTATGCATAGTTAACCAGTAGAGGTAACCCGCGCACATATTGTAGTCGCATGTCCTTATTGGGGATGTAGTTTATAGCCAACGCATAATATGAAAACTCACTGGGGGTTAAAATTCTTCACAGAAAGTGATTCAATAAATAACATATAATTTGACATTCATGAACGTATTTCAAGCATTTAAACGGTGGCTTTCTAAGGTGTCATGTTTTTGGCTGTGCCTTCTCTAAACGCCCGTCTGGAACATTCCAGCGAACGCTGTTGGACCCACAAATCCGTGCGTTTAACCGGTTTACCCAAAATGCACTGTTTCGTTCGTTCCCTTTCTTCTTGGCTGGTAGGTGGTGGCTCAAGATGTCGATGCTAGAAGGTCCATTAACTGTGCTCGGCCAGAGGACGTCTGGAGACTCCGTGAGGAGTCAAAATGGTGAGGAAAATGTTTACCTTTCTAAGTAAAATCACACAAGTTGATGTTGCGTGCCGACAAGGCAGGGTGATGAAGATATAACGTTAGCTGCGTCAGTAAGGTAGCCTAGCTAGCTATTAGGCTAATGCCGCACGTGTGCAGATGACTTGCAGATATCAACTTTATTTTGGCTGTTTTATGAGCTAGATTGTGGTTGTTGAACCCCATACACATAGCAAGTGGTGGTGATAATGGTCGCCAAAAACTGGAACTTGTTCAAAACATGCGCTAGCTGGCAGGCTAGTGTTACGCGAAGTCATTTGGCATAACGGTCTGTTGTGTGGTTGCTGAGATGCTAACATTAGCTTGCTAAGTTGGCAGCTTATTTGAGGCTGTCATTAAGTTATCGTTCTGATGTTTTGATATTGATAAAGATGTGACGTTGTTCAATGTGTTAGTGAAGCGCATTGTAACAGAATGCTATGTTGGATCATATCGCATCCCGCTCTAGTACCATTCATTCCTCTTCATAGCAATGAATGGCTTCGCTAGCGGGGAATAGAAAAAAATGTCAGTGGTCAATTTTGGGTGGATGCTCTGACTCGTCCAACCAATGCACTAATCTGACCAGACACTAGATTGTATGTTGTTGGATGGATCATGTTTGACTGACGCTGTTTGAGCTGTAAGGGGATAATTGAATTCCCCGCAATCAAATTAAAACTGTGTGTCCGTCTTGCAGTCATGGCCGCATCCTCCATCGCCAACATCGTCAAGAGCTCCCTGGGACCAGTGGGCTTGGACAAGATGCTGGTCGATGACATTGGGGTAAGTGCTCTGTCTATCCGGAATGTTGTGCTACTTATTGTTTTTGCATCACTTGCAGACATACATTTTATATCTTATGGGTCTGATTGGGGATATCATTCATGCTACTTATTGCGTAATATTCCCTGGAGGCCTTGCCAAATGCAAATGCAAAAAAAAAAAAATCTGTCCCATTTACATTGCCGCCTCACTTATCGTAGTTTGTGTGGTTATACGCGTGGGATAAAGTAAATTCAGCCCGAACGTTTAACTAAGAAACATGGTACTTTGTTGTTTCTGATATCCTTTTGGGCTCAATACAGTTTTTAGAAATGTACACAATACATATGTAAAGAAATGGCTGACTTGCCACGTCTTGCTTTATAAAAGATGGTCGAGTTGAAGCTGGTACTGATCAGTGCTCCAGCCATCCAGAATCAGCAAATACCCATGAAATGCCCTGTGACTTCAATGTGAAGGAGCGGAGGTGAAGTAAATTTGTGTGTGTGTGGACAGGATGTGACCATCACCAACGACGGCGCCACCATCCTGAAGCTGCTGGAGGTGGAGCACCCGGCTGCCAAGGTTCTGTGTGAGCTGGCAGAGCTGCAGGACAAAGAGGTCGGAGACGGCACTACGTCTGTGGTAAGTTAGTATAGAAGTTAATGTACACACACACACACACACACACACACACACACACACACAAACGGGTGGGCCCATGCAGTGGTGTTTGGTCAGAGACCTCTGAAGTTTGCCTGCAAAAAGGACATGAAAGCTGCCATCTTTGCCCATATAAGGAGATCTGGATCTCCTTATATGGGCAAAGACGGCAGCTTTGGGTCCTTTTTGTTGGCAAATTGGGTCCTTTTTGATGGCTATGTGTCCATTCCAATCAACTGAAGTGTAAGATTAACATGAATTTAAAGACGAAGGAAAGTGGCAGATGCTTTCAGCCAAAGCAACAGGTTCTTACAAAGTTTGAGTTCAAGATGATGATTGTAATTGCATATTCTGCCACACCTCTTGGGCAGATAAGGAAAGTAGCTTTGTTTGTGTGTTGAACCCTCCCCATCTGTACTCTGCGTTGCCACTCTGTTGTTAATGCTGCATTGGACTACAGTTATGATCGATCATTCAATGATTCATTGAATTGAACGGAATGAATTCCTGTTTTAGTACTGTACATCTGCTCCATATACAGATGTGTGGCTATGCTAACAGGAAAGAGCAACTCTGTCAAGATCTGAAGGGGTATGCAGCTGTCCTCTGCTACTTCTATATGTATTGACAGAACATTTCACAGATAAATGATTGAGGCATTACAATGTTCGCTACAAGCAGAAGTTTCCAGTGCCCTTTGGAATGTATGGTGTTTGTGTTGTTTAAAGTAAACGTTAAGGAGTTATTTTAAGAACACGATGTCATCGGTATGTGTCTGTTTAGGTGATCATTGCTGCTGAGCTCTTGAAGAATGCAGATGAGTTGGTGAAACAGAAAATCCATCCCACCTCCATCATCAGTGGATACCGGCTAGCTTGCAAGTATGCAATCCCTTCCTCCATACACGCACACACACCCCTTGGGAAATTTGGTTACCTGCATATTAGAACACCAGCATTCAGATGCACACAAACACACACTCAAACCACTACCTATAGACTGTTATGCATGAACATCCCCGTTCGTATAAACCTACATTTCGCCCGTTAGCCTTGCTAATCTCTACTGACTGTGTGTCCTCTGTGTCTTGTCTGCTAACAGGGAGGCTGTGCGCTACATCAATGAGAACCTGACCATCGGCACAGACGACCTGGGCAGAGAATGCTTGGTCAACGCTGCCAAGACCTCCATGTCCTCCAAAATCATCGGAGTGTATCCTTTTCCTCATATTTAACTGCTCGGGGCTTAAACACAATACCCATTTCTTGGGTATGCGCCATTATATGGCACAGTGGTTATTCACTTCCTGTTTTAGCACTGTACATCTGCTCCATATACAGATGTGTGGTTATGCTAACAGGAAAGAGCAACTCTGTCAAGATCTGAAGGGGTATGCAGCCATCCTCTGCTACTTCTATATGTACTGACAGTACAGACATCTAGACTTACTGTTCCTTCACCCTTGGGCCTGGCAGTGATGTCGACTTGTCTCTTTACTTAACTGCACTTTGTACATCATTGAAACAAGGGCCCATGATCCGTGTTGTGTGTTGTGCAGCTGTGTTAGCATTTTCAGACCTGCCAACATGTACGCATTTTGCGTAGCGGGCACGCATTTTGACCTCCTAGTACGCTGGTACGATTCCATGCTCTAAACTGCGCATTTCGTTTGATCTCGCATTTCGTCAGTGTGTGTCAGTGAAGTTGTCAGTGAAGTTGATTCTAGTACTCATAAAATTCTTTCAAGGTTGGCAGGTCTGCATTTTGTGCTGTCAGTTGAGCCTCGGGCACCGTCTAGACGTACCGTTCCTTGACCGGTTCTCCTCTCAGTGACGCCGACTTCTTCGCCAACATGGTGGTGGACGCAGCGCTCGCCGTTAAGTTCACGGACGCGAGGGGCGTGGCCCGCTACCCCATCAACTCCGTCAACGTGCTCAAGGCCCACGGACGCAGTCAGAAGGAAAGCTACCTGGTCAACGGCTACGCACTCAACTGCACCGTCGGCTCCCAAGGTAAGGAGTGTGTGTGTGTGTGTGTGTGTGTGTTGGCTTCCATGATATGATGATAGTCATGCACTGGATTTAAAAGTGCCATCCCATTTACATTGCCGCCTCGCTTACCATAGTGTGTGTGGTTATACGCGTGGGATACAGTAATCTCAGTCTGAAGCTTTGAACGCAGAATCACGTCATCTCTGGTGTTTCTGTACTGCCTGAGGACTGGACACATTCCATTCAGATACTTGGAAAGACTTTTCATTTGATTGCATATCTGACTATAACGTAGAAATATATGGTCTCCCTGAGCATCATCAGTCAATGTGAAGATCAATATGATCTTGTAACTTGGCAGTCATTGATGAGAGCTTGGTTTATGTACTTGACTCTGAAAGTGTTCAAATCTCTATATTAACTGCACAGTAAAATGCTTTAACATGTAACTGTAAGAAAAACTACAGTAGGCTACTTAATTTCCACTCCATATATACACACCAACCTACAGAGAAACATTCCCAGTTTCTGCATATGGTCGTTACACTAAAGTCGTGTGTGTCTGTGTTTTTCAGGTATGACGAAGCGTGTGCTCAACGCAAAGGTGGCCTGTCTGGACTTCAGCCTGCAGAAGACCAAAATGAAGCTGGGTGTCCAGGTGGTCATTAGTGACCCAGAGAAGCTCGACCAGATCAGACAGAGGTAAAACACACACACACACACACACACACACACACACACACACACACACACACACACACACACACACACACACACACACACACACACACACACACACACACTCTCAGACTCTCATGCACACCCACGCATATACTCAGTTTCTCATGCAAGCAGACACACACATCCTCAAGTCTCATGCACACGCACACACATCCTCACACACTATCTCTGACGGTGTCTGTAAAGTGCTCCAGAGTATTTCTGTGCACACATATATCTTTGTTTTGCAGTGTTAAAAGGATACCTTTTGAGTAGAGCAGAATCAGTGACTCTTTATTTTAGAGAGTGGACTAGAACTGACAAGACCAGACTATAGCTCATCACTGTAAAACTGGACCCGCATTTAACACTTCTGGACTCCATTAGTAATTCTCATGTCAGTGCAAACATCCACGTTTTCCCTTAGACACCTTGAGTCTTTCCCATTTACATTGCCGCCTCGCTTACCATAGCGTTTGTGGTTATACGCGTGGGATACAGTAACCTCCGTCTGAAGCTTTAAACACAGTAGCGCTCTGGTGCTCCTGAACTGCCTTAGGACTGGACACACTCAAAGACCTGTCTGTTGGCATTCAAACACTTACACAGACAATCTGCACGATTTCTCATATCTAAGGTTTAGTAAAGTACATTTCTCATATCTAAAGTTTAGTAAAGTACATTTTATTTATATAGTCCGTTTACAGACAGTCTGGCCCCTGATGGAGGACTTTTCCATTGATATCCAACAGCACAATTTCATCTGTGCATATTGATCAGTAGCGATCAACTCGTCAGCCAAGACCTAGGATGTAATGGACTGTCTTGCGTTTCACCTTTGACCTCAGGGAATCTGACATCACCAAGGAGCGCATACAGAAGATCCTGGCGTCAGGGGCCAACGTGTTGCTGACCACCGGGGGCGTCGACGACATGTGCCTCAAGTACTTCGAGGACGTCGGCGCCATGGCCGTCCGCCGAGTGCTCAAGAGGGACCTCAAACGCATCGCCAAGGCAACCGGAGGTAGGTCGGCCCGGCGTGGGGAAGGGGATTGATTGAGCCTGGTTCTGATTCTGCTCTGCCTCTCAGGGTGTTGAAATGAAGTCCTGTGGTGTGGTAGTTAAGTAATCAAGGCATGAAATGGTAGGAAATAAATGCGTTGTTAGGTATTACTTTTCTTAACAGATGTTTAGTGTGTCAGATTACATGCCTCAAATGATTTGCCATATAAGAGCGTAATTGCCAGTATTTGAGTCTGGATATTGACAGTGGTCAGTGTGCTTACTGGTGGTTGGCTCCCTTATATGGCACAGTGGTTATTCACTTCCTGTTTTAGTACTGTACATCTGCTCCATATACAGATGTGTGGCTATGCTAACAGGAAAGAGCAACTCTGTCAAGATCTGAAGGGGTATGCAGCCATCCTCTGCTACTTCTATATGTACTGACAGTACAGACATCTAGACTTACTGTTCCTTCATCCTTGGGCCTGGCAGTGATGCCGACTTGTACAAAGTGCAGTTATGTAACGAGACCTCATTGAAACGAGGGTGCTGTGTGCTGTTATGTATGTCAGATTATATTCTAAGTAATTTGCCATGTAAGAAGATCCAAGGACTGAAACCAGGAGGACTTGCTGCCATTTGAGTTGTAAACAAATGAATGTCCTTAGGGTCAGTAGGAATAATTGCGTCTTAAGTCTAACGGTGCTGTTTGTCCCTGCCCAGCCACCATCTGTGCGTCGCTGTCCAACCTGGAGGGCGAGGAGACCTTCGAGGCGTCCATGCTGGGCGCGGCAGAGGAAGTGGTGCAGGAGCGGGTGTGCGACGACGAGCTCATCCTTGTCAAGAAGTGAGCATGACGCACTTTCTCTCCTCAATGGGTGTCTCTCATTTGTCTTTTTGTCTATCCTCCCTTTCTTCCTCAGTCCTCCGGCCCATTCCCACTGATCTATAAAGAACACTGGATAGACTATCCCATTGTTGCCGCCCCATCACTCTTTATCTAGATCAGTGGGGATGAGGACCGAGGAAGGAAGGGAGGATCGATAAAAAGATTAATGAGAGGCACCCCATGTCATTATCATCGGGAGTCTTCCGCGAGATTCCATTAACCAAATGCAGGGAAGGTGTGTGACAGGGATGGAGACGAGCGGCCTAAAGCTGTAGAGAAGAGGCAGAGCTCCTAGCAACCCCTTTCACTCACTGCATAATGCACAAAATGAATGTGTGGTATTTTTTAGCGATGCCGTCATTTCCCAACTGTTAGCCTCAGCTGATACATTGACACACCCGCGCATATACTCAGTCTCTCATGCAAGCTGACACGCACATCCTCAAGTCTCATGGACATGCACACACATCCTCACACACTATCTCTGACGGTGTCTGTAAAGTGCTCCAGAGTATTTCCAGCACACATATATCTTTGATTTGCAGTGTTAAAAGGATACCTTTTGAGTAGAGCAGAATCAGTGACTCTTTATTTTAGAGAGTGGACTAGAAATGACCAGACCAGACTATTCACCCCTTGCCAATGATGTCATAAAAGTTCGCGCCACAGCAAAATAGCTAACTGGACGGCAAAAAGACGAGTCGAATCAATGGGTTCTGATGGGACGTATAGCGCTAGCTCAGAGATTATATTGAAATTTACCTTCATAATGTCCTTCCACCACTGCTAGCATGTTGTCTGTAATGAATCAACATCCGATTACTTGAAACAGATACATTTTGCTTTGTTTTCTTGAGTGTTTCAACCACGATTGCACTGTCATCTGGTCCGTCTACTTAGCTCAGCAAGCGTTGTTATAGCAACCATAAACTCTGAATGGGACGGCACGTTTAACGAGTTCAGTGCTAGGATAAACGTTAGCTAGGTTAGCTAATAATAGTGTTCAATGACCGCTAACGTTATTTCATACACTGACATGTTATGTTTTGACTATGTTACATCTGTTAAGAGCATTACAAATAAAGTGGCCAAATCGGTTTGAAATATTTTAGCCCAGAAATACTTAATATGGGTGTTAATATACAGTAGGCTAATATTAGCAGTAGACTACGATCTAGCAGCCCTATGTCAGTGCTGTTATCACTAGTTTAATAACTATGTAAATTTGCGATCACAACCCATTTCACCTTACAACACATCTGGCATGTTTATTTGACTACCAGACGCTGACCAAAGTAATACATTGAACTACAAAAGATGTTAAAGTTAAGGTGTTCACTTCTTCATAATGTAATTTGCCGTACATCTCCTATCTTTCCGCCGTCCGTCATGGTGTCGTCCGGCGCTGTCGCGTCACTTTGTGACGTTTCAGCAAGGGGTGAATAGCTCATCACTTTAAAACTGGACCCGCATTTAACACTTCTGGACTCGATTAGTAATTCTCACGTCAGTGCAAACATCCATGTTTTCCCTTAGACACCTCGAGTCTCTCCCATTTACATTGCCGCCTCGCTTACCATAGCGTTTGTGGTTATACGCGTGGGATACAGTAACCTCCGTCTGAAGCTTTAAACACAGTAGCGCTCTGGTGCTCCTGAACTGCCTAAGGACTGGACACACTCAAAGACTCTCAGTTGGCATTCAAACACTTACACAGACAATCTGCACGATGTCTCGTATCTAAAGTTTAGTAAAGTACAGTTTATTTATATAGCTCATTTACAGACAGTCTGGCCCCTGATGGAGGACTTTTCCATTGAAATCCAACAGCACAATTTCATCTGCAACCCCTTTCACTCACTGCATAATGCACAAAATGAATGTATGGTATTTTTTAGCGATGCCGTCATTTCCCAACTGTTAGCCTCAGCTGATACATTGACTTTGCCTAATATCCTCAACTATGAGGTTAATTCACAGTGGCAGTTAATATAGTATTAATATGGTTTTGGTTCTTTTTAACTTGCATAAAACACTGTCCTGTGGCCTATACACAATGTGTCTAATTCATAAAACCAAATGATGGTCAGAAGATCTATTCATGACTAACCATAGGTTAGGCACTTGGTAAACTCTAAGGAGCAGGTCCCCTTGTTTTCTTCTGATCTTATAATACGCAGGGTGTTTTGAGAGGTCTGCTTTCATAATATGATAATCCGTCAGTGCAAACACAAGTATCTAATCTTGTTCTTTATTATTGTAAAATTTGTTGCTAGTAAGCTTAAAAATGTTTTTTACCATGTTGTAAGTCGCTTTGGTTAAAAGTGTCAGCCAAATGAAATGTAATGTAATCTGTCTCCCTCTCTCTCCCTCTCCCTCCCTCTCGCTCCATCAGTACGAAGGCGCGTACGTCGGCGTCTATAATCCTGCGCGGGGCCAACGACTTCATGTGTGACGAGATGGAGCGCTCCCTGCACGACGCCCTGTGTGTGGTCAAGAGGGTGCTGGAGTCCAAGTCCGTGGTGCCAGGAGGGGGCGCCGTCGAGGCAGCACTGTCCATCTATCTGGAGAACTACGCCACCAGCATGGTGAGACACACACACACACACACACACACACACACGCATAAATAGACAGACATCCGTATGCATCTAGAATATTTAATTTGTCTATGAATTGTGAATAACAGCTTGCATGCCTACGCTCATGTTCATGCGTATTATTGCAGGGATGGTATGAATAGAAGAGAATCAGTGACTCTTTTAGAGAGTGGACTAGAAATGGCAAAACCAGGCAATAGCTCATCACGTCAGGACTGGATCCACATTTAACAGTTCTGGGCTCGATTGTAATCCTCTGGTAGCGCAGGCACCCATTTTTACCCCCTCAGACATCTGGAGTCTTTCCCATTTACATTGCCGCCTCGCTTACCATAGTGTGTGTGGTTATACGCGTGGGATACAGTAACCTCAGTCTGAAGCTTTAAACACAGAACACGTCATCTCTGGTGTTTCTGAACTGCCTAAGGACTGGACACTCATTCAAAGAGCCATCAGCTGGCATTCAAACACTTCGTGCTGTCCGTATGTCTTTTCTTATCAAACATTTAGCGCATTTAAACACAGCTGTCACTGACCAACGTGCTGTACAAAATAAATATGAATATGGAAATGATTTATGTGTCAAGCAATGCTGCACAATCAGTGGTGTTGGGACTTTTGATATTGAGCAGCATCAATAACTTAACAAACTTAACATAATTTAAATAAGTAGCTATCATCTTGTCTTGATCACCCTGGCTGTACTGTAAGTTCCTCAGGGAGTCTGACCTCACCAAGGAGCACATCCAGTCAGTATGAAGAGCATGAGCTCAGGCACGCGAGCTGTTAACGTGAACGCCAGAGATTTGTACTGTCTATGGAGAGATATGGAGATGCTCTTTCCTAACATGTTTGTTTGTTTGTTTTTTTGTCAGGGCTCACGGGAGCAGCTGGCTATAGCCGAGTTCGCTCGTTCCCTGCTGGTCATTCCCAAGACGCTGGCGGTGAACGCTGCGCAGGATTCCACCGACCTGGTGGCCAAGCTGCGTGCCTTCCACAACGAGGCCCAGGTCAACCCCGAGCGCAAGAACCTCAAATGGTGAGAGACTAGCGGTCGAAATGGACCGGCTGACCTAGTTTACATTAGACCACTTTCAATAGCATTTACAGCAGCTGGAGAACCAGAACCTTGATGATCATGTTTGATAACTACATCTGCAAAGTGAACAGACGGAGCCACTTGCAATTACTGTTGTAGTTAGGGCAAGGAAGTTAAGTGGTGTTTAGTAGTTGACTTTTACATGTCCGTTCCTCCTCGTTTTATGCAAGTTAAAAAAAACAACAACAAAACCATATTAATACCATTATTTACTGACTCCATTTATTAACCTCACAGCTGAAGAAATGTAGCAAAATCAATGTATAAGCCGTGGGTAATAGTTGGGAAATGGCGGTAATCAAATGGTTTGCATTTGTGTGTACTTATCTTGCCTGTCTTTTTGTTTTACTGCAGGATTGGTCTGGATCTGGTGAACGGAAAGCCGCGTGACAACAAGCTGGCCGGCGTCTACGAGCCCACCATGGTGAAGACCAAGAGCCTCAAGTTCGCCACCGAAGCCGCCATCACCATCCTGAGGATCGACGACCTCATCAAGCTCTTCCCCGACCAGAAGGAGGGCGGCCCCTCTTACCAGGACGCCGTGAATTCCGGCTCCCTGGAGGGATAGAGGGGTTCGGGTTCTCGGTCTTATTTCCACTCCGGCTCTCTATGGGTCCAGCAGAGGTTCTCCCCGAGAACCAAGCGAAGGCCTTGTGTGTATTTATATACATGGAAGCACTCTGCTTGTTCCGTCGCTAGAGTAGAATGTGCACTTTGTTTCTCGTCGTTTCTTTTTGCCTGTGTATTATGTAGGAGATGACCACAGGTTGCCATGGGGACTGAAACATCATCCCATCATCTGGTTGCTATTGTTTTTGGGTCACTTACAGAAAATAAACCCAAATGGTTGAGTGGCCATTCATTTGTTACTGAAATACTAAGGGTCTCTGATCTTTTTATTGCTACACAAAATATTGGTGATGGTAATTTCCCAGCTATTAGCCGTGGCTTATACATGGATTTAGCTAAATATCTTGAGCTATGAGGTTAGTATACGGGGGCAGTTCATATGGTATTAATGATTTATGTCTCTTTTAACTTGCATAAAACACTGTCCTGTGGCTTATACACAATGTGGCTAATACACAGGAAACTAGAACAGCACTCCGAGAGCACAGACCTCCGCCAAGCGCCTTATTGAGTCCATACAAGCATCAAGCATGTATTTGAAGCATGTGCGTCAAGCCATTCCAGAGATATAATGCGCGAAGCATGAGATATGGCTGTGACTTTTATTTTGACACACAGGAAACACTTCAACAGGATGTGTAGTTCAGGGAGAGTCAGATTGTATGCTTAGAACCTGAGACCATTGGATTCACAGGTGTTCTGATTAGCCCGGGAACAACTCTGGGAGCTTAACGAGCGCAGCTGGCCTAGGGCATTGTGACATCACAGCCTCCATTCAAGTGCATGGGGAAAAAAAATAACAGATACTGGACATGAAGTAGTTGTGCAGTGCAATGTAAGGCTTTTCATAGCAATATTTCACCTGCCACTTTAGATAATCATGCTAACATCTAATAACACTACAGAATGCATTCTAAAGGAGCAAACACACCACAACCTGAGATGCCATTTTAACTCACTAAGAACCATGATGTACTGTATGAATGTCAGTTATATTGGAAACACTTGTGTTGTGAGAAACAGTACTTTCTAGGAACAGTGAGGTTCTTGTCTCCCCTTTAGACCATTAGACCTGCCGTTTTCATCCTAACCAAAAGAGGGCAGTATATGTATGAGCTGTGACACTCAACACTGATGAATCATTTATCTATTGATGGAGTAGTAATTTGTGGCATGTACATCATAGAGGCACCTAATGCCAAGACCCTACAGGAGGCACCTCAACGGGCAGAGGTGGGCACAAATACATCAAAAACTATTTTGTCACAAAATACAAATACTGGCGTAGAAAATGTAACAAAATAAAATACAAAATACGAATGTGAAAAATTTATTTAGTTAAAATACAAGTAATTAGTAATTAGAAAATACAAAAATACCCCCACAATAATCATGGTATACCAACTTTTAAAATAAACTACTAGAAATACAATTTTTTATTGGCGGACAGAGGCCTAAATTCTTTACTTTGGGCTGAAGTAGCCTGGTCCTACCATACTCTCGTACATTCATAATGTACAGAGAGTCTGGACACTTTCCATTGCCAAGCATGAATTTCCTTGAATGCGGATACTCTGGCCAGAACCTCTCAGATCTGCCATAACCAATCGATAAACGTTTGGTCATGAGGTGACATGCTCAAACTAGCTACCTCAACGTCATCGTTCTCAGCTACTCCCTCTGTTCGCTGATTGGACATGCTCATTTTTGTCTTGAGAAAACCTGTGAATATACCGCAGACCCAGACTACGTAGTGGAGTGAAATGAAAACTGAACTGAAGTACATAGGAAGGCGGAGCCAGGCTACACATGAAGTAGATCTACAGTAGTAAAAAAATGTAATCAGCATCCTATATCAATATAAGCGATGATTGAACTGACAACAAGCAGGCTTTGCAACAGTGGAATCAACTCTGACGAAGCAAACTACCCACCATCATTTTCCGTATTCAATGAAAGTAGTACAACAGATTGAACAGGTTAGCCTTTTTTAATTGAAATGCATTTCCCTTTTTGTGCTATAAATGCATGCCTTTTGCCTTCATACATGACTTGCAACACGGGGACAAATAAAGTAACATCCTGTAAGGTGTCTCAATATACAGAATTAATTAACTGGGAGGTGAAAACTCGAGACTGTTTCGCATTGGGGAGGTTTTTGCCTCAGGCTCCTCCATTATTTCTGCAAATCAGGACACCTTGGTTGATACCTTACATAAATCCTCATGTCATGGGGTTCATGTCCTAAAGATTCTGACCTTTGGCTCCCAGACTATGATAAGCATAGCATATTGTCATGGTTATACTAGGTAAGAGGCTATATTTAACTGTGTGATGAATTGTTGGCTAATTTGAGGGGGGAAATGATGAGATTTTTGTTAAGTATTTAAGTATTTTAAATACTCTAAATACAACCCCTCAAAGTATTTTGTTACAAAGTACATTTGATTTTTTCCAATCCTGCAAAATACAAATTACAAAATGCACTTAAGTAATTAAATACGTATTTAAAATACATATAATTGAAATACTGCCCATGTCTGTCAACGGGTAACCTCACTAACCGCCACCACCAATGTGCAGCATCCACCTGGGAGATGCACGGCAGCCATTATACGACGAAACACTCAAAAACACCACACCATCTTGAGATGGAGAATTCCCGAGAATGAATGAACTGATAAAAGGCCATTACATCTTTAACTACTGCATCTGCTCTGCCCACCACCAACCGCCACACACACACATTTGCAAACTGGTATTGAATGGGTTTTTCTGTAGTGTTCATTATTACTTTATGTCCTAAACGGGCTATTTTCTCTCTGAAATATAATCCCAGTGAAAACTAAACCATGTTGGGACGTGGCTAATTTTCTCAGTTTGGGGCCCTAAATTAACCTGACCATGCCCACCTAGAGTGAATAGGTGGATTCGACTTGAAGTAGACATCTGCAGCCGTCTTAAGATGACTGCATAAGGTGATTTCTGAGATTCTGATTGTGCATACGTCATGGTTGAAAACATGAAAACATCAGAATCAAATCCCCTATAATGAGTTTGTATTTAACCAGGCTTCTGTCAAAAATGAGATGGTGAGTGAATGCCCTTCACATATAGTATGTTCATTCAATCATTTTGCTTAAAAACTCGCTAAATACCACTCTCGTCCTGGTCTGAAATATTGATTTGTAGGTGAAAACCTATAAGAGCCTGATACAATGCTCATTTAAAACAAAAGTAGTCAGACGGATTTAGAGGCTTTTGCATCTGAACTCTTCAAATTCAAGTAAAACAGTGATGTAATTTTAAGTCAGCTTTTATTTATTGCCTCAAATACATTTCTTTCTTGAGCAATGACAACTAGGCAGTTAAAAAAGTACAGTACATTTCATTTAAACTTTAAATCTTTTGCGGAGCAAACCTAGAGCATGACACCAACAATCCTAAAATGTACATCTTTACAAAATGTTAACAAAACGATAAATGATAAAATGATAAAAATGAAAAAAGTGCAAAAGAGGTGATTTAAACCAAGGATAACAGTCCCCACCTGTGAAACTCAAACAAAATGTACATATGAAAACAACCATGAGAAATAAACATACTTCATATCATATTCCAATGTGTTTGGCATATTTACATTGATATTAACAGTAGGCCATGACATTGCTATTATTTAAAAATGTATTATTTCATAATGGTAAAAAAAAAAAGAAATAAAAACAAATCTTTAACAGTGCTTAAAGAACAAAAGGTAAAATTCACAGTCAACACATGAACCAAATTTGTCACACTACTGAAGAGGAAAACTATTAAATAAATATTTGTCGGTATTATTTATTTTTAATTTACAAACGTGGGTTATGGATTCTATTCCAGGGCACCGGGCTTTTTTTTCACGTAAATAAATACATTTTCAATTTATTAAAACTAAACTGTGGGACATTATGTCGTGTGTATCAAACCAGAAGTGACCAGATTGTGTGAACATCCTTAGAAAAGAATTGCAGTGTACAGCTACATGATTTTGGAGATGAAAACAGTCAATGTGTGACTTAACTTTAAACAAAAGTTGACCTTTACATTTAGTGTGTGTAGGGCTGTGACACAGTGCCACCAAAATACAAGCCACGTCTGGAGTCTGAAGCCAGCCAGACCACCACAAACTACACCATGTGAATAAGGGTGCATTGCATGCATGTGTGTGTGTGTGTGGGTTTGAAAGAACATTAAGAAAGTGACCACTGAGTGTTTTGGTTGGAGTTGTGTCAACAGGAGGTTGGTGATCAGCAACTTTAACAATGGTGTGACTGTTGGAAGGGGAGGGGACTGTTACAGGAACAGATCCAAAACAACAACACAACAACATCAACATCAACAACAACGGAAAAAGCCGCAGCAGACGATGCATCAGAAAACATCTGACGACGTAAACCTTCATCCAACCTACTCCATCCTCCTGGTCCCTCAGGAAGGCTAACACTTAAGAGGAAAGTAGAACGCTTTAACAAGTACTGCCTTGGAGAGCGTATAGGCCTACTCCAGTCAAACTACGCACAATTTGGAGCAACCTAAAAAAATATTGCTATCTAGATCACAAAGTTTAAAATAGATGGCGACTATTTAGTTCACGGGTATCTGTAAAGTGTTACAAGGGTAACCCCCTCCTAACTGCACAAAGACGCTTCAGGCGTGAAGGCGAGGCTGCGGAGATGGTCTAAAAGACTGCGTCTTTTTGCGATAAAAACTGCCCTACTACTGCCCAACTCTACCCTAAAATGAGCAAGACTAAGAGCAGACACAGGCTGATAAAACTGACGCACTACAATGGCGCAGAGACCCAGTCCGTTTGTTTTCTGTGTTTAGTTTTTAAGTTTTTTCAGGTTTTTTTTTTTGTTAATAAGCTGACCTGACTGTTCTTTATGCCATAGGTGGATGCACACGTTTGCACAAAGTCTACTGTTGTACATTAAGAGGTAAGAGTCACCTTTGTCAAATATTCCTACTCAAGTCGATTCTATGAGGGGGGGGATCTTCAGTCACTTAAATAGGAGCGCTAAAATCTTTGTTTAAAACTTCAGCTGATAAATAGTGTGCTATATAGCCTAGCCCCAAAGAGGCGTTAAAATGATCCTGTCACAAAAGGCATTTTTGTTTAAGGATTGCATCTGATAGAGTACCAAGTCTAGCTTGGCTTACAACATGAGATCTAATATAGCATCTATGTACAGGCCATTGAGTGAATTAAAACTACAGCTTAAAACTGCTTTTTTAAGCCTCGTCCCTTTAAAACCACGCGTGTATCACTTACACCGACTTCTAGACCAGGTAGGATTCACTGGCTTAGGTGCCCTTGCAAATGTCTGACAAATGATACAAAGTCTTAAGAGTCCAAGTCCAAGTGTCTCAATCTTTGATACGTTTTGTTTGCAATGAAATATGCAACTGAAATAGCAGATCCCGTCCTTAAATATACATCTTTCTTTTTGTGTGTTTGTGTGTGTGTGTGTGTTTGTGTGTGTGTGTGTGTGTGTGTGTGTGTGTGTGTGTGTGTGTGTGTGTGTGTGTGTGTGTGTGTGTGTGTGTGTGTGTGTGTGTGTGTGTGTGTGTGTGTGTGTGTGCATATGTGTGAGTGTGTGTGGCGTAGAGAGTGAGAACTTCTTGTGAGGATGTCTCAAATTAAGATACTGTGAGAAAGTAAACAGTTAAATAAAAGACACAACAAATACATATTTTACACACACAAACACAAACAGAAAGCTGATAATTAGCAGATATTATATCCTAATACTTGCATTGCATAAGCAAAATTTGGGTTTGAGTGTGTCTAAAAGATATACCGTGTCGTGTCTCATCCAGATAACCGAAGGCTGAGTGTCAAGGTGTCTGTGTGCCATCAGTCGTGTGTTATATTTGAGGTGCAATGTCGTGTATTTGGCCTGAAATATGCAGTTTGGTTTTTATTTTGTAGTTTATATATTGTGTCTTGTGTCGCATTCCCATGTGTCTTAGCTAGCATGTGGACACTAGATTGTCCAAACACCTTTGCTATAAGTATATTCCTCTGGAAAACGCGGTATGTGGCGCCAGTGTACTACCACCACATGTGTAAGTAAAGTGAGTATTTTTGGATGTTCTCTAGTAGTGTCTTGTGTAATTTGTGCTGCTCTGTCCCCAATATCTTTCCTAAGTGTGTGTGTGTGTGTGTGTGTGTGTGTGTGTGTGTGTGTGTGTGTGCGTATGTGTATGTGTATATTTGCGAGTGTGTGTGTATTTGTGTGTGTGTGTATTTGTGTGTGTGTGTGTGTGTGTGTGTGTGTGTGTGTGTGTGTGTGTGTGTGTGTGTGTGTGTGTGTGTGTGTGTGTGTAGCCCATATACAGTATGCCCCTATAGCAGTTCTGCTCTTGGGTGGCATGGTGGCTGTAGTGCGTTGGGAAGAGCGCCCCCCTCAGGCGAAACTGCTGGAGCTGAGACACTGGAACTTCTCGCGGAGGGACTGGACAATGTTCTGCTGAGCCAGGCTCTGCTCGTGGGCCTCCGCGTCGCTCCACATGTAGTCGTTCAGGTGGTCTCGGCCCATCTCGCCGCCGCCGCCGCCGGGGGTTCCGTGTCTCTTGACCGGGCTGCAGGGCAGACTCTTGGCCAGCGACGGGCGCCTGCAGACGTCCCGCCTCTCCGCCTCGCTCTCGTCCTCCGAGCGGATCTCCACGTAGTCGTCTTCGTCGTCGTCGCCGCCGTTGTCGCGGAAGTTGGCCAGGTAGTTCTGCGTGGCGGTGACCGTCCCCAGCGGCTGCTGCCCGCGGCTCAGCACCAGCACCTGCTGCGAGTCGCACAGGGTGAGGTCGGAGGTCGTCGTCGGGGGGCACTCGGGCAAGCTGTGCTGCCGCGGGCCGAGACCCCGCCCGTTCGCCGCTTGACCTCCACGCGACCCCGCCACCTCCTGCTTGCCGTTGGCGGCGCCGCTGGTCTTCTCGGGAGGCGGCTCGGCCAACGAGGACGAGGACTGGCAGCGGGTGTAGGGCGGGTCTTTGAGGGCGCGCGCGGCGGCGGCCGTGGTCAGGCCCAGCGTGGCGTAGATGTGCTCGTCCTCGTCGTCCTCCTCCTCCTCCTTGGTGGGCGTGGACACGCACGTGCTCCAGCGCTGATTGGGCGGGCTGGACGGAGAGGCCGGCAGGTTCTTGAGCGCCGGGACCGAGCTGGCCTGCGCCATCTTCTTCTGAGGGGTGGACGTGTGCACCTGCTGCAGCTCCGACCGCTGCTGCTCCGGGATCTCGCGGGTCCAGGACAGGAAGTCGGCCAGCTCGCCGTTGCTGTAGGTGCAGCTCAGCCAGGCGCCCTCCAGGGTGGCGCTCTCGGGCAGGGAGGGCGAGGAGGCCAGGCGCGGCGCGTGGGGCACGGACAGTCGCCCCCCTGGCAGGGCCCTCTGAGAGCCCGATGCTCCCGGGGCCTCTTTAAACATGACCTGGTCGTACAGAGTGGAGTACTCTGCGATCCTCGCTCCTGCAACAGAGACAAAGAGAGTCAAGTCAGGTCACATTTAAATAACTGTAGCAGGTATTTAAAAATAACAGGAGTTATACCAGTGCTTTCTGAATCCAAGTAAAAGTTAATCAATTTGAGATCAAAATAATTGTGAATACGATAATAGAATAAGAGATTAAATGAATAGGATATAAAACATTAAACATGAATAAAACCAAAAGATATAATCAATAAAAGTAAAGAAACTTCCTGTTTCTAGCTCCTGTCCTACCTACAGTATCTACTTCCTGTTTCTAGCTCATGTCCTTCCTATCTACTTCCTGTTTCTAGCCCCTCACCTATAGCAGCTCCGCCCTGCTTCTTCTCCTCCAAGATGGCCGCCAGGTCCTTGGGCTTGGAGCGCGAGGTGCTGGGGCTGGCGCTGGCGCGCATGCAGCTGGGCTCCACGTCCATGCTCTTCATCTTCAGCAGCTGGTTGGCCCTCTTGATCTTCTGGCTGTACTGGCGCGCCATCAGGAACACGCGGTTCTTGCCCTTGTCCTCCAGGTCCCCCAGGAGCTGGTCGCTGGCCTCCCCGAGCAGCATGTCCGGGGGGAACAGCGTCCCCTCCAGCCCCGGGAAGAGGGTGTGGAGGTCCCGCTGCATGGTGTCCCGTGTCGGCGCGCCGCCAACCCCTGATGCCATGGGGGTGCACAGGTCGCCCAGCTCGTCCTCGTCGTCCATCCGGAAGCTTCCGCTGCTCAGGCGGGCGAGCTTGTTGCGGATGCTCTTGACGGTGCCGACCGGAGGGGGCTCGGGGATGACTGCGGTGACGTTGATGGAGGGGATGGGTGCTGTTAGGGAAGGGTGAGGCTGGGTTGGGGAGGGTGTTGTTGGGGGACGGTGAGGCTGGGTTGGGGAGGGTGTTGTTGGGGGAGGGTGAGGCTGGCATGGGGAGGGTGTTGTTGGGGGAGGGTGAGGCTGGGTTGGCGGGGTTGTTGGCCGAGTTTGAGCTTGAGCTTGAGTAGGTTTTGGTGGGATAGGATGCACTACCTTGGCTGGTGCTGTTTTTGTTGTCGTTGTAGTTGTTGATGTTGTTGGTGCTGTCGGGGCGATTTGGTGAGTTTGGCCGATTGTTGTTGGTGTAACGTGACTCGTTTGGGCTGTCGTTGTCGTTGTTGTTGTCGGGGTTACTTGGTGAGTTTTGGTCGCAGCTGCTGCTGCTGCTGCTGCTGCTGGGGGAGCCTGATGAGTCTGGGTCGGAGTCTGAATCAGCGGAGGTTTGGGCGGAAGCGCCTGACTCTGGATGGGCTTGGGAGGGAGTGGCTGTTGGGTCTGGGCAGGGGGCGGAGTCTGCTTCTGCTTCGGAGGGAGGGGCTGGACGGGCTCGGAACATTTGGGGAGCGGCTGAGATGTGCAGGACTTCAGCGGGGGCGCTCTGGTGCTGTTCTTGGGGGGGTTGGGCGCGGCGCAGGGGTCGGGTTTCTTCGGGGGCGCTGCGGAAGGTGAAGGGGCACCAGCAGGGGTCAGAGACGGAGGCTCGTCCACCTCGAAGGAGTACTCCCTTCGCAGCTCAGGGATCTTCAGGCTGGGGATCTTGAAGGTGCAGGGCGGACTCATGGAGCGCGTCAGGGGAGTGGAGCCGGCGTTGCCGCCTTTGGGGTTGGCCTTGGACAGCGGCTTCTTCTGGGGCGAGGACGTGGCCGAGCGGCACTTGGCGGCCGAGTCGTGCGCCGACACCGGGAACGCGGCGGGCAGCTTGTCGGCCTTGCGCTCGTTGTTGCGGATGTAGTTCTCCAGGTCGTTCCAGATGGCGTCCACCTGCTCCGACATCTGGTCGGACGCCGCGCTGGGACGCCTCTGCTGCTGCTTCTGCTGCTGCTGCTGTCGACCGCTCTTCTCCGAGGTTGCCGTGGACGACAAAGAGGGGCCTGTTTCCGCTAGGACGGATGACGAGGACGTGCTGATATGCGAGCGGTCGTCGTCCGTCAGTCGCAGGAGGCTCTCCTCGGAGGCGGACACGCCCAGCCCGAAGCTCTCGTCGATGGAGAGGTCCGTGGCGGAGCTGAGGATCGCGCTGTCGTGTCCGAGCATCGAGTCCGCTTCCGCTTCCGCTTTCGGTCCTCGGGAAGGCAGAGGAGGCACGATGAACGTGATTGTATCATAGATCCCCTCTTCCTCGACTATCTTCAGCTCGCACGAGTCCGCAGGTGCCCCCTCCTTGGTGGAGGACCGATTATTCTCGGACGGCAACGTTCCACTGGGCTCTACCACAGCGGGGTTCGACCCGCCTTTGACCAGTGGCGCCCCCGAGGGGGCCGGCTTGTTACTGCCACCGCCGGCGTCCGACTCCCTTCGCACGAGCCCCATGGCCTGCAGCTCCTCCAAGCTGATGTTGTCGTAGACGTTCTCGATGTCGTCGATGGTCAGCTGCTCGGCCGACGACGAGCCCGAGATCTCGTTGCTGGAGGATTCGCCGTGGCTGCTGTGCTGATGCTCGTCCTCCTGGCCACCACCGCCGCGGGGTTTGCCGTTCGCCTCGCTCCCGTGCTCGCCCACGCTGCTGGCCCTCCGCAGCACGCTCCTGCCCCCTCTGGCCGGGAGGTCCAAGTGCAGCGTCGCCGCGGCCGACGACGACGACATCGTCGACGTCGCGGTCGTCTGCTCCACGTGCCAGCTGCAGGGTCGCCCGGGGCGACCGCCGGACGACGACTCGTTGGACTCGCGGTCGCTCTCCTGCTCGCAGCCCGTCTCCGGGGGCATGAACATCTGGTAGATGTCCTCGTCGTCGTCCACCTGCATGGTCTGCTGGCGCGTGGGGAACATGGCGCGGCGGACCCGGTGGTCGGCCCAGATGTTGGGCATCCCCACGTGGGCATCGCCGGGCGACTCGGGGGGACTGGTCACCCGCAGGGAGGGCGCGTGGCTCGGGTCCATCTGGAGAGACTCTTTAGCCGTCTGAGGAGGGCAAGGGAGGTATTTCAAATCACTGAAAATACTGTTGCCAGTTACATCCATTTCATTTGTATACCCTTGTAAAGTTTTATAACATCTTCACATTGTCTTGTGTTGTTTACTTCTTCATAATACTACTGCTTTATTAAACCTGTAGGTGAAAAGTCATGAATGATACTAATGTCAAAGATTTATTTAAGAGTTACGTGTGTGTGTGTGTGTGTGTGTGTGTGTAGGTGTGTGTGTGTGTGTGTGTGTGTGTGCGCGTACTAGTGTGTGTGAGACCCTACCTGCAGGTCTGAATGGTTGTGGTCTCTGAGACGGTCGATGCAATCCACAGACACTTGAGGATTCAGCCGTTTTCGGCTACTCTTGCCTGGTACTTTCAGCCTCTTCCCCGGGCCCTGCACACAAACAGGACAAGATCAGTCTTGGGTGTGCTAGTGTTAGATCAGTCTTGGGTATGCTAGTGTCCGAGCCCAATGTTTTTGTGACCACAAGGACTACACTACAGGAATAACAATTTTGCGTTGACAGACTTATCGGCTATCTCGGGTCAAAGGTCATTCTGAGACTCACCATTCCACTTTCATCCTCGTCATCAGCATCCTGCTGGTGAGGTCCCTCTGCATCCTCTCTGTCACTCAGGTCACCATGGTCACACGGGTCCAAAGACTCGTGTGATTGGCTGACCAGGCTACGAGACCGACCAATGGAGCCCAGATGCATCACAGGAGTGAGCAAAGTAGCGCCTAAACTGGAGCGCTGATTGGTGGATACACAGGAGAGAAACAAAGGCATTACGACTCATAATAAAGTGACCAGCAAAACTTAAGCTTAAAATGCGCAAGTGTGTGTGCATGTGTGGCAATTTAAATTCTTAAACATCTCGCCTGTTGTAACTGCCATCATTAATGCAGCAGAGGACATGTGTGGGTGTGTGTGTGTGTGTGTGTGTGTGTGAGAAGGAGTCTGCGTCTCTCTGTGTGTGTGTGTGTGTGTGTGTGTGTGTGTGTTTGTGTGTTCTACATACCTTTTGTATATCTGGACTGGCCACTATAAAACATCACAGAGACAAGAGCAACAGAGAGAAAACATTAATCATTTCAACCTCATTTTCATCCGTATGTAAGGTTGCTGATTGCTTGGCTGGCTAAATCAACTTAATTACGGCACTGAATTTCACAATAAAGCCAACACGCACAGCCTTATGTCAACAGCGGAAGTCCCCCGTAACCACATCAAAACACACCGACAACCCATACCTACACCCACACCCTCGCACATACCAGTTTGTTTAGAGTTCTTCAGCAGTTTGGACAAAGGTTCTGATTTCCTACGGACCCGACGGGGGGAGGGTCCTTCTTTGGGATGGGCGGACATTTTGTTCTCTCCATCAGGACTGTAGTGGAAGCCTGGGTGATCTGCACCAACAAACAGTGCGCAACAAAGGATTACTTTAAAATGGGCCGCAAGATTATTCTCATAAAATAAAAGATAAAAAGTAAATTTTCATACATATAAATATTTATACACATACTATTTCTACCTGTACTCCTTTGACTTACACATATAGACTTAAATAATCATTACAGTAATGATTTTTAAGATATAAATGTAACAGGTATATCTTTATACTACCACTACTATTACCATTAATATAATATATAGCTTTGGATAAATCTACTGATAGCTCCATCAGTGAAAGCAAGTGGACTTACGAGCTGCATCCATCTCTAGAATGGCTTGCTTGGCCTGGAAGGAAAGTATACAACAAAGTATGAGACATCACTATGACATTTAAATCCATCACTGTCCATCACAAGATGTTTACTGATCAGTGTAAAAGGTGTGTGTGTGTGTGTGTGTGTGTGTGTGTGTGTGTGTGTGTGTGTGTGTGTGTGTGTGTGTGTGTACCTATTCACTCAGAAATGCACTTATGCATGGCCTGGATTGAGTCTGCACTAAACCCATCCCACCACTAGAGGGAGACTATCAGCAAAGCCACAGAGAGAGGTGCAGAAACAGACTCCGTGAATCAGATCAGCAACAACTAGCAAAGTAAATTCTGTATGTTTTTTTTTTTTTTTTTTTTAAATACTATTATGCTGTCTAAACGTAAGGTGGGCAGATATGATTTGGGCTTTTCATGAAAACTCAGATTTAGATCAAAATCGCCCATGGTTCTTTACAAATGTATAGAACACACATTTTGATGTAATATATATTTACAGGGTTCCAACCCATATTTACCCAGTCATGTCAAAACTTTCCACTATGTTTCAATGACCTTTCACAACCTATACGTACACACAATTGCAGAAACTACTTTTCCGAAATTCCAGTGAATTTACTAAATTTCAGGGTTTCCTGGCCTTGAAGTTGGCTAGTAATTGTAAAATTCCATGACTTTCCCGAGATTCCACTGACCGTGGGAAATCTGTATGTTTAATATACAGTACATTGTTATGTAGGTATATTCCGTGATATACCTTTGGCTCAGCAAGACAAGGCGTCTCCTGATTATGTGTTTTCATTATTCAAGTGCAGGGCTTGAAAGAGCCTTTGTTTTCCCGACCTTGGTGATGCAAGTGAGCGAACCCCAACCAGGCGAAAGTTGTAAATCTCGATCAGATAACGATGTGTTTTATGTTGTGTACAACAGAGGAAGAAAGAAGCCGGCAGATTA
>NC_085005.1:14552831-14555331 GCF_963854185.1 Sardina pilchardus | reverse complement strand
CACTGGGGGGGGGGGGGGGGGAGGGGTAGAGAACAGAGAAGAGTACTTTATAGTCCCTTTCCCACATGAGCGAGACATCCGGATGTCAAACGGATATCAAACGGGTGGCTGTATGTGGGAACGCAAAACTCGGGTATTTTCTTACCCGGAACTCACCCTACTAGCCCCCTAGTACTACTTCTAGATGTTACCCGGGTGCGCTTAGGTGGGAACGCAGCCGGCACTGTTCTGGGTAGAGATGGGGGGCGTACCGATGACGCATAGAAATGCGCCCTTGCAGCCTGCTTGCAGCGCAAGGCAGAAAGTACAAATTGCCATGGTAACGATAAACATTGCCCTACGAGTATGAACACAGACGAGAACACCGGAGTAGTTCTACAGAAAACAGTGACATTTTGTTGTGTACGTACAATACAAATTTAAACTGCAATCACGTTGTTGTGTTTGTTACAGGACAGGCAGGATTATCCTTGCAAACGTGAATAGCTTGAAGTGTTGTCGATTAGCTTGCAACTAGCTGTTAGTGGTTAGCAATTAACAGCTAATAGTTAACGTCGCTGTTATTTAGCATTGTTGCTTTTTGTAGGAGTTGGGAAGGAGCCTCAGACCTCTGTGTGCTGTTTATATTTTCCAGGTGTGTCATTATTTTCTATTAATTTGTTATGTTGGATGTTTATACCAGAGAGGGTTGAAGTAGAGCTTTGTTTATAGCCTGTGGTCCTGGCGTTAGCTATTTTTTCCTCTATGCTAGCTCCCGCTGACTAGCGAGCTAACTACTTCTGTTGTTTCATGATGTTTTGGATCTGATGTAAGTTCGTATCATCCAGGCAACACAGCACAACAACGCATTTATTTAGCGTCATCTCCCTCCCCCTGCAAGTGCTGACATTGCCCCACCCCTCGCGGCTATTACTCGGGTCTAGTGTGAACAGAATTACCCGTATCTCACTCGGACATAAAGCTCATGTGGGAAACGTCTGTGTCGTGCCTCACCCGGGTAAATATGTCCGGGTAACTTCTAGAAGTTATGTGGGAAAGGGATTTATGTTTTCTTTCCCACCTCACACAAAAGCACCAGTCTACTCACACACCTAAATGTGTGTGTCTTAACCAAGATGTGTGCCTTGTATGTATGCTTTTGTCAGTGATATCCTTCAGTAAGTGTGCCTTGTGTTTGTGTGTGTGTGTTTGTGTGTATTTGTTTATGTGTGTAAGTGTCTTACAAAAGTATGTGTGCTGAATGCCGTGTGTTTTTGTGTGTTCAAGCTTCTCACCAGTGTGTGTGTGTATGTGTGTGTGTATGTGCGTGCGTGCTTGTGTGTGTGTATGTGTGTGTGTGTATGTGCATGCGTGCTTGTGTGTGTGTGTGTGTGTGTGTGTGTGTGTGTGTGTGTGTGTGTGTGTGTGTGTGTGTGTGTGTGTGTGTGTCTCACCAGTATGTGTGCCTTGTACGTGTACGTCTCCTCTCTCTTCTTGGTGATGAGCAGCAGCTTGTCGAACAGGAAGAGCGTTCGCTCGTTCTTGGCCCGCTGGATGCGGAACGTTCCCTCTAGAACCAGCTCTCCGTAACCCACCAGATCCGGCCCTTTCCAGTTAGTCAGCAGGCTCTGGATCTCCTGCGGGGGGGGGGGGGGGGGGGCAACGCGCATTGTGTGGAACGACAGCAGGAGGAAGAGGGGGATAAGAGAGGAGGATGAAGAAGAGAGGGAAAAAGGAGGGAAGAGAGAGAGAGAAAGAGAGAGAGATGGAGGAAATGTGAGGGGCAATGTAACTCTTTGTGAATGATAAAAAAGCCTTGACATTCCACAGCTCACTGGCCCAGCAGGGCACTGATAACATGATACTGGCCTCTCCTCTCTCTCCTCTGACCTCCCCTTGCTTTCTCTCGTTCTCATCCTTTCTTTCCGTCTTCGCTAGCCTTCTCTCATTCCCTTCTGTCTCTCTTCATCCCTTTCTCCTCTCTCTCTCATTTCCCTTTTCTCTTTCTTCGTCCCTGTCTCCTCTCTCTCTCTCTCTCAGTTTCTCTCTCTCAGTGGAGTGTGCATGCTGTGTAACTGAGGAGAATACCAGGGCAGTGGAAATGGAGCGATCTGACTTGACTTGACTTTATGGAACCTGTCCTCTGGTCAAATGGTTTTCTTCTTAAACACACGCCATGATAACACACTTGTCTTTTGGATTTCTGACTGCTTCTACAAATGGGATTCAGTTTAAATGTGTGTGTGTGTGTGTGTGTGTGTGTGTGGATGGATGGGTGTGTGTGTGTGTTTCACAGTGTGTGTGTACCTGCAGGCGTACGGCATGTTCGTGCTTCCTCTTCATGTCGTTGATGTGCCAGGCGACTCTCTGCATGGTGTCTATGGCCTCCAACACCACCTCGTACATATCTGTGTCCTTAGGGAGGTGGTTGGCTATCTCCTACACACACACACACACACACACACACACACACACACACACACACACACACACACACACACACACACACACACACACAGAA
>NC_085005.1:14542009-14547631 GCF_963854185.1 Sardina pilchardus | reverse complement strand
ATCCATGTTTGTGTGTCTGTGTGTGTGATGATGAGCGCACTGCCCTTTATCTGAACTTGATGCACATGCAAGCAAATTCACACATACACACACACACACACACACACAGATGACGGTATGAGTATAATCCAGGAGTTAAGCAACACATCCTTCAGCGTAATAACATAATGCAGAATCTTAGCGCCAATGCCCACCCACACACAAACAAACATGCACCCTCACACACACACACACACACACACACACACCTTCGTCTAGACTAGACTAGACAGAAAGAGGCATCGTAGAGGTCACCCATATTCACACCGACAAACACCGCTCATTACAAAGCCAAAGCCACAGCTTGAAGCACCATGTAGAACACAATGAGTGGCATTGTGTACTATGATCTTTTCCACCGACAACAATATCACCCACACAACACAGGCTACACTCCCATGACAAAGCCATTCTTAGAAGGCCACACCTTAAAGCACAGTGTAACATAATGATTAGCACTGGATAACATGATACTATGCATACTGCACTCCTTACTCTAAGTGTATTTATAGCTATATGGTACAATATACTGTGATTTATGCAGACTAAACTTTGCAAGTAACATTATCATTTTTAGAATTGTTGATGTTGATGTATATATAACTAGCAATTCGTAGAATAATTACCCTGCACCTTAAGTTATGGAATATAAAGTGTGGACAAGCACGGAATGATAATCCTAATCCTGCACCTGAAGTTATGGAATATAAAGTGTGGACAAGCACTGGATGATAATCCTAATCCTGCACCTAAAGTTATGGAATAAAAAGTGTGGACAAGCACTGAATGATAATCCTAATCCTGCACCTAAAGTTATGGAATATAAAGTGTAGACAAACACTGAATGATCATTTTAATCCTGGCTCTATGGCACTATTACCCTTACAACTAAAATTAATATGAAGAGGAAAAGAGGAAGAGACTTCACTATATTCCATCTTCCCCTTTCTCTGCAATGCATGCTGGCACACAATGTTCTCACACAACGCTAGCCATTAATATAACTGAAATTAAACTGTCAACGATAAACCAGCCTAAGGCCATGAAAAAAGGCCAAGATCATCACTGCCACACCCTCATCCACATAATGGTAATTCTGCCATTGCGTCAGGTGTGTGTGTGTGTGTGTGTGTGTGTGTGTGTGTGTGTGTGTGTGTGTGTGTGTGTGTGTGTGTGTGTGTGTGTGTGTGTGTGTGTGTGTGTGTGTGTGTGTGTGTGTGTGTGTGTGTGTGTGTAAGAGAGAGAGTTTGGTGTTACAAGGGAAATATTTACTACAGGACTCTGAGTGCTTTGCTGAGGTAAAGACTTTAATAACAGTACACCCCTGACATTCAATTACTAGAGCTTTTACTGGCCTAAGCCACAGCAGCAGGAAGGGTTGTGTTAACTTGTCTTGTGTGTGTGTGTGTGTGTGTGTGTGTGTGTGTGTGTGTGTGTGTGTGTGTGTGTGCGTGTGCGCGTGTGTGTGTGTGTGTGTGTGTGTGTGTGTGTGTGTGAGAGAGAGAGAGACTCTCACACAAGCATAAAAACTCCTCTCTCACTCAAACTCTCTTTCTCTCTGAGAGTGAGAGAGAGAGATACAGAGGAAGAGTGTGTGTGTGTCTGTCTGTCTGTCTGTCTCCATGTCTCCATACACTTGTACGTAACAGCTGTTGTGAGGGTTTGCATTGATGATTAAGTGGCATTATCTTTTTAGGCGTCAGCAGAGAGCGGCTCATAAATGGGCTCTTTCTCAACAGAGCACAGACTGCCAAGAACAAAGCCCAGAGACCCGGAGAGAGAGAGAGAGAGAGAGAGAGGGGGGGGGGGGGGGGGGGGGGAGAGAGATAGAGACAGAGGGGGTAGAGATAGAAAGATAGAATGAGAAGGAGGAAGGGAGAAAGAAAGACAGACAGAGAGAGAGAGAGACAAATAATGAGATTAAAGGAAAATTACATAAAACACATTTCTCCCAAACTTGAATCAAATAATTTGTCACAGATTTTGCAAATGGATCTTCAGACCCATTAGATCGGCAGAACATTCTGTTTTTCACAATAACACTCTGGAGGATGGTTCCTTCCTTGTTGAAATGAGCCTTTAAAGCCCCTATAAAGCCCATATAAAATCACCCACACTCAACCCTGATACAACTGAACAGTGTGTGTGTGTGTGTGTGTGTGTGTGTGTGTGTGTGTGTGTGTGTGTGTGAACTGGACTCGTCTCTGCCGTTTCCTCCAAGCCCCTGTTTTACAGGCTTCCCTCACCAAACCCAAGTTCAGCTCGGGTGACATGGGCTTCTGACCAAATGAGCCCATAACACCACAGGGCAGGAGTGTGACAGGGAGAGACTTTGACTTTTAAGTGTCCTTCAATAAACTGTTATAATAAAAAGTCATCAAAGGGATATTAAAAGAATATAATCAGCCTGTCAGAAGAAGAAGAAGAAGAAAACAAATCAGCTATGGTTGTATAAACCATCTTTGGTCATGACAAGAGTGTATGAGAAGGAAAGAGAGAAAGAGAAAGAAAGAAAGAAAGGGAGAAGTGGGAAAAGAAAAATAGAAAGAAAGAAGTGGAAAAAGAAAGAAAGAAGTGGGAAAAGAAAGAGAGAAAGAGGAAGAAAGAAGAGGAGAGGGGGAAGAGAGAGAGAAAGAGAGGGTGAGTGGAGGAGGGTCTGGCCTGTGGGCTTGGTGTGGAGACTGCTGTGGTCATTAGCAGGCTGACCCACAGGGCTCAGTGTCCAGTGTGCCAGGTGCTCCCCCAGACTACAGGCCACATCAGCACTCACTCAGCAGGGGAACCAGCAGTGTTAACAGATAGAGGGAGAGAGAGAGAGAGAGAGAGAGAGAGAGAGAGGAGGGAGGGAGAGAGAGAGAGGGGGGAGAAACAGAGAGAAAGAAGAGGGAGAGAGAGATAAAAGAAGAGGAGGGAGAGAGAAAGAGGAGGGAGAGAGAGAAAGAGGAGAGAGAGAGAAAGAGGAGAAAGAGAGAGAGGAGGGAGAGAGATAGGAGGGAGAGAGAGAGAGAAAGGAGGAAGAGAAAGAGAAGGAGAGAGTAGGAGAGAGGGGGAGTGGGCTGTAAAGCAATATGTGTTTGGACTGTTTTTCTGTTTGAGTCTCTTAAGAAGTCAATCGACCTCACACACCCACACACACACACACAGGAGAGCTGATGTCTGTGGGCTGTCCGGTCGATAGGGAGCGATCACTGATGATGACTAACTGGTTTCCAGGCAGCTGACCGAGCTCTGACCTGAGGCTGGACTGACTAGAAACACACAAACACACACACACACACACACACACACACACACACCTAGTGTTCTTGCTCTCTCTCATTCTTTCCTTGTCCTAATATACATGTTTATGTGTGTGTGTGTGTGTGTGTGTGTGTGTGTGTGTGTGTGTGTGTGTGTGTGTGTGTGTGTGTGTTTTGTTAGCCTTGGCATATAATTGCTCCATACACATAAATACCTACTTCTGGAAGCTGTGGAATGCCAGACACATCTATAACAGGAAGGATGCTTTAATATGATGGACAGACCACAGAGAGAGACACAGAGACGGAGAAACCTCCACGACATTCCTCAAGCAGAGGCTGGGTGTGAGTACTCTGCGGGGATAGGGTGTGTGTGTGTGTTTATGTGTGTGTGTGTGTGTGTGAGAGAGTGAGTGAGTGAGTGAGTGTGTGTGTATGTGTGTTTTTGTGTCTGTGTATTTTGGAAAGCTAGCATTAAGACACCCTCCTAAGTATCGGTTACACACGATTCCACAGGGCCGTTCACATTCCACTGTCATGTCAGTTACAGACTTCTCCCCAGAAACCTACAGGCCAACAGGTTGATACAGATGTACACACGGACAGAGACAGACAGAGAGACTCAGCATCTGCATGGTCATTCTCTATGCTATCTTAACTTCTGTTTGGGCTAACAACACACACATGCGTGCACACACACTGCAAACACACACACACACACACACACACACACACACACACACACACACACACAAGAAACTCTTTCGTACATGCAGAGATGTCCAGACCAGTCTAAAATCGAACGTATTCTAGGCATGTGTGTGTGAGTTAATGTGTGTGTGTGTGTGTGTGTGTGTGTGTGTGTGTGTGTGTGTGTGTGTGTGTGTGTGTGTGTGTGTGTGTGTGTGTGTGTGTCCATGTGGGTGTGCATGTGTGTGTCCGTCCGTGTGTGTGTTTGTGTGTGACTGCAGATTCTTAGGTTTGTGAAACCAGCTGTTCAGTAAAACTGACAGGCTTCAACAGGCGCTGGACAGAGACAAGGGGGAGACAGAGAAAGAGAGAGAGAGAGAGAGAGAGAGTGAGAGAGAAAAAGAATGAGCGAGAGAGTAGAGAAAAGAAAAGAAGAGGAAAGAAGGAGAGACTGAGCGGAAAAAGAAAAGAGACATACGACAGAAAAACAAACGCAACACAGAAAAACACACATACAAAGTAGTCCACAAACACACATATATGTTGTCCACACACATATAAGAAGTCCATGAACACACACATACAGTATGTAGTCCATACCTTTGCTACGAAGCACTCAGCGATGGCCACGGGGTCTGCATTGCACTTCTCCAGGTCGTGAAGTAAATCACTACAACACACACATACACACACACACACACACACACACACACACACAGAGAGATCAGTCAGCAACAAAGCAATACCAATACACATTTTCTGAGATTAATTAAATCAGGGTGTAACACTACGAATGGGGCCTTGTCTAGAGTAGCACTTTGCCGCTATGCTTCATTGGCTAATCTGTTCCTTTGAAGCAAACCATTCCCAGACTCTTACACCAGCCCCCCCTCACACACACACACACACACACACACACACACACACACACACACACACACACACACACACACACACACACACACACACACACACACACACACACACACACACACACACACACACACACACACACACACACACACACACACACACACACACCACTTCAGTGCTATTGTGCATTGTGCTGGAAAGAAATACTACTTCCATGTATTGACGGTTAGAGTATGTGTGTGTGTGTATGTGTGTGAGTGAGTGTGTGTGTGTGTGCATGAGTGTGTACATGTGTGTGTGTCTGTGTGTGTGTGTGTGTGTGTGCGCAATGGTTATTGTGTCGGTGCATGCTTTGTGCATGAGGTCAGTGTAATTGTATTAGATTCAGTAATCTTAAACCACATAAGGAAAGATCCTCCCCTTCTTCCCTCCTCAAGTCTTTCCTGCTCTCACACATCTCTCTCTCTCTCTCTCTCTCTCTCTCTCTCTCTCTCTCTCTCTCTCTCTCTCTCTCTCTCTCTCTCTCTCTCTCTCTCTCTCTCTCTCTCTCTCAAATTCAAAAGTTGCTTTATTGGCATGACAAATGAAAAATGAAAACTTGTATTGCCAAAGCAATTGGTACATGTAAAGGTAAGACGAAACAACAATTACAGAGACAAAACATATACATATACTTTAAACTGATATGGATATTTGTATAGACATACTACCTCACTGGGGTTTGTGAACAATAGTACGGTACTACAATAGTACAACAATAGTAATAGAACATAGTTTTTAC
>NC_085005.1:14512009-14514509 GCF_963854185.1 Sardina pilchardus | reverse complement strand
TCAAGTTCAGTATCCCAACTTAGTAGTTCAACCTTTGCTCTGAGTCAGAGTAACACTCTACCTCCGAATAACTCAGTTCAGTGTTGTTAACTGCTGACTGTAGCAATGGAGTTCAGGCTCTTCCAACCCAGTTCAGCCAAATTCCAAACTGGCTCTACCAATTGAGTTGCTATTAACTCCTTGCTCTACAACAGAGCTACAGGACCAACATACCATAATTAATGAATAGGTTGTTCAGTTGGAGTGCCGTCTGGAACCATACAGTATGTATTTTTTGTTGAGATGACGCTCCTAGGTTGAGGGCTTGATCAAATGTAAAACTTAGAGAAAACCTAGACACTCTAGATGAAAACATCTAGATGAGTTCCTAGGTTTTCTCTAGGCTTAACATACCATAATTAAGGTCCCTGTTCACAGGCCCTGGGTTGCGTATCATATGGAGTCTATATGATCCAACAGGTTGCCCGTAGACCGTATATGACTCAACAGTATATGGGTCAGTGACGCCTGGGCGCTACAGTATGTTCTCCGGGGCAGCGTGTTCTGGACAGAGCGGGGAGGCGACTCTGCGACGCGCACGTTTACGTCAGGAAATGGCTCCGGCTTCCCGTCCCCGGATGTTTGGAGATTAGCAAGCAAACAGGAAGTGACGTCATCCTATCGAGGTTCTGAGTCAAGAGTAAGCAATTGAGTTGTGGTGGCGCTTCTGTTTGTAGATATACGATCATTGCTAACTTTAGTAGCAATTGCCATGAAGGGTCCCATTAACTAACACTAGTAAGTGTTAGTGAACATAACATACAAAAGATTTTAGCTTTAATAATCCATGTCAAACTAGCATTGCTTGATTAGGGTGTGTGTGTGTGTGTGTGTGTGTGTAAAACACCAATAGGATGTGGCCTCATCCTCTGAGTCAAAAGCAGTGAGTCAGTGGGTGGTTGCCTTTCAGTTGTAAATATTTCATCATGCTTAATTTGATAACAATCAACATTTCACACCAACTTAGCATCAATCAGTTAAACCATAGCATTTTGTTCTAATTAACTATCACTAATGCTATAACAATGTTATAATATAACTAAACCACATCTAATATTATGAATTCTTAACTGGGTTTGTCAAAAACTATAGCTAATTCTGAGTTAAAAGGCCTTTCAATTGACCAAAAACTAGCCCAGCTGACACAAAGTTAGCCAGCTTGGTAAATCATACATTTAGCATAATGTTTCATTTCTGTATTGCAGTATACACGCCAGTATTAGTTTATCAGCATATTAGTTTTATAACTTTATTTTGTAGTCGGTGGCCTTTTGGCTGGGTCTGTGGCAGCAGCAGTGTGTGCTGGGAGACTGTGAGTCCAGCGCGGAGGCTAACCGCTTTAAATAGCCGTTCCTGTTCCTGCACTCCTGTGCTCAAGAAATCTAGTTCAGATATGGCTGGAGAGGGAACAGGACAGAAACAAACAAACACACACACACACAGAGAGAGACACACACACGTGCGCACACGAACACACATTTTGGGTCATTTATACACAAACAAACAAACAAACAAACAAGCACATACACACACAAAGACGTTTTGGGGACATTTTTCAAGACACACCACAAGGTTTCTCTCTAAACTTATAAATATCTCAAATCTCTCTTTCTCCCCCTTATTTCTTTCTCTCTCTCTCACACACACAAGCTTATTATTATCAATTAAGTTCACCCTTTGATACACATACCATGTTCAATATTTGATATATAAACTCTCTCACACACACACACTTTAGTTATAAATATAAAGGGCAGATGCATACACACACACACACAGACACAGACACAGACACAGACACAGACACAGACACAGACACAGACACAGACACAGACACAGACACACACACACACACACACACACACACACACACACACACACACACACACACACACACACACACACACACCACACACACACACACACACAGAGGCTCGGTTATAAATAAGCGGTATTGGCGGCGCATATGTTTGGTATTAGTGCAGTCAGAGAGACTGGAGCCGGCCATACCACTATCACCACAACACACTCAATAATGACAGAGAGACTAAAGAGGGAGATGGACAGACCGACAGAGAGAAGAGGAGATGGAGAGAGAGAATGGATGAAAGAGAGAGACTGATAGAGAAAAGAGAAGGCTGAGGGAGGGAGAGAGGGAGGGAGAATGGGTGAGGGAGAGAGGAGACAGGAGGGAAAGAGAGAATGATAGAGTGATAGAGAAGATGAAACAGAGAAAGAGAGAGAGAGAGGATGAGAGTGAGGAGAGAAGGAATGAATGGAAGAGAGAGAGAACAGGGATGAGGGACAATGGAAGAGAGAAAGAAGGGGAGATGGACAGAAAAAAAGAATGAAAGAGAGTACCAGACAGAGAGAGATACAGAGACAGAGAGGGAGAGAGAGAGATGGAGAGAGAGAGAGAAAGAAAGAATGGAAGAGAGTGATGAGAGTGTAAACAGGACAG
>NC_085005.1:14494509-14497009 GCF_963854185.1 Sardina pilchardus | reverse complement strand
AAACAACAGAATCTCTCTAAAAATACCATACCAGACCAGACCAGACCAGACTAAAACACACCATTAACAAACTAAAAACAGCAGCAATTATTACATAAAAATAGCAAATAATCCCTTTAGCAAGTATCAGTGACCTCTATATATACTTTAGATCAAGATAAGTGTTGGTATCTCTGTATGTAAGACAAAGCTGTAGCATAAACTTTGCTTGCCTCAACTTAATTATGTGACAAATATGAAGTATAAATTGATGCTGTAAGTATCTTTGTTGATAGCTGTTAGTCAGATCACACTTTATGCCTCACCAACATACTGTGTTCTGTGACTTTGGCATTTCTAAAAGTAAGGCTACCTCTTTGTCTGGGAAAAAAATGACACTACTTAAAATCACTATCTATCCAGGAACCCGGAGAATCGAGAATCTCATTCAATACCGCAGAGCACCACAAACTCACCCCCACCAAATGTTACCCCGACTCTAAAAGTCGACTGTTTACCACAAATCACACAAGACAAAGGGGCGCTATCACTCTTCCCCAACCATAACTTTGTTGTGGAGCGTGACATGCCTGACAACCAACTCTCCCTCTAGAATGAACAAAAACAAATACGTCTCTCAAGCACAACAGCTGTAGAGCGAACCCCCAAGCAGTGAAGCCCATTCCGACTGGGGCCTCGACTCAGACTGCCAAGGGGGCTGTTTACTCGTGTAGCTAGTAGCAAGACCCATGCTGGGGCCGCAGTGATTCATCGGTGGGTAAATCTCTCAGGCAGTCCCACAGAGAGAAACCAACTCCTGCCATTAATCATTATATACAGGCATGGAGCACCATGAGCAAACCACTCATTTGGTGAGACTTCACCAAGAACTCTCTCTGCAAAACTGGTGATATGCTATAATTCTGTGCACTAGAGTATAGAGACGTCTTGAGACTGGACATGTGATTTTGGTGGGATTCATTCAAATGTACAACGATTATGCCCATCAACACCTAATAAACGGTTAAAAAAAAACAAGTAAGCACCGATGGGGCTGGCAGACAGATAGACCAGGCCAGCAGTGCGAAAAGACTCTGCTGCTAGAGTGTGAGCAGATCTAGAGTGTGTGCATACTACATATCTAGAGTGTGTGCAGATCTAGAGTGTGTGCATACTGCATATCTAGAGTGTGTGCAGATCTAGAGTGTGTGCAGATCTAGTGTGTGCATACTGCATATCTAGAGTGTGTGCAGATCTAGAGTGTGAGCAGATCTAGAGTGTGTGCATACTGCATATCTAGAGTGTGTGCAGATCTAGAGTGTGTGCAGATCTAGAGTGTGAGCATATCTAGAGTGTGTGCAGATCTAGTGTGACTGTGTATATTTCTTTTTTTTCCCCTCTCAGCAGTGGGAAAATATCTGAGTATTTGGATGACGTGCCCGGGTCAGAAACTGAGCCGTTTCAGTGGAGACCTCTACAACAGAGCTTTTCATTCAGGTGGGGGCCTCAGGGAATGACCCACTTCTCTGAGAGAGGCAGTCTTCCAGTGACAAGAAATCAGTATTGAATTCACTTAAATTCACTAAAACATTTATTCAGATTCACTAGCACCTATTGAACTCATAACCATCCTGTTGTTGCATCTAGATAAATTTGTGTGCAAGCTTAAGGCCTAAAGACACTTCAATCCCAAACAATACAGGTAGAGAGGTCATTGGTATTAGCGCTTGCTGAGGCTCCTAAAGCTGACTTTGATGTTGATGGCCTCTGGGCACACAAGTAAACACAGCTTCAGACAAGACACACCCTCACACAGTAGCAGCCCACAGTCCCTTTGCATGGCTGCCTGGTCTGGGCTGATTGGATCTGTCTGCCATGCAAATAGGAGTGCAACCACTGATTGCTTTACACGCATGCACACGAACACACACACACACACACACACACACACACACACACACACACACACACACACACACACTCTCCGAGACCGAGAGAGAGAGAGAGAGAGAGAGAGAGAGAGAAAGAAAGAGATAGAGAGAGAGGGAGAGAGAGAAAGAAAAGTGAAAAAGATTAACATGAATGTGCCAAATCAGGGCAGGTTTGGTGCCAGATTGGCTTGGCCCTTTTCAGGAGAATGGGCAGTGTTATCGTAGCCATCTGCCCTGTACACCTGCCTCTTTATCTGGCTCATCTTTAGCGGTTAGCAGCTTTCAGTTGGTGTCTGAGGGCGGCTGGTGTCAGTTTCGGTTGGCCGTTGAGAAGTGTTTTGCCAATTTCAAGGTTAGCTTTTCAGGTAAAAGATTTAAGTTATAGGGTAAACTTACACTTACAGTACACACACAGAGACACACAAGGACACACATAGACACACACACATACAACACACACACAACACACCCACACACAGAACTAGCCTAGTTACTTGATTCAGTTTTGAATGGAAAGCCAGTGAACTTGTGGTTACTTTTCCCAATAGAAGCATACTGTGTTAAAGGGATATTCCGCCATTTGTGGAAAT
>NC_085005.1:14484509-14489509 GCF_963854185.1 Sardina pilchardus | reverse complement strand
CCTCTTCTCTCACTCTCTGTATCACTCCATATCTGTGTCTGTTTGTCTGTCTCCCTCTCCCCCTCCCTTTCTCCCTCTGGTCTCAGAAACGTGACACGTTGATTCAGGTTAGTCACTCTGACAAGTAGGTCAGTAAGCAGCAACAGACAGAGAGAGGGAGGAAGGGAGGGAAGGAGGGAGAGAGAGAGGGAGAGAGAGAGGGAGGAAGGGAGGGAGGGAAGGAGGTAGAGAGAGAGAGAGGAAGGGAGGGAGGAAGAAGGGAGGGAGGGGTAAAAGGTTGTTAGACACTACGCAGAAATCAGCTTAGCCAGACAATGTGAAGTAAACATTCATACATCATTGTGCTAAACACACAAACAGACACACACAGACACACACACACACACACACACACACACACACACACACACACATTGTGTACACAGACTGGTGAGTGTGTCCACCTTTCTCACTGACTCATTTTTCTCTTCATCACTCTCTCTCTCTCTCACACACACACACACACACACACAAATGGTGACCATTTGTACACCAGCCCTGGAGTAACACGAGTAAAGTAGTCCACTGATGAACTACACCACACGGAATGTGTCTCTGAAATCCCCCTATTTCTCCGCACACCCAGTGTGACTGTGTGTGTGTGTGTCTCTCTCTCTGTGTGTGTGTGTGTGTGTGTGTGTGTGTGTGTGTCTCTGTGTGTGTGTGTGTGTCACAGACAGGCCCCGGGGAGAGCCGAGAGGACACCACACAGGGCCGCACCCTGCCCGTCAGGCCGCCGGTCTCTTCTTCCTGTGGTTTTCTCCATCACATCAACTCATTTTTGCACACTCTCAAAAAGTAAAAAAACGTTGTAAAAACATTACTTTCAACACAGGTTGTGTTATTTTCAACACATATTGTGTAACAAATAACAAAAGCAAAGTGGAAATTACACAAACTGTGTTGTGTTTATCTAAGTGTTATTTCCAACACAACCTTTTTGAGAGTGCAGTAGCCACTTATGTCCAGCTATACAAATAACTCACTGCACAGATCAGCACTCTTCAGCACCCCACACATGCTGACTGGGAGTCAAACCTGCATGAGATGGTGGATATCTCAGGGACCTGGTGTGTCCAGCCACGGTTCTCAGGTTACACTGGTTTTTGTTTAGGCATAAAAGAGTATAAATAAACCACGCAAATCAAAGTGCGGGATACGTCACGATGGTACTACAAACTTGTGGTATATATAATGCTTTGAGTGGATAACAAGGAAGTAGGGGAAAAGAATAAGTTCTTCTGTCTGTGATAAAGCTCCTCCCTCAGAGAGAGCCCACTCTCCAGAGCCAAAGATGAACGTGGAGAGTGAGTGAGTGAGAAGATATAAGATCAGAGAGGAGAGGTATGCGGAAAGAACACATAAATAAAGAAAGAGAGATGGACAGAACAGAGCAAATGTGAGAAATCTTCTTTTCTTTTTTTTCGCCCCTCCGTAGGCATTTTGGGAAAAGCCGCAGGTCAGCTTGGGAACATTTTTCTGCCATCATATTTCTCCGTCAAGGTCGCGACCTTTCCAGAAGCAGTTGTGCGGGTCAAATCAGAGGCATCGTTACGATGCCGCAGAATAACAACAACACACCCACAAGGGACCGCCGCTCTCTACCCGAGATCCTGCCCCGGGCACCTCAGAATAAGGCAAAAGACTCTCTCTCACACACACACACACACACACACACACACACACACACACACACACACACACACACACACACACACACACACACACACACACACACACACACACACACACACACACACACACACACACACACACACACACACACACACACACACACACACACACACACACACACACCGCAAGCTTACCACTGGTTTGAGATCAGATGCTTCCCCAGGCCCCGGCCCTATTCTAAGGTGCCCGGGGCTGATTCCAGGGCACGGGGCAGTACCCTGTGTGTGTATTAATGTGTGTGTTTGTAGTGTGTGTGTGTGTGTATACAGAGCATTGAGGAATCTCACCATCACCAGAAATATAGAGGCCCGCTGGTCCACTTAATCAAGCCAATCCTTAAATGCGGTCACACACTGATCATTCTGGAATGAAGCGGTCTCACACACACACACGCACACACACACACACACATAAGAGCCAAGAAATTATCACACAGACAAACCAACCAGCAATGGGGTACACAAACATACAGAGAAAGACATTGATAGCACATCACACACACACACACACACACACACAAAGAAACACACAGAATATCAATGTGCAATGTAAAGAAATACATTGCTCAAGGCAAGCATACATGCATGGATTGTGCTACGGTTAAATCATTCATGGGCTGTAAGTAGCAGTTTGGCCTTCAAGACAAACATTCACACATGCATGTGCACACACATGCGCACACACACACACACACACACACACACACGCACACACAAGACAAACACACACATTTGGATTTCTCCCAACATGTAATTAGGCTTGAACATGCTATTCTAACTGAAGCCACAGAGATATTCTGAAAGTGCTGACACTTAGCACAATGGCGCGCACACATGCACGCACACACACACAAAAACACATACAGTACACATATACACACATCTACAAATATCACATATAGTACATACACAGAAAGAGACACACACACACACACACACACACACACGCACCCACAAACGACAAACACACTACCTATAGGACTCAAGTGCCAGACACAGCAAAACCGCAAGCATTACAGTGTGGTAATGCAACGATTTACAGGATGCACACACACACACACGGTGGTCAGAAAGGATACTTATCTGTCCGTTTCTGACGTCACAGTAGAAAAGAGAGGAATTTAGTCTCGGAAGAAATGACAAAAACAGCTCCAACTCAATCACCTTTGCACCCCTTATGCCTGGTCTCTACCATTCGCTAATCATGTGCTCTACACCAACAGAGCTTGGGTGAGACCAAGGGCCCCTGCACTGACATACTGTAGGGCCCCATGGAACATACTGACCAATCTATTAGGGGGCCCAACATTCCATTTCTCATTCTTAGCAGCATCCCTGTCTACTCTACTCTTCAATTTCCCCTTGGGGAGGGATGGATGGATGAATGGAGGGATGGAGGGATGGAGGGTGTGTGTGTGTGTGTGTGTCTATCTATCTATCTATGTGTGTGTGTGTGTGTGTGTGTGTGTGTGTGTATCTATCTATCTATCTATCTATCTATCTATCTATCTATCTATCTATCTATCTATCTATCTATCTATCTATCTATCTACTCCCAGTCAACAGCTGTGCTTGGTCATGTTTTAGTTGTAGTGTGTTTGTACAGCACAGCACACAACAGCAGTTTAAGCAGACCTGCAGTCCGCCGAGAGCAAACACACTAACGTGCCATCTACGTAAAGAAAGCCTGCCAACTTACCCCGAGAGTTCTCTGACTGAACTTGTGTGATGGGAGCTTGCGAGTGAGTGAGTGTGTCTGTGTGTGAGAAGAAACTTGACCTCTCGAATCTCGTTTGAACCAGGCCGTAACACTGTCTCACACACACACACACAAACAAACAAACAAGCAAACAGTGCAAACATAAGAGGTCACTTGGCACCGGTGAGTTCAGTCTGGCCGGATGGAGACTGGCGCTGACCCCGACATGCCCTTTGACCCCTCACCTCTTATCCTGCGACCTTCAGCTCAGGCTTCAGAGGAAGGGCCTTATCAGCTGGTCAAGGTCTGCCGCCAGTCTTTCTCCTGCTCCTCCACCTCCCTCTCTCTCAGACACACACACACACACACACACACACACACACACACACACACACACACACACACACACACACACACACACACACACACACACACACACACACACACACACACACACACACACACACACACACACACACACACACACACACACACACACACACACACACACACACACACACACACACACACACACACACACACACACACACAGAGTAAAACACACACAAACATCACCACTCTGTCTCGATCTCATTCTCTCTCTTTTACATGCAAGGGAACACACACACACACACACACACAGATCTAAACATAACACACAAATAACAAACAAATAGAGAGAGAGTCACAATACACATACACAAGCACATACACAAACCACACACGCACACGCAAGCGTGCCTCTCACACCAGATCACTCACACACCCAGTCCCAGTGTGTGAGTAATCTGGAATGGCTAACGGCCTGATTTCAGTGTTATTTTTAATCTGTTTTAATGAATAAATGATCAGCTGGAGAAGAGCTTTGAGGGAGAGGAGATTTTCATACTGACATAACTGGTCACCCATTTTCAAAATGCACACACAAACGCAGATTCATACACACTCTCACACACGGACACATACAAACGGACACACACACACACACACACACACACATACACACATATACACATACACACGAGTACATTCTCAATCCATATCCCAGCCAACTTTACCCATTGCAACTTTACCCATTGCTATTTCCCATGCAATGTTAAACGTATTATCCCTGTAGTACATGGAATTTATAAAAAAAACAACAATTACTTAAGTGCAGAATTGATGCAGATAGACATCAGCCACTGCCATCGGTAAATGTCATAAATTTGATGATAGCCAATATCAGTAAACAAGGCCAATATTGGCCGATGTACAGTATGTCAGTGCATCCCTACATTTGATGGGGCTCAATGAAATCCTACTCTTACATCCTCTGACCGTCATAACCAACGATAACCTACATCGGTCAAAATGGGACACAAACATAACCATAAACAATCAAACAGTCTTAAGCAACGTCCACTTTCAACAGTCAACGTGGGGTACAATCATACTCTTATATCCTCAGACTGTTCTAAGCAAAATTGACCTTCAGCAGTCAACATAGGGTACAATCATACTCTTATCTTAAACTGTTTCAAGCAACATCAACTTTCAATAGTCAACATGGGGCACATTCAAACCCT
>NC_085005.1:14477009-14482009 GCF_963854185.1 Sardina pilchardus | reverse complement strand
CACGCACATAGGCGTGCACATGCACACACACACAGCAACACTGACACTCTTTCCTGCATATTTGCATATCTCTATTTCATTTGCCATGTTCCATTTGTCCGTGTTGCAACTGTCTCGACGACGTACATTTAAGTAATATCCTGGGGAACAAGGTCATGTCTGGTGCCAGGATACAGATGTGCACCCACACACACAGAGAGAGAGAGAGAGAGGGGGGGGGTGCCTGTGCAGTTCTCTTTTACATCATGAGAAAGATTTGCATGGTTCTGACCATTCTAAGTATCATATAGGCCTATATCTTTTTCCAATTTCTCTCCCTTTCCCTAACACACACACACACACATCTGATAAATTTGCATATACAGACATACCCAGGGGAAAGTCGTGACCTATACTGAACACAATACTGGGAGCTTCCTCGGTAATCTCTCTTATTCAATGTGTATATGTGCCTGTGTGCACATGTGTGTGTGTGTGTGTGTGTGCGGATAAGGATTTCAGGGAGAAGATAAAGGCCAAGTTGTCTCTTTTGTCACCCTTGTTTGTGTGTGTGTGTGTGTGTGTGTGTGTGTGTGTGTGTGTGTGTGTGTGTGTGTGTGTGTGTGTGTGTGTGTGTGTCTATGTGTATGTGTGTGTGTGTGTGTGTGTGTGTGTGTGTGTGTGTGTGTGTGTTTGTGTGAAAGAGAGAGTATGTGTTTATATGTTTATGTTTGTGTGAGAAGAGGGGTCATTTGCTGTCTTCCTGAACAGCTGAAGGACCCTCAAGGTTCCTGTAAAGGAAAAGGAAGTCAGCTGTGTCAGCATGTGACACAGACACACACAGACACACACACAGACACACACACAAACACTCACATCTACCTCCTCGAACACACATAGTGTTAAACTAGAAACACACGCATTTATAACATGAAGACATATGCACCATATAATACTTACTCTCTCTCTCTCTCACATACACACACACACACACACACACACACACACACACCAGTTGATGAAGGGGTCATTCCGTGTCAAATCAGGACACTTTCGGACCTCATCGGAACGGATTTCAACGAAACTTGGTATGCTGATTTAGTCATATGAGAAGGCCTCAGAAATGAACTTGCACATTTCTTGCATCAATATTAAGGGAGATTCAGACTAAGAAAGATTGCATAAATTGGGGTGGGGACTATACATTTGACTCATTGTATCTCCTTTACTGTACATCACACAGAAATGGTTCTGATGTCGTTTGAAAGCTCGTTTCCAGCTCTATATTTTACATAAATAGCAAACAATACCCAAAATGAAAGGTAGCTGAGTTATCAGAGATTATAATATTAAAAATTGAATAGCAAAAAAACCTATATTTTAAATTTCTTCATTTTTTCCCTAAAGCTAGCCTGTAATGTCATTGACATCATCTGAAAATGTGGTCTGTGGTTTTTGAGGCATTGCAGAGATATTGTGACCTGTGAGGTGGCATCACATAGGTTCCAGTCACTAATGGGCAGCTTTGACATGAAACTATTGCATAACACAGGTGTAACTAATTCAGTTAATTACGTTTTCAGCTATTCTGAATTTGCATTGATTCATTCAGACATAAAACATTATCTTATGCTTGGAATGACCCCTTCTTTATCCATTTTGTGTCAAATCACCTAGTGGCGGAAAGTCTCCAAAAAATCTTTAAAAAATCACAGGTGTTTGTAGACTAAACCTATGCATAACTCTTAAATATTACAGCTGTATCACTTACAGTTCAAAAACGACAGCCCTTTGAAGATTCAAGTCATTTTAAGCATTGTGATGAACGATCCTTTTTGCAACATTATTGGCTCTTTTGGTATTTCACTCACATTAGTGAAACTATGCGAATACAAGGACATTTCCCTGTTGAATTAAGAAATCCAATCAGATGTGACGTATCTTGTGTAATTTCCCCTCTGCAAAGCTCTGAAAATGGCTATAAATTCATTATGTGAAAAGACTTCATCACTTTTGAAGGCTTCTCATGCGAAAAGTATGTGCCATAAATGTATCAGATTATTTTTGCCACTCATAAATGGACTACAAGGTCATGTCCATGCATTAACTTTGGTTGTAACCATTATCATATTGTCAGGGCATTTTGATTTAATTGGGCTTGATTTTCAAAAAGCCCATTTTCGTCTTCTCATTTCACCAAGTGAGCAGTTAACAGGATTTTTTTTAAAAATACCATATGTCAATCTGTATGTGAGGATCATCTCTCCAAAATTTGGGCTTGTTGCTGAGTTTCTAATGATTTTTGGAAAATATTCTTTATGGGTGATTCCGTGTTAAATCAGGACACTTTCGGACCTCATCGGAACGGATTTTAACGAAACTTGGTATGCTGATTCAGTCATATGAGAAAGCCTCAGAAATCAATTTGCACGTTTCTTGCATCAATATTAAGGGAGATTCAGACTAAGAAAGTTTGCATAAATTGGGGCGGGGACTATACCTTTTGACTTGATTGTATCTCCTTTACTGTAGGTCACACATACATGGTTCATATGTCATTTCAAAGCTCTTTTCCAGCTCTACATTTTACATGATTGCATACACTACCCAAAATGAACGGTGGACGAAAGGTATAGTCCCCGCCCCAATTTATGCAAACTTTCTTAGTCTGAATCTCCCTTAATATTGATGCAAGAAACGTGCAAATTGATTTCTGAGGCTTTCTCATATGACTGAATCAGCATACCAAGTTTCTTTAAAATCTGTTCCGATGAGGTCCGAAAGTGTCCTGATTTAACACGGAATCACCCATAAAGAATATTTTCCAAAAATCATAAGAAACTCAGCAATAAGCCCAAATTTTGGAGAGATGATCCTCACATACAGATTGACATATGGTATTTTTAAAAAAAATCCTGTTAACTGTTCACTTGGTGAAATGAGAAGACGAAAATGGGCTTTTTGAAAATCAAGCCCAATTAAATCAAAATGCCCTGACAATATGATAATGATTACAACCAAAGTTAATGCATGGACATGACCTTGTAGTCCATTTATGAGTGGCAAAAATAATCTGATACATTTATGGCACATACTTTTCGCATGAGAAGCCTTCAAAAGTGATGAAGTCTTTTCACATAATGAATTTATAGCCATTTTCAGAGCTTTGCAGAGGGGAAATTACACAAGATACGTCACATCTGATTGGATATCTTAATTCAACAGGGAAATGTCCTTGTATTCCCATAGTTTCACTAATGTGAGTGAAATACCAAAAGAGCCAATAATGTTGCAAAAAGGATCGTTCACCACAATGGTTAAAATGACTTGAATCTTCAAAGGGCTGTAGTTTTTTAACTGTAAGTGATACAGCTGTAATATTTAAGAGTTATGCATAGGTTTAGTCTACAAACACCTGTGATTTTTTTTAGATTTTTTTGGAGACTTTCCGCCACTAGGTGATTTGACACAAAATGGATAAAGAAGGGGTCATTCCAAGCATAAAATAATGTTTTATGTCTGAATGAATCAATGCAAATTCAGAATGGCTGGAAACGTAGTTAACTGAATTAGTTACGCCTGTGTTGTGCAATAGTTTCATGTCAAAGCTGCCCATTAGTGACTGGAACCTATGTGATGCCACCTCACAGGTCACAATATCTCTGCAATGCCTCAAAAACCACAGACCACATTTTCAGATGATGTCAATGACATTACAGGCTAGCTTTAGGGAAAAAATGAAGAAATTTAAAATATAGGTTTTTTTGCTATTCAATTTTTAATATTATAATCTCTGATAACTCAGCTACCTTTCATTTTGGGTATTGTGTGCTATTTATGTAAAATATAGAGCTGGAAACAAGCTTTCAAACGACATCAGAACCATTTCTGTGTGACTTACAGTAAAGGAGATACAATAAGTCAAATGTATAGTCCCCACCCCAATTTATGCAAACTTTCTTAGTCTGAATCTCCCTTAATATTGATGCAAGAAACGTGCAAGTTCATTTCTGAGGCCTTCTCATATGACTAAATCAGCATACCAAGTTTCGTTGAAATCCGTTCCGATGAGGTCCGAAAGTGTCCTGATTTGACACGGAATGACCCGAAGCTGAGAGGGGTGCGTCAAGTGAATGAAGTGAGTGTTAAGAGATTCAACACACACACACACACACAGACACACACACATACTGGTCACACACATTTCAGCATACTGGAGTCATGACTGTTGCTATTTATTAATGAAAATTATCATAACAATCGATATCGAAGACTATGAACATTCCTGCATTCATTCCAGGCACAGCTGAAAGAAAAGGCTATAACTGAATATCTAAATCTTTCTCTCTTTCTCTCTCTATTCTCCTCCTCTCTATCCATCTCTCTCATCCCTTCCCATGGCTATCTCCTGCTCTGTAAATCTAGATCTCTCTCATTCTCACAACTCTACCCCTCTCTCTCCCCCTCTCCCCCCCCCCTCTCTCTCTCTCCCTCTTTATTGGCATGTCAAAAAATATAATTTGTATTGCCAAAACATTTCTTATAGTACATATAATCTCTCTCTCTCTCTCTCTCTCTCTCTCTCTCCCCCTCTCTCTTATTCAGACTGTCTCCATAGGCCAACAACCCCCTCCGCCGTTCACATTTGAGCGCTAGCTGACCCGTTAGTGACCGCCGTGCTAGTTGACCCGTTAGCAACCGCTGGGTGGCAAGCAGGTCAAAGGTCATGACAAAGACAAAGAGACACTCCGCACTTCAGAGACAGAGAGGGGGAAAGAGAGAGCGAGAGGGGGAGAACGAGAGGGAGAGAGAGAGAGAGAGAGATTCTACTCTAACACAGCTTTTGAGTGCAAGAGTTGAATCCACTCAAGAGGAAAAATCAGACACTATATGACTCAGTGGGACACAGCCGTCAAAATGACACACAGAAACACACACACACACACACACAATATATATATATATATATATTGATAGAGAGATAGAATACAGCATACAACACAGTCTGAAACAGCGATAAA
>NC_085005.1:14464509-14474509 GCF_963854185.1 Sardina pilchardus | reverse complement strand
AGCGCTCCATCCCAGCAGTTCGTACATAGAGTGCCCCTGAGCTGATGATAACACATTCCTGGAAAGTGCTTATTATGTCTGCTGAGTTATGCAAGATGGCTGCTGGACCACTCCATTTCCCCAAACACCTCCAGGGGCAAACACATCAGGTCATGGCCCACAGTGGTTTATCAACAAGAGAGAGAGAGACAGAGACAGAGAGAGAGAGAGGAGAGAGAGAGAGAGAGAGAGAGAGAGAGAGAGAGAGAGGGGAAGTGTGTGTGTGTGTGTGTGTGTGTGTGTGTGTGTGTGTGTGTGTGTGTGAGAGAGAGAGAGAGAGAGAAAGAGAGAGAGAGAGATAGATCCAATCATTGTTCAGCGTTCTCATTTAACAATCTGTCCATTTCTCCACCTCACCAAAAGCTTCATTGCCTTCATTATGACAACTATCATCATGACAGGACAACAGAGATGACAAATAACACCAAAGGAGTTCTGACTTGGGTTAGTTGTAGCCTACTGCTTGGAGTTTAAAAATCTCTCAACGTGGTTAAACCAGTGTTTCTTACTTTTCTTACTTTTCTTTACGTTTCTTCTTGTTTTTGACAATAAACTAGGCTAATCGGTTAACACAACATTGCCTTATTAGTCACTAACTCCAAGAGTAAAGCTGTCACCTTGCTTACACGCATGCAACATAGGCCCATATGAACCAAGGAATTAACGTAGACAGGCTAGTCTTGTCACTTACCATGTGTCTTGGAAGCACTGCGAGAAAGCCTCAGTCCTGCTCCAAATCCGAAGCCCCCCTTTGGCGATCGTTTGGCGGCCACTGGCGAATAGGTGTTCTTCATTTCGGCACGCAGTGGCGATTGAACTTCAAGTGCAACTGCAAGCAGCAGCGGTGGCCCGAACAAACCGTCTTTAACTGACTCTGAAAAGCGCCTATTCAGTGAGGTTGGGTCACAGCCAAGTGGTGGTCAGACAGCATTCAAACTCCGAGACGACTGGACTACATACTAATCACTTGCCATCAAAGGAGTACAGTTCAGTTACAAGGGGAAAACTCCACAAACGTTACTGCTTAACCGACCTGTTGCCAGAGATTCATTGGACTGATTAAAGCTGTTATTAACCTTTTTCAACTCGACCAATTTAAAACTAGAATTTAATTAAAATCGGCTTGTTCTTTTAAAATGTATTTTAAAATGTTCACGTTCTTTCACCTTTTAGATGATATTCAGATTTGCCCAATCAGAACGGAAATGCAATACTTCAGTTTGTTGATATTCCGCCACGTTGTCAGGGGATGGAGTTATAATTGCGCACAGGTGCTTGAATGAGAGACGAGCACTTCCACCACATCAGTCGCTAATGGAAACAAAAGCGGATGAGTTTATCTGGCGAGATGGAAAACATGCTATGCAAACCAGAGTCTGGTCTAGTGTTATGTAAATTAATTTAAGTTTGTTCCACTTCCTAGCCTACTAGACTTACTGAACATGACATTTTCCATTTATAACTATTGTGCTAAATTGTTTGACTATGCTTGGCGTTTTAGGTTTTATCCTACATTTCTCACTGTTTAACAAAGAATGACCATGCTACAGCGGTCTACCTATATAGGCTACTGAATAGTATTCGTGACGTCTGTAGTTTTTAATGTCCATATCATACACGCAGTCTTTTTCTTCTGTACTGTGGACTGTCGGCAACCATGCGTGAGATGTTTAGGTCAGATACAACCAGAAGGAAGTTCGTTCCAGTGCTCAAAGTCAACCCTGTACACCACACGCAAACAGGAGTCCGAGTCCCTTATTACCTATATTAGAGAGCTGCTGCTGGCTGCCCAGTGAACGAGATTCAGGCAAGAGGCAGGCAGGAGGCAAAATCTATAGTATAAGCAACGTTAGTTTGTTTGTTTTCCATCAAACCGTATAGTAGACTACTTGCATACATTGGTCTTTGGTAAAAGTATATTTCAGTTCTACAATTTTTGAATTACTGTACAGACCTATACCAGGCCCAAGGGCTCAGGGGTCCCTGAAGCTCAAGCCTCTGAGCGAAGTGTTCTCCACCCCTGATTTCGGAATAGGGCCCCTCAGTCAAATGACCCCGGACAGGTTATGTTATGTGATATGTCTTAATAGGGCCCCTCAGTCATATACTATGGGTGATGTTATTCACTCCTGATATCTGAATGGGGCCCCTCAGTCAAATAACACGGGTTACACTATGTGTGATAATCATGCTTTGTAACTAGCATCTTTTTTTTCATAGCAAGATGCCTTCAATCTATTTCCACACAATTCGCCAGAAGTCACCATTTAAAGGGATATTCCGCCATTTTTGGAAATACGCTCATTTCCCACCTCCCCTCGAGCAAAACAATCTATATTTACCTTGTTCCCGTTCATCCAGCCATTCTGTGAGTCTGGCGATACAACTTTTAGCTTCAGCCTAGCATAGATCATTGAATCAGATTAGACCATTAGCTTCTCGCCTGCTAGCTTCATGTTTGCTCGAGGGGAGGTGGGAAATTAGCTTATTTCCAAAAATGGCGGAATATCCCTTTAAGGGGTTCAGAAGTTTCATCCTGCGGGGCATGCCCCTAGATACCCTACTATTACCGAGTTACTTACGTTATGAGGTGGGCAGGGAAGCCCTTTTCATGTCTGTGCCCAGGGGCTCAGTGGTTCATAATCTGTCATGTTTTGAATACAGTTGCGATATGAATCCCATGAGAAACTGCACAGCAAGGCTGTGATTTGTTGTTGATCTAACAGCTGTTGACAGTGGAAAGTTGCATTCCTCCCCAAATTAGTTTTGATGAGGTTTTGAGGTCTGGCCGTGTAGGAGATTAAGAACTGCCTGTAATACTCTAGTCAGTAGTAGACAGGCACTACAGGGCCATAGTTTGAAAAATGCATGAACGCATGAAACACATGGACCAAACATGGCCCCTTCACAACAAATAACTGTACTGCTTCAAGAGTATCAAACGTTGTAAGAGTATCAAACGTTGTTGAGGAATTATTTGCAGTTCATATGTAGGAAATGCATTTTATACATGCATTGCACTGCATATTACTGCACTGCAGTAATGCAATATTTTGGATATAAAAATACTATTACGATGTTACCGCACTGTACTTCAGAAAATGTGCATTAACTGCAGTTTTTTTCTGTCCTGCAACTGCAGTTATTGTTTCTGTAAGGGCCATCTCATTGAAATAATATTTAACCATCAACAAGCAGATTTGCTTTCCCCCGTGTCATGTAATATCTTCCCAACGGGAGCACATCCAAACGTAACCTGCGTTGTGTTGAACTGAACCAGCACGATTCAAGCTAAAAGCCCAAGCTTTCATGCCAGCAGACTGAGGTTTACCAACGTTCCACACGCACAGCTAAGCTATAGCGGGCATCCGTTACACATACACTGCATAATGTATTTTCCCAGCATTGTTTAAAATGCAAAGACTATGCCCTAACAGCACAGCTGAAAGTATAGGCCTCGCGGGCATAACTGTAGGGTGCATAGTGTGCGAAGTAGGATTCAGAAAGTAGACCCTCCCCAGACTCTTCCCTTTTGACTGGGGGAATTGGAGCAGCTCGGATGCCTCTTCTATTATGAGTGACAGGTCAGAGTCGGTGGAGACTGTGGAGCTGGGGTCGCCCCGTCTCGACATGTTGAGGAGTGGTAGCACTAATGACAGGCTAATTAGTCCAGTGACTGAATGCCCAAGACTGTCAGTTGAATAGGGTAGTGGAGAGATTGGGTGATGCTCTATCAGTGAAAAGGGGATATGACCATCTCTCTATTCATCCTGAGGAAGAAGCAACACACTGTGGTCCTCAGTCTGCCCACTATTTTGGCATTGATTCATCTTTTTGTCATATTATCTCTCTTTCTCTCTCTCTCTCTCTCTCTCTCTCATTCTCACACACACACACACACACACACGCACAGTTCTGTTGTGTCTGTGACGTAATGGATGGAGGACATGTCTGTCACCACAGTAGTTGAGTGCTACTCCACAGGAAACTTTAACTCACACACACACACACACACACACACACACACACACACACACACACACACACACACACACAGGATAAGGATATGGTTGTGTCTGTTATTAGGTCATTTTGCATGGCTGGTTTTAGGTTTTTGTGACTGTTTGCTGCAGGGATTCTCAAAAATTGAGACTGATTTTAGAATAATGCATAAATTATATGACTGCATGAAAGTGATTTCATAAAATCAGTTATTGAATATATGAAATCTGTTCAACTATTTGCTTCTTGTTGATTTTGCAATTCTGTACACGATGAAATATTTTTATTGTCACAACAAAGCTTTTTACTATTTGCATGTGACATTGATATTATCCCTGGAGTCGTTCAGTTGGATTGAGATGTTTGGCTACGGCTGTGAAAGAAAGTTGAAGCAAATGAGTTGGGAGGGAAGATATGAGAGAGAAAGAAGAGAGAGAGAGAGAGAGAGAGAGAGAGAGAGAGAGAGAGAGAGAGAGAGAGAGCAGCGGAACAAGCGGAGTAAGAAAAGATTAGGAGCATGAAAGTTTCTCTTTGTCACGCAAGTTAATGAGGTAAGGTCAGTCCACTTGAATAATACCCATGACGGAGCCGCCTCTTTCACTGGGGCATACTTCACTTCACGCCCCTGGTCACTTAAGACTGACCGTGGCTCAGTGGGGTTCATTAGAGTCATGGTGACAGCCGTGGGACTCAGACAGGGGCAGGACTGACCCAGGATCAGAGGGAGATTGGTGGCTCCTTTGGGAGCAAGGCTTCCGCTGCTCACTCCTCTTGGTATGGATCGGCTTACCATCACACACACACACACACACACACACACACACACACACACACGAGCATGACATCATTATCATCCACCCACACAGACACAGGGTGTGTCAATCAGCAGGCAGAGACAGAGGGGGAGACCAGGGAGACACAGAGAATTTGTTCTGTGTGTGTGTGTGTGTGTGTGTGTGTGTGTGTGTGTGTGTGTGTGTGTGTGTGTGTGTGTGTGTGTGTGTGTGTGTGTGTGTGTGTGTGTGTGTGCGCGTGTGTGTGTGTGTGTGTGTGCGTGTGTGTAAGTGGGTGCATGTGGATGTGTGTGAGCCTGTGTTTGTTTGTGAGAGAGAGAGTGTGTGTGTGTGTGTGTGTGTGTGTGTGTGTGTTAATTTATATGTGTATGTGTTTTCCTGGGTGAGTGAGTGCATGTGTGTGTGTGTGTGTGTGTGTGTGTGTATTCGTGAGAGTGTTTGAGGACAGAGGGTCTGTGTTGAAGGAAGGTCATAACTTCTGCCTCTTGATATCCTCTTTGGTATTCCGACGCAGTTTGTGTCGCTCTTTATGTCCACGTCACTCTAACTCCTGTCCATCCACATCAGCTGTGTGGGACACACTGAGGGCCTGTCAGTGGAGACAGACTGACAAAGCAATTGAAACAGCGCAGATGAAAGAGAGAGATTGACTCCCATTATTTATCTGCCATTCCGAGTTATCTCCAGGTCCATCAGCTGTTTGCTATTTATGGAAATCCGGGAAAAAAAGCAAGTGAGAGAAAAACAAGGATAAAGAAAAAAAGCGATTACCCTGATAATACTGATCCCTCCGACAGGCTGCATCTCCTCGGTGTGATCGAGACAAAAAAAGGTTAAAAGGCAAAAGAAACCGACAGAAATAACGCCCAAAACTCACCGAAGTTACGGTCGGAGTATGTCCACGATTGGGACTGTTAAAACGGTTTACATAACACAGTCGAAACAACAACAGTGTCCCAGTGCGACCCATTCTAATTGCCCTGCACTGAGGGATCATGGGATACTGATGATAACTTCCTGGATTTGAGATAAACATTTCCTGTATTTATGGATGAGGGGCCGCTGCTGCCTGGGTTACAGCAGATCTGTTTGTTTGTTTTTATCCATCAGCATCAGTCCTTACTATAGAGCCGAGATACTTTATGGAGAGGAATGTTATTTTTATCTATTTTACATAATATGCTGTTCTTGAAAGTCAAATTCATGAATACAGTTGTACAGATATTATTGCGGTGTAGAGACATTTCTTGTTTTCGTGCATTATTGTATTATTCCACAGGATCTTTCCAACCCTCATCTGATGTTTTTCTTCATGTGGACTAGAAATGTAATCCACTCTAACCCATCCAAGATCAATACAGAAATCAGAGATTGTACAGAGAGAGAGAGAGAGAGAGAGAGAGAGAGAGATGCAGACAGAGAGAGAGCATGTCACAGACGTGTCAGAAGTTATTAAGATGGCTATCTTTGTGTTTCACCAACCATAGTTTTGCAGGGGGAAAAAATATTTTTTTAAACATGTATTTTAAGACACATTACAATATAAAATGGGTCATGTTCAAACTTTGAAACCTTTCCTGGTACGATTTACAACAGTGATGTATAAACCCTGCCGTATTGAGAAGACACTGCACACGGTAAACCCAACTTAAAGTTCATGCTTGCATAACACAGAAGAGTGTTAAAACACAGCACCATTTCAGTTGGAACGTTTTACTACATTTTGCTGAGGCTGATCTTAGCACTGCTCTGGATCTGCCCAATTGTGGGCTATTATCAGTGTAGCACTTACCACACTACCCCCGGGCCCTAGATGAGAGCTGAGGAGACAAGTGTGTGTGCATGCGTGTGTGTGGTGTGTCGTGTGTGTGTGGTGTGTGTGTGTGTGTGTGTGTGTGTGTGTGTGTGTGTGTGTGTGTGTGTGGTGTGTGTGTGTGTGTGTGAGTGCGTGTGTATGCGCGTTAGATGCTAATGAGGCTAATTGTTTCAGTCTGCAGGCCATTAGCTGGAGGTTAGCACATTAGCACAAGACTACATCATCCACCCAGACAGTGCCAGCACAGACAACCACAGACACGAGCTCAGACACGAGAGTGTCAACCACATAGTGGCTTCATGACATGGCTCCTACACTGAACACACACACACACACACACTCATACACACACACTCATGCACACACACACACACACTATTACTTAGTTTAATGAAATGATTTCATCACACAAGCGCAACACTTTGTGGTATGCGTGAGGTGTGTGAACGTATTGTGGGGAAATTTCCAGTGATTAAGTACACTGCATAGTACATAGTATCTATATTATTCTTACTGCTTTTATAATGTTACCTGTAATGTGCCACTACACTGCACATACTGTATCTGTTTGTGTTGTTCCACAACAAGTTAAGCATCATTTTAGCTGTTTGATGACTGGGGTTGCTGTTGTCCAACTGGTTACACTTTATAGAAAGATAGACCTTAAAATGATATTATTTTGGGTTTCTCTGTCCTCTGAGGTCAACCTCCCTTTTTAGTCTGATGTAGAAACAGTTTATCTCTTATCTCGACAACTCTCTTTCTTTCATTTCATATAATCCATCAAGAATACCTTGTTTAATCCTAAATTATGGTAAGACTTGGTTTACGTGCAATAAACATGTTTGCATTCTTCTTTGAAGACTTTGTTTACACCAGGCTTGTTGCTTTCATGCTCGCCTATAGGATGCTTGTGTGTTTGTCACCTGTCTTCGACGTCACCTATCTCCGACTTCGTGAATATGACTTGCCTGTGTATTACTTCTGCCTCTTTGGGGGGGCTTGTTTGCCATGTATGTAAAGGGCTCCAGCCGCAGGTGTGTTATGAGAGTGTGAGGAGTGTGAGAGTGTGAGGAGTGTGAGAGTGTGAGGTGTGTAAGAAGCTTACAGTGACCCCCAGCCCTGGTCTGGAGCATATGGGCAGCAGATGAGACATTGCTGCATGCAAGCCCAGTGCAGCCAGCTATTCACATCTCCGCTCAGCATTCATCCCAAGACGGGATAATCCTGGGTCAGAAATCACACTTTACGATGTGAAGCCATTCCATAGCGTGTGTGTGTGTGTGGGAACATTTTTGGTTGTATGTCTGATGCTTTGTCCTCAGTTTCATGTATCCCGCTGATGCATAAAGTGGCCCATTTTTTGCATGATTTGTGTGAGCGTGCTTCTGCCTGTCCGTGTATGGGTGTGGTAATGGGTGTGTGTTTGGCTGATTGTCCTCCCAAACCACATATTTGCACACACACACACACGCACACACGCACACACACACACACGGAAAGGCACACACGAAACACAAACTCTCTCCTATCGTAATTATTATTTTTGTTCCAGTTTCAAAGGGGGTCAGCAACTCAGCGTCAGTGCTGGCCGCTCTGGTTGGGTGGACGCTAAAGCCCACGCACACTGGAACCACACCTGCCCTGTGCTGATGCAGTGTTTTGGAAAAAGAGAGGGTGTGTTATCCCTTTTTTACCTACCTGCACACACACACACACACACACACACACACACACACACACACACACACACACACACACACACACACACACACACACACACACACACACACACACACCAAATCCCTTGTCAGCACTAGCAACTTTTCACAGAAACGACAATCATCTGCAGCGAGCTGTCAGAATTTCCATTTAGGCTGATGAAGAGCTGTGTCAGTTGCCAGGGTAATTTATTTTTTGTCTTGTGGCAGACACAGATGATGTAATAATGGTGACTGTGATGTAACAGAGAAGATCAAAGGGACAGAATTTAACGGGTGTTCTAAGAAGGAGTACCTTTTGTGAGGAGACACCAAACACACACGTTCTCTCTCTCGGGCAAATACACACATACACACACACACACACGCACCTGGAGGCAGGTACTCAGAATCTAGACAGCAGAAGCTATTGCAGAAAATGATTACATGTTATGAAACCTGCAGGTTATGGCCTCATTGCCCATTATTCATAGAGTTTCATAACACTGACAGAACACTGGTGACTTCAGGGACATTGAGACGACATGCTACTTAGACAACGAGACATTCCCTCGCCGAACTGTTGTCATCTGGGATTCTCATAATAAGGAGTCTTATTTTCTCCACGGTCTGTTCCCATGGCAATCTCTCCTGGCTGCTTCTCCACTACTGCATTCTCTCACTCTCTCTCTGTCTCTCTGTATTCCAAAGTCAGTCCATCTTTCTCTCTTTTCCTCTCTGACATCCTTTCACTCTCCCTCTCAGTCTCTTTCAACAATACCAACAGATTGCCTATGCTAAAAATGCTAAGGTATATAGCAAATTACATTTTCTCTTTGGTCAGCATAGTTCACAATCAATATGCCTACTTCTTTCTGACCCTCTATCTATCTATCTATCTATCTATCGCCATCCATTCATCCATCCATCATCCGTCCATCCATTCATATATCCTTTTGTCTGACTCTCCATGAGCGCCACAATCCAAGGGGCTCCAGCTTGTCTGGTATCCCCATCAGAGTCACTCTTGTCTGGGCTTGATGCTTCCAACAGCCTGAGTGAGATCCAGGCCTGTCTGGAGGATGGGATCTCACATACACAAATCATCCCTCTATCTCTCTCTGCTCTCCATAGTCTTCTGAGGGTGACCTGCTTGACACACACGTGCGCGCACACACACACACACACACACACACACACACACACACACACACACAGACATATATACTGTACATGCAACAACAAATAACCACAAATACACATTTGGTTATTTCATTAACTCACTGTCACTCATTGTTAACTCACTGCCTTGGATGCTGAAGGCCTGGAATAAAAAAAGAAATAAAAAACAAACAGGCCAAAGAACTTGACCTGGATTCATGCTCATGTGTGCATGCAACACACACACACTCACACACACACACACACACAGCGACACACACACACACACACACAGCGACACACATACACACACACACAGCGACAAACACAAACATAAAGGGAGAGAAAGAGAGGATCTCACAGCTATCACGGATTCAGCCGTTTGTCCTGTATCACTTACACTTGTCCCGGGGCGAGGGTCTGGAACGTGAGCCTCTTCACCTCTCCTCTGCTTCTTTTGTCTCCTGTCTTCGCCCTCTCCTTTACCC
>NC_085005.1:14434509-14457009 GCF_963854185.1 Sardina pilchardus | reverse complement strand
TCCTTTGGTACATCCATGCAAATAACTATGTACAATTATTGCTGTTTCCTACATTATCAATTGCTTAATTATGTCATGTTGATCAAAAAATTATTATAATGGGTCTCTGTTGAGTAGTCTAACCCCCCACACCATTTAGGCATTAGTTCTTAACATACTGTAACACTGTGTCTCAAACCGCGCACTTCTGCACTTAAAATACTTAATTTGAGTGCGTGAGGGCGTTCACACTGAAATTTCGAACGATACGAAGGGCACTGCAAGTCCCCGGATGGTGCACTCATAACGGTCAAAAAGTTGAGTGTGGAACGCTGGACACTTCTCGCCCTCAACGGATGCCATGTTGGCTAACTAACGGAAGGGGAGGGAGTATTTTCAAACTCGTAGAAATAGCGGTAGAGAAATCTGAAGCAGCAGCGGTGGAAAACACACTTTACAGAGGTACAAGCAAGTTACAACATAAACTGTTCATGTTTTGACACAGTACAACCATGTCACGGTGGAATTGAGGACACCAATAAAAACATATTTAAACGTTACGATCGTCATTTCCGTGAAGTGCGCGGAGGTTAGCGTTTGATATGAGACGACACTATTCTGTTAAAATGTGCACACTATGCCAGTAAGCACACAGGGCACATAGGGTGCTGTACGAAAGTGTACTCACGGAAGTAGTCGGTTTGAGACAGACTATAAGTCTTTACATGCAAAATGGTTGAACAAGTTGTCACATGTCATTGGGATGTGTATGACAATTTGTGGCCCAACAGACATGAATGTCAGAAAGTGTAGGAAGACTGCACTGTAATTCCTTCCACACTGCATGTGCAGTTTTCCGTAAGGAGATTGTCCTATGTTCACATTTTTACTTTTGTTTTGTTTTTTAAATGAACTAAGGATTTTGAGCAAGAGACTGGCTTTTGCAGACAATCCATGGTGTTTTGCTATTTGCACAAATTGTTTTGAGAAATGCACTTACTGTTTTACAAATGTTGAGGATGATTTGAGAATTGTACCAAAGTGACTGAGGAAAACTGTAATTTCAGTATGTGTCAAACGAGACCCTATTCAAAGCCAGTGACAGCACCGGAAAACTATCATCTTTTATTCTTGTGATACCTCACACAGGATTCACAATGTATAAGGTGTCTCATAAAGGCACACTACATTCTGGTATAAGTACCTATTTAGTTGCATTCACAATACAGCTAAAAGTCATGACTAGATGACTTTAATTCAATCCACTTTTAGCTTGTCAAATCATTCAACACATTCACGTCAAGTTGCCCAGAAAGACTATCCTTCCACGATTCATGCTACACATAGTTTATCAGGAAAAAGTATGAAAAGTGTAAGAAAGTGTAAGAAAATGTTGATTGGATCAAATGTAGTCCATGATGTCAGCAGACGTAGACCATGATGTCATCGGATATAGACTGTAATGTCATCAGATGTAGACCATGACGTCGTCCAGGGGTTTGCGTTTCAGGTCGGGCACGGTAGCATCGGCTGCAGCGTAGCCGACAGGAAGTAGCATCAGCAGCTTCTCATTGGCTGGACGGCGGAGGAGGGCCCTCAGCTGCGGCCCACAGTTCAGAGGTGTCGACGTCACAGTAACCAACCCCACATTCTGTCACGGGATTGGAGGAGAGCAGCGTCAATCATCTGTGTATGCTACTCTGTGTGGATGGGTATAATTATTACCTCCGCCAAGGAGGTTATGTTTTCATCGGGGTTTGTTTGTCTATTTGTTTGTTTGTCTGTTAGCAAGATTACTCAAAAAGTTCAAATTGACATTTTTAGGGAATGTCTGAAATGACCCAAGGAAGAAGCGATTCAATTTTGGGAGTGGTCCGTATCACCGTCTGGATCCAGGAGGCGGTTATGTTTTTCGCTTGGCGGAGGTCTGCGCTCTCTGAGTGCTTTTCTAATATATATTATATACAGTGCCTATAGAAAGTTATCATACCCTTTTGAAATAGTTACTTTTTTTGTCTTACAGCCTGAAATCAAAACCCATTTTAAAAAAAATCTTTTCCAGTTTTATTAACAAATTTAGCTGTACAACATCAAAATAATGAAAAAAAAGTAAACAGTTCTGAAAATTAATAAAAAATGAAAAACTAGAATAACAGGGTTGGAAAAGTCATCATACCCCTGACTTAAAACTTTGTAAAGCTTCCTTTTGCTTTCATTACAGCCATCAATCTGTTTGGATATGTCTCTATTATAGCTTTGCACACCTAGATAGGGGAATATTTGCCCAATATTCCGTACAGAAATGTTAAAATTTAGTCAAATTCTATAGGGAATGGCGATGGACTGCTCTCTTCAAGTCAATCCACATATTTTCTATAGGATTTAAGTCAGGGCTCTGACTTTGCCACTCAAGGATATTCACCATCCTATCCTTAAGCCACTGCTTTGTTCTTTTGGCAGTATGTTTAGGATTATTGTCGTGTTGGAAGGCGAATGACCTCCCCATCCTCAGCTGTCTAGGAGAGGGACGCAGGTTTTCCTTAAGAATGTGGGTGTACTTGGCAGCATCCATTTTCCCTTCTATCCTGACCAATTGCCCAGTTCCCGCTGAAAAGAAACATCCCCACAACATAATGTTGCCCCCACCATGCTTCACACTAGGTATGGTGTGTTTTGGGTGGTGTACTGTGTTGGTTTTCGCCAAACATTGCGCTTGGAGTTCAGTGCAAAAACACATCTGGAATATTCTGCTACCATGTGGAAAAAGCTTATATGGTCAGATGAGACTAAGATCGAACTTTTTGGAGACTAAGATTGAAGTTTTTGGACTGAGCTCCAGGCGCTAACCAAACACAGTATACACACCCAAACACACCCAAAACACACCATACCTACTTTGAAGCATGGTGGGGGCAACATTATGTTTTGGGGATGTTTCTCTTCAGCGGGGACTGGGCAATTGGTCAGGATAGAAGGGAAAACGGATGCTGCCAAGTACACCAAAATTCTTGAGGAAAACCTGCGTCCCTCTCCTAAACAGCTGAGGATGGGGAGGTCATTCGCCTTCCAACACGACAAAAATCCTAAACATACTGCCAAAAGAACAAAGCAGTGGCTTAAGGATAGGATGGTGAATATCCTTGAGTGGCAAAGTCAGAGCCCTGACTTAAATCCTATAGAAAATATGTGGATTGACTTGAAGAGAGCAGTCCATCGCCATTCCCTACAGAATTTGACTAAATTTTAACAATTCTGCACGGAAAATTGCCCTGTCCCCTGTCTAGGTGTGCAAAGCTATAATAGAGACATATCCAAACAGATTGATGGCTGTAATGAAAGCAAAAGGAAGCTTTACAAAGTATTAAGTCAGGGGTATGATGACTTTCCCAACCCTGTTATTCTAGTTTTAAATTTTTTATTAATTTTCAGAACTGTTGACTTTTGTTTCATTATTTTGATGTTGTACAGCTACATTTGTAAATAAAACTGGAAAAGATTTTTTTTAAAATGGGTTTTGATTTCAGGCTGTAAGACAAAAAAAGGAACTATTTCAAAAGGGTATGATAACTTTCTATAGGCACTGTATACATTACATACCCATACATATTAGTGCATGCTTGTGTAATGGAGAAGCCACCCCACCCCAACACCTTTAGACGGACGCTAGAACCCAAGGGTTGCATTTATCTGTTGGTAGCATTCCCACCTTTCAATTCAAAATGCTGCATGCTTGCAACCCAGAAAAACACAACGTAGATTACCATTCAGGTTACATTATATGAATGTTCCTAAAATGGGTATCTTTTACATAATAGTTCTTGAAATTGTGTTTGTGTGTGTGTGTGTGTGTGTGTGTGTGTGTGTGTGTGTGTGTGTGTGTGTGTGTGTGTGTGTGTGTGTGTGTGTGTGTGTGTGTTTGTGCATCTGTGTGAAGGTTAGTGTGTGTGTGTTTGTGTGTGTGTGTGTGTGTGTGTGTGTGTGTGTGTGTGTGTGTTTGTCTCTCACATTCAGTGCAGCCAGTAGTAGACCACAGGCTATTGACACGCTGATCTCGTTGTAGTAGTGAGTTTTCTTTTTGCCGTTGGGCAGGATTCCGTAGGCTTGCTTAAAAATCAGGATCAGATACGGAGCCACATCCAGATACTCCTTCACCCAGTTGGTCCTGAGGGAGGGCCAGTGGGCATGAGAGAGGATGAAAGGACAACAGCTGAATGAGCTAAAGATGTTAAGTTATTAATCTTTGATTTTCAGTTCAATGTGTGTGTATAATAGCTCTACAATGTATGAAAGTGTAAAACACGTCAAACACATATACTCAATCACACACACATGGTGCACGGTGCACACACACACACAAACACAGAGAGAAAGAAAGAGAGAGAGAGAGAGAGAGAGATACTGTGCACACACAAACTCAAGTACACTTAACCAGACAGACAAATACCTACTCTCTCTTTCACACACACACACACACACACACACACACACACACACACAGAAAGGTAGAGAGAGACACTGTGCACACACAAACTCAAGTACTCTAACCAAACACATACCTACTCACACACACACACACACACACACACACACACACACACACACACACTTACCGGAGCCTCTCCAGATCCTTGACCCACTTGTTGCCCATCCTCTGTTTGTAATTGATCTCCTCCTCCTCCTCCACGATCAGGCGGACCTTGTGTTTGGTCTCGGGGTCGGACACCACCACAAACGTCCACGGCTCCGTGTGCGCACCACTGGGGGCCGTGCCTGTCAATCAATCAATCAATCAATCAATCCATTACCAATCACTTTAATTGATCAATCAGTACTGATAAACTAGCTGATCTGACATCTGAGGCCTGCAGGTGCTCTCTGGGGATCTAATTCCCAGATACACAACATTTAATAAATTAATCATTTAATTTGATTCACTAATCATATGCAGGCAAAATAATTTGTACATTTCATACATTCACATACATTGTATGAAAAGTTAAGGGATACTTTGGCCATGTGAACACCCCATGTGAACCTGGTGAAGGGGTCAAAGGTGAAGTGGTGAAGTGTACCTGCAGCAAGGATGACGTTATCGATGACCGCCCGAGGAACCGGTTCTGGACTAATAAACCGCACGGAGCGCCTCTGGTTCAGGAGTGAGTAGAACTGCTTAGAACGTTCCAGCATCTCTTCTGACTGGTACCGCGTCGGGGTGTATGGAACATGGGGGAGGTCCTCCTCTTCACCGCTGTCCACCCAATCATCACCCTCTGAGTGGACACAGACACTTGTTATGACCAGTCACAATCCATTCAAAAAACAACTTTTGACCAATCATGAACCTCTGTGTGGATGTATACACAAATCAAAGGAATCATCATTATTTTAAATAAATAAATACAGACACAAACGTTGACTTCTCATGTTGGGCGCCAGTGGTTCAGGAGGTAGAGGAGTCGTCCAGCAACTGGAAGGTTGCTGGCTGGTGTGAGCCCCAACTCCTCCTGACCCTTGATGAAGTGTCCTTGAGCAAGACACTTAACCCCAGTGCTCCCAACAACCAGGTGGACACCTGGCACGGTAGCCTCCGCCATCGATATACAATATGTGTGAATGTGAGGCAGGACATTGTTAAGTGTTTTGGATGCTCGAAGCAGGAGGAGTTGATCGAAGCAAAAAGCGCTGTATAAATGCAGTTAATTTACCATTTGTATGTATATATATTAGGGCCGGGACTTTAGCGCGTTAATTACGATTAATTAATTACACAAACATTAATGCATTAAAAAAATTGACGCATTTTAATCGTATGCCTATTTATTTTTGCACCGCGGAACGTTTCTCACTGGATGAGTTTCAGACGGACCGATTATACTGGAGCACCAAGTAACGCGCATGAGTTCGGTTCAGACAAAACAAACCACAGTGGCACAGTGAACATGAACAAAGAAGCTGATGTGACCGCTTTGGTTGGCCCCGTGGATGGGAAAGACAAAAAACGAACGGATGGAAGCGTAGATGTGTGCAACCTATGCAACAAGGACGTATCACCGCAGGTATCACCTCAGTGCAAAACATAAAGCAGCTAGCTGCTAGCGTGGACAAAGTGACTTGAGGGAAACCTCTGAGCTTTATTTATTAAACAAATAGCAACCGAGTTGCTGTTACAACCACAACTCACGCTTATAACAGTAATCCACCGCACCTAATTCCATGTCCAACTTTCATAGACCTAAAAGAAACTTCACACTCAGAACCGCATACAAACACACACGCACACACGTAAACTCCGCCCCCCAGTTCCCCTTAAAGGGACACAACAATTTCATGAACTCAACTCAAGGTAACAGGTGACACAATTAACAGGATATCACAGTATTATAGTTTACAGAAGGCCTACCTATCTATAGGCTATATGGATTTCTGAAAATGTACTATTTCTAAATATGGTATTGCTACACTTTATGGCAAAAATTGCACTGGTCTGTTGGACTTATTAATAAACAATATTTTTGTTGCTTAAGCTTAGGCCTATGTATTCAGTCATTATCCAATAGTAGGCTATAGCCTACTAAAAATCCATGTGAAAAAAAAATTCTTCTCACTGTTCTCAGGTCATATATTCATATACAATTAAAATGCGATTAATTTCGATTAATTAATTACAAAGCCTCTAATTAATTAGATTAATTTTTTTAATCGAGTCCCAGCCCTAATATATATAAAAATCATAATTCTCACAAATCATTCTTCACAAATGTGCATCAATCATTCTTATATATTGTACTGTTCTTTCTGTTAAAATCTTGAATACAGAGGATGCCTGTAGAACTTGGACTATGTAGGCCTGTCTACCAACATCAATATTTGCAATAATCGATTTGATACACCAAAAAATGGGTAATCTAAGTAGCCTATAATGTAACTAGAAGATAAATACAGTAGCCTAATGATCAGAAAATCTATGCTATACAATTTCCTACAACGTAACAGATCATGTAAGAATTCTTACATGATCTGCCATTCCATGACCTCTAGTGACTTGAAACAAACTCAGGGACAGACATACACACACAGGCACACACACAGATTGCACAAGGGAACAATAATCAATTCCAGACAGTGATAAAATAGGAAGAAGGGATAAAACGAACCTGTTAACCTACCTGGATAACCTCACTTCACCTGTTTCTACTCCTAACTTCTACTAACCCCCAAGAATATACAGTAAGTAAACACATTTCTGCACGGGTTAGGCTACTGATTACTGTGCGTTACACTAGGAGCTCAAATTGGTGCTTACGTAGCCTATAACTCCCATAATAACAGAGAGCTAAGTGCACATAAACCTAATGGCACGCGAGAACTATGGGCGCGCAGTAGGCTATACCGTTGTCTTTGGAACTGATTTCCGTGTCGTCCTGCAGGTCCTCGTCGACCCACGGCCTGTGGTCTCCCGTGGGTTTGGACTCCGGCTTCGAAGTCGTCTCTGTGTTCTGAAAGCTTCGGAAAACGAACGCGATGACCACGCACAACACAGCCACAAAGATCGGCGTGAGAGCCGAGACGAGTGCCATGGTTGCAACTGCAAGTCTTCGGAGCGGATCAGCAAGTGCTCTCTTTAAAGTTCAGTTGCAGTCAACTGGGACAGCAGAAGAAACAACCAAATTCCCGTTCCAAGTCTTAGCGCTGGCATGGATGTTCAGTGGACTTTGCAAAGGAGGTCAATTACAGGGGAGTTTCCCTTTCTAAGTTAATCATCAAACAATTCTGCAGAAATCGACACATAGCGTTTGCATAGCACCTGAAATGAACGACAACTTGCAGATAAGTGCGAAAACACGCATAGGTTAGCTATAAAACAATATGGTATTTGGCCAAAATCTTGACAAGTGAACCTCTGGATGAACTTGAGGGGAATTGAAAACACGAACAGATACCCGACGCTAGGGGGCGATATTGTGTAAGGATTAAATAGGGGAAGCTGTGATAACGTGATAACCTGTGATAACCTACCGTATCTCTTTCTCGGCCATAGCAACAAAGGGGAATGACCGAAGAATTTGTCTGTATTTGTTGATAGAACTGATCCCGAGAGTGGAGTGAGGTGGGTATCAGACACCACTGTGGTGGGCCTACTGTACTTCAATGAAACACTGATGAAGGAAGGTGCCTGCTTGACAATCCCAATGAAATGCTGCTCTGCTGGTGAAATGATTCGCCCACAGAGGTTGCTGTGTTGGGGATTTTTTGTTTTTTGATGGTAAATAGGCTTTTTGTTGTTGATTGTCTGCTTTGGAAAATCCCTTATCTATAGCACCAGGAATTTAGCATCTCTCCTCTGTATTTCTGAAATCTCTACCTCTCTTTCCCCTCTCTCTCTCTCTCTCTCTCTCTCTCTCTCTCTCTCTCTCTTCTATCTATTTTTTAGTCTGTCTCCCCGCGCCCATATCTTTCTGTCATACACATACATAATCACTCACTCACTCACACACACACACACACACACACACACACACACACACACACACACACACACACACACACACAGAGACCCCTTATTCTGACTGGCCAGCTCAGTGGAGCATGATGAGTGTGACTGGAGTGTATAGTGCATGTGTGTGTGTGTGTGTGTACGGTGGGTAAACACTAGGGCATGTGCCCTACATAAAAACAACTGGAGCATGGAGGAGCAGACAGCTCGACCACACTCATGCTCTACTCACTCACCATAGGCAAAACACACACACACACACACACACACAGTACGCACATACACACACACACACACACACACACACACACACACACACACACGTACATACATGCATACTCACTCTCTCTCTCTCACTCACTCACACACACACACACACACACACACACACACACACACACACAAAATACACAGTAACTGTACTGCACAGTAACATGGAAAATTCACACATACACACACATGCATGCGTACTCACACACAGTCCAACATATTATTCAGTGCCCCCTCCCATAGACACACACACACACACACACACACACAGAATACACAAAACACACAATATAAACACACAGTGACACAGAAAATAAACACACACACACACACACACACACACACACACACACACACACACAAACTTACACAGACCTACCAAATATATCATACAGCCAAGTGTTACACATCCTAAACTGCCTCAGATGTACTGTATATTCAAAAGCCCCTCAGTGTCCTCAAAGGCCTTTTGGAAACGTGTTTGCTAGGAGAGGCACATGCCTCAGATCCAAACACACACACGTAAACAGACAAACAGACCAAATGCCCTCTCAGTAAATTGTGTCCAGCTTGACCAGATGTCCACTGCTCTGCAGATGAGTTTAGTTGTTTCCATAAAGGCACACTCTGAGCTGATTCTGCTTTTAGGATGATGGCCTTTTCTTTGCCTGACCGTCTCATTCTGTTCATCTCGTACCGGTGACCAGGGGGAGAGCCAGAGAGAGACCCACTTGCCTGAGTGTACGTGACGGTTACAGTACATCAGTATGTAAAGGTACACAATTTGCCTTCCTCACCTGTTTACCACCAAAACAACATCCTAGAACAAACAACCTAGTGCCACACTGATAATATGGAAGAATAAGAGATGGAGAATGGCATCTCTGGTGTAGTCTAGCGATGAGACTGATATTGCACTGACACACACACACACACACATGCCACACTGATGATACGGAAGAATGAGCGCCCGGTGAGTCTGATATTGCACTTTGTGGTGTTTTGTGTTGTAGGAACATGATCCCGTTTGTTGATTTGAGATGCACTTGGTACCTCCTTGTTTTAACAATCTACATTGTCCAATCTGGTTTTGATATGAAGGACCTTTTTGTCTTCAAATCTGGCCTTTACTTCAGGTGATGGGAGGGACAGTCACCCCAACCCACACACACACGCACATTCATTCATCACTGTAATAGCAATCCAGTCTGTCTGTACAATACCAAGTACACTAATCCTCAGCCAAATAAGGTAAGGTATTGTGTGGATTGTTAGCTAAAAGCATAGAGGTAATAGAGACAATGACTGTGTGTGTGTGTGGTGTTTGTTATAGAGGCGGTGTAAGAGATAGAAAGGTCCATTGGGCACTAAACTACCACACAGACAAACAGTGAAACTCTCAGTATGAAAATGCACTCTCACACACACACACACTTGTTCACAAGCACGCACACACACACACACACACACACACACAGGATTTGTGATGTCTGGCCTTGTTGGGGTTGCATTAGAGTGATGAAAGGCTGGTGTTCTGGGCTGAGGTCCTAGATCACAGCACATGAGAGCGCGGCACATCACGTCACGTCACAGCGTGGCACCGTCACACAGCCAGCATCCCCATCTCACAGCTCCCAATTCAATTATGTTCGTTTTCAAGCCGAATATTTTTAGATGAAATGAATTACACAGGGGAATAACACACACACACACACACACACACACACACACACACACACACACACACACACACACACACACACACACACACACACACACACACACACACACAATGCCCATGCCCGCTTTTTCTCTTTCTGTCTCACTCTTTCTCTCTCTCTCTCTCCCTCCTTCTGTATCTCCCATTCACATTCTAGCTTCAGTTGCAATCCAGCTGGGCATGTCAAACTTGGCCATCCTTGTTATCGGGTTGAACATAATGTTTAGAGGCAATGTCTAGAGGAATGTCAAAACTGTTCACTTTGCTCCACCGTTACAATGCCACTGCTCTCTCTTTCTTTCTCTCTCTCTCTCTCTCTCTCTCTCTCTCTCTCTCTCTCTGTCTCTCTTTCTTTCTCTCTCTCTTCCACTACAGATGGACCCAGAGGTGTATGGCTCTGATAGAACCCAAAGACGTACTGTATACTAGAATGTACTTTTTCATTAGGACCTGAATGTGTCTCCGTAGCGATAACAAAACTTCCGGCTGACAAATATTTCACAGGCCTTTGGAACATATCAGCACTGTAATGTGATTGTTATGTGTTACTCCAGGCTGTTACCAGATATGACACACTCACACCACAGCATTCCTTCCCTAGTCCCTGGATGTTTCTGTTATTGCCATGTTATTGTTGTTGTTTTCCACTAATGCATACAGCATGTAGATTATATCTGTTGTTTATATTGGATTATAGAGGCTTGTTTTTTCTCCCCAAGAGATGAAATAATAGAAACAGATGGTGTGATGCCTCTGTCTCTGTTCTTCCAGTATGGCACACACACACACACACACACACACACACACACACACACACACACCAAAACATACACAGTCTCTCTCTCTCTCTCTCTCTCTCTCTCTCTCACACACACACACACACACACACACTCAGTCTCTCTCTATCTCTCTCTCTCTCACACACACACACACACACACACACACACACACACACACACACACACACACACGCTGTTCCAGTAATCTGTCTGGCTGTCTGAGCTGATTATCTTTCCCTATACGTGTCATTAATAAATTCACATTCAGTTCTTTCCCTGGTATGCGATCTGGACATGTGCCCTGGCCACGAGCCAATCACATCCAAGACAGCCGCCAGCAACCAATCACACGGCAGATTCCTGAGCCCACTTATAGGAAGCATAACACATTTGAAGGATCTGGACCATTCAGAGCCTTAACCATGCAATTAGAGCTTCCCAACTGAGCATCGCCACCAAAGAGCTCTCACACCATACCTATATGCTCCATTTCAGTCACAGATGTCTCTCATATGGTGGGGGATGAGTGTGTGTGTGTGTGTGTGTGTGTGTGTGTGCCTGAAGAGGGGGTCATTTGAGTGAGATATTGTCTAGATGCTACTGAGGAGCCATCTGGACCATTCATCGGAGCCACAGTCACGTCTCTAAGTCCAAGAGGCCCATTTACTGTCCCCACAATGGCGCTTCAATCAGGCCATTCATCCTGCGCTGCCGGCTGAAAACGCGACTCTGTGAAGATGATCCAGTTCTTTGAGGTCCTTGCAGGTGATGCTGGCCAGAACACTGCAGTGCTCGTGGAGCCAGATGCACAAGTCACACCATGATGAGGAGAGAGGACCTGGAGGAAAGTCCGGTCATCTTCACTCCACCTATTTTTAGACCATACAGAGAGAGAATGAGACACACAAAACACACACACACACACACACACACACACACACACACACACACACACACACACACACAAACAAACACACACACACACACACACACAAACACTCACAAAGAAAGAAAGAGAGAGGTGCATACTGTACATTGAAAGAGAGAGATACATAGACATGTAGATAGACTGAGAGAGAGAGAGAGAGAGCATTATAGCAATCTGATGTTCAAAACACACACACACACACACATTCTCAGCAATTCACCATCAGATAGAGCTTTTAAGGCATTGGCTATGAACTCTTTGGCTATGAACTCCTTCAGTTCTGGAGTCAAGCTCAGCATTAGACCTCATTAGTGAGGACGTCCTCTGGAGTCAATTTGCATGGAGGTCGGCACAAGCTAATTGATGCTTTGATGAGCAAAGCTAATTGTAAACTGGACGCATCAGACGCAAGAGCTCCATCTTTGTACCCACCATGCAATTTAACATCCTTGCAATATCCATAATTTATTGCTAAGAAAGCTTAACTTCCAGAGATAGATTGAGATTATGTTAGAAAAATCAGATCCATTTTCCTTCCTAATGCTGTATTTTCCCCCTGTTCCCTGTACCTCGTTAAATTCTTCACGCAAATCAAGCACAGAATTCCCTTTAGTGATTATAAAACCCCAGCACATTTTGGATAACGGTGTTATGGCACATTTTATCAGTGTTTCTAGTATTCTGTTTTCTCTGTTTCTCTTTTCCACTATTTCGACGGAGCCTAAAGCAGCTATAAATCTCAGATCCATTCATAGACTTTTCCCACCGTTCCTGTTCCCATTTGTGGACCAACATTGGAATCGTTCGGAGCATTTCGACCAAACAAAAGCCGGTTCGGAACGTGGCAACTTGGTTCGGAACTTGAACCAGAGAATAGTTGTTTTTTCCTTGTTTCCTTGTTTTCATGTTGTATTGTTTTCAGGACATATTGTGTAACAAATAACAAAAGCAATGTGTTGGAAACATAACAAACTGTGTTGTCCCCATCTGGACACAGAGATGTGTTGTTTTCAACACATTCATTTTGAGAGTGTAGATAGCAAGAACGGGTTCGCTGTCGGTGGAAAAACGCCCACTGATAGGTTACTGTTTTAATTGGCTCGACCAAATCCAATTAACTGGATGTTGACTTTGAACCTGCCATGGCAGCCTCATGGCACTGAAGAGCAGTGGATCGCCCTCATGCTGCGCACTGAGACACAGTTAGCATTAATATCAGATACACTCACACTAAGCACACTCACACTAAGCACACACACTTGTGCTATTATAGCTGCATTGTTTTGAACTAACCCTACCAGTCAGCAAGAATGTGGGCATGCTTCGGGAGTGCACTAAGTCTGTTGATGATAAAATATGTATTAGTTGCATACAACATCAGGCTGCATAAAATGACGGGTTTTTTTTCTTAAATAAATGGGAGTATAATGGGGATTGTTGACAGCTGTCAATCTGCCCCTGCAATGTAGGAGATTTATAGCACCCACATACTTGATGGTAATTTCGATAGCATATTCTTTCACAGTCCAGCGTAGCAAAACATTCTGTTTACTAGCTTCCTCTCCTCCATTTTACTTGGAGTTCTGAGCCCACGTTACCCCATATGTTCATGTCATAGACATCCCAGGACCATGGCCAGCTACCAAACCTATAACACGCTTGTTATTAACACTGTAAATCATACTTTCCTGTGGGTGAACTAGTGAAAAGATAATCATCGTTAGGACAACTGAGCACTAGTGTCACACTCACAGACAGAGTAGCACTAGCGCTATGCGCTACATCTGACGCCGTGAGTTGGTGCGCAGTGAGCAGTCACCCAGTAACCGTGGTGACGAACGGCGGCTTCGGGCTGTTTGAGTGACCTTCAGCTGAAGTCTGACTGTAGACCACCCACACTCTGACCAGTCACGCAGGGCACTGACTGACTTAAAATTCAAACTCGTCTTTTTATGCAAATTCTGCCCATTAAAATAGTACATCCTGAGGTTGGAATTCAGATCAAATGTTTTAAGTCGAGTAAGATAACAATTCACTAGAAGGGATTGGACTCAGCCCTGATTTGCATATGGTATAATGCAGCTGCTTTTTTTGCATCAAAATGCATTTGTTGAGATTTCATTACATATTTTCTTTTAAGTTGCCATGAAGGCCTCCTCCTTAACAGAAAGCGTCATTTTTCATTTGGTATTAAACTATGAGAATGAGTTGTATGGAAACCCATGTTACTCATGGAAGTCAGAAAGTCAGAAGTCAGTTGATGTCCCTTCTGGTGACTATAACAACAATAAAATCAGTAACACCCCACATGCAGGGCTGTAGTGGAGGCTAAACACAAGTAAACAGAAATAGTGTTCACACTGTTTCTACTCTCATCAATACTCTAGGAGCCCTTTAAACACCACTAGCACTGCTATAAACATGGCACAATACCCTCCACCATTATCAAACATGTTCTGAACCCCTTCTAAAATCTGATACAGCACGGCGCAATCCACCTTACCGTGATCACAGAATTCATAGTTTACCCACTTTTATTTCACCATTATATACCCCTGCACACATGCAGTGCTGCAGACAGGCAGCACAGCAGCAGCAGCAGCAGTGGGAGAGGGAGTAGTAGCTGTAGTAGTTATTGTAGTAGGAGGAGAAGCTGTAGTAGTTATTGTAGTAGGAGGAGAAGCTGTAGTAGTAGTAGCAGCAGCAGCAGAAGGGAAATCTCTAAAGGCAGCACACAATCTGTGTTTACTGGAGTGAAAGCAAATAAGAAACTCACACAGAGACACACAGGTACACACACACACACACACACACACACACACATACACACACACACGTACGCACACACACACACACACACACATCACGTGACTGAGGCGTGTAAGCCTGGGCTTCCTCCTTCCCTTGTGTTCTTGAAGAGCACTTAGGCCCCTCAGTTCCACACAGCAGAAGTAGGTTGATGACAGCAGCTGACAGCGGCAGCCACCAATCAGACCGCAGCATTCAGTTGGGCCGGGAACTGTGATTGGTTAATACGTGGGACAACCCACCCCTTTGCCCAAGTGAGGAAGTAGCGGTGTGTTATGGAGTAGTGCTTCAGCTGGAAATATGTCAGTGTGCAGGCCCTCTTACAACAGACCTGTTTATTAATTCATCTCCATTCACTCACACAGAAGACTTAGTGTGTGTAGTATTTACTGGGGGTAGGGTGTGTGTGTGTGTGTGTGTGTGTGTGTGTGTGTGTGAGAGAGAGAGAGAGAGAGTGTGTCAGGGTGGGGGAGCATGGGAATGTTCACATCAAATTCTGACCTACCTATATTGTACCTATATACTCCCTATATTCTACCTATATTACAAATATATGAGTAATTGAATGCTATCATCAATCACACAGAGAGAGAGAGAGAGAGAGAGAGAGAGATAGATAGATAGATAGATAGATAGATAGATAGATAGATACTTTATTGATCCCCAAAGGGAAAGTCGAGAGAGAGAAGAAGAAGAAGAAGAAAAAATGCACACATTTTCTGTCGCTTACTAATAGTAGTGTACTGTTTTGCGATTGTGGAAGCATTAGCTGTGCTGGGATGACTTTGCCATCCCAGGGTGCATTGCATGTGAGTGTACTCTCCGTGAGCTCTCCGTGAGCCCAGAGGAGAGCGTGATGGAGAGGACAGCCGGGCCACATCAGGTCTCCCCTGAGAGGCAATCCGACACAGTCGTCCCCTATCAGCCTCTCTATCTATAGCCCTCTCTGGACTACTCTCTGTCTCTCTCTCTCTCTCTCTCTGGACTACTCTCTGTCTCTCTCTCTCTCTCTCTGGACTACTCTCTGTCTCTCTCCCTCTGGACTACTCTCTCCATCTCTCTCTCTGGACTACTCTCTGTCTCTCTCGGGACTACTCTCTCTCTCACTCTCCCTATATCTCTCTTTTGCTGGGTTAATGTATCTGTCAATCTTTCACTCCCTATCTGTTGGTCTGAGGGGTTAATGTATCATTCTCTGTCCCTCTCCTCCTCCCTCTTCTCATTCTTCAGTCCCTGGGTTAATAAATCTCTCTCCTTATCTGTCAGTCTGTGGGCTAATGTATGGTTCTCTCTCTATCACTCTCTCTCTCGCTCTCTCTCTCTCTCTCTCTCTCCCTCCCAGTGTCTCCAGTATCTGATGATCTCTGGTGTAATGTACCATTCATTCTCTGTCTTTCCATCTAGCATGTTCTAGTCTTGACAATGCATGACTGTTTCATTCATTCCTCCTGCTCCCTTATGCATGTAATCACTCCATCCTCGCAAACATAAAGTATCTCTTCCTTTGTCTGCCAGGCCATTTTGGTCCAGATCTGGCGCAGATCCTTCTCGACGTCGGCTGTCTGTCGCCCTGTCTGTCGCCCTGTCAGTCGCCCTGTCAGTGCTGTGTCCAGGTGTGAGTTAGAACAGTATTAATTCACACTTTATACCCTATCACACATAGCCTCAGTTATCTCTGTCATCAGACGGTTGCCAGACGGGCCCTGCTCCTGCTCACATACGGCTCACGTCTGGCTGGGATCTGCCCCAGTGTCAGCTGTTGTCTCCCTGCCTGCTGAACTGTGACAGTGTATGAATGAGAGCTAATTCAGGCATCATATCCTCTTGCACATCCCATTAGCTGTCTACCAGGCGGATTCTGAGTTTGGCCCAGATCTGGTTCATCTGTGGCACAGATGCTATCCAGTGTGAGCTGCTGCCCTACCCGCTTTCACAATGTCTGTGTGTGTGTGTGTGTGAGAGAGAGACTATTGTTTTCTTGATATTGATCCCCAGTAATTGCCTTGTCTTAAGGGTAATCACCTGCTGACACTAAACCCTGTACAAAAAAAAAACTGTTTAAATTAATTTCTCAAATCAATTTTGCATTTATATACAACCAATCATTCATGTCGATATCTGGGGTCACTTTGAGAAAAAAGACAAATATCAAGATGGATGGTCATTACTTTACCCTTAACTTGAGGCTTATACAATGTATGTCAAATTCACCCTCTGCTTCCTGTCACACATCCCCTCAGTAATTAACCAGGCATCTGCCGAATTTGGCCCATGACTGACCCAGATGCGGCCCGCTGTCGTCTGTGGTCCGGCCTGAGCTGTGCAGGCGTATATGACAGTCTGAGAGCATCATTAATCCACTCGTTAGGAGAGAGTGTGGTTCTGTGTGGTGCTGCATCACAATGACACGCGGTCGTCACGGTCACAGCGGGGCCGTTTGATGGACGGCTCCTGCTGCTGCTGTGGCTGCTGGGGTGGGGTGGGAGTGACAGGCTGACAGATTGAGCTAATAAGAGAGATACGGGATGGAGCTGATATGAACATGGCCGCCTTCAGTTTATATATTATATATACACATGCGCGCACACACAGCAAAAGAGAAACATTCATATATTCCATATTTTATCTTTCCCCACTGGCTCTCTCTCTCTCTCTCTCTCTCTCTCTCTCACACACACACACACTCTCTCTCTCTCTCACTCTCACTCACTCACACACACACACACACACACACACACACACACACACACATGGTGATGCAGAAGGGGACTAAGGGGGTGTGAGCAGAGAGGCATTAAGAGACATGGGAAATGAAGATGAAAGGGAGGAGATGTGGAACTGAAGAATTACAGAGAGATGCCAAAATATGTGATGGAGAGAAACACAGACGAACATAGAGGAAACCAGTCACAGAGAGGGGGATGAAATCTAAACAGAAAGGGGAAAAAACGAACGAGGCAGAAATGAGACAGGAGGAGAGAGGAAAAAGGGGGAAGAAAGAGGAGTGCATCAATATTGAAAGACATCAAAGGAAACTGCATTGGGGGGAGGGGATTGTATGTTGATATGGGTGATTTTTGAGACCACCTCTCCTGTCACTTCCATGCAGACATTTTGTGTGCTGTTTGCTTTTCAGTTCTCCGTTACCCCTTTGATATATTACCATATCTTAGCATTGTGCAAAGATCAAAGTCAAATGTGTTTGGAAGCCCTGTATATAAAATGGCAGAGACGGGGGAACCCCATAAACGCTATGTTTGCAATATTGCTTCGTGTAGCATGTACAGACGTGTATAATTGTGCTTTTTATGAATGGTCGAGGGCGCACAGCTTTCCTGTGTTATGTTCGCGGTTGTGTATTTTTCTCACATGTCGCAGAACCATCCTTTCAGTCGTTAGTTAGAGGCTGCCGATGATACGCGATTGACAAGATAGTTTGCAGCGCATCAACTCGTCGGGTCCGATTAGATGCGCGCTACACAGCTGTGTTCCATACTGTTCTAACCGGTACCGCTCGGTCACACCGCGCTGTATGGCGCGCGCGCACCCGGAGGCTGAGCAGTCGGGCACGTCTCCGTCATTAACCATTCTCCTCACATTCACCTTGCAGTCACAATTATTCAGTTTGCGTGCACGCCGCACCAAGGAACTGGGTCAGGGAATTTAAAGCTGCAGTGCTGCGATTCCCCCCCCCCCCCCCCCCCTGACCAGCATTCCCGGCGCCCGCAGCGAGATAGCGCTATTTAAACCCACAACATTTTGCCGGAGTCTATAGAGCAGAATATCTCAAGACATAACAATGGAACAATAACCTCAAGCATTCTCATTGCGTCTCAGGATGAGACATTTTCATAGGCCTTGTGTATTCTGTGACCCACTGAAGAGATTATTTAATCATTCCTACACAGCTATAAATCTAATATGAGGGAATCAGTCCTGCAGGGGAGATGTGATGGCTCTTGCTGTCCTGCGGTTCTCAGTGTTGTGTAAGGTTCATTTTGATGAGAGAGTCCCCTCTCTCTCTCCACCAGCCAGCTGTGAAGACAGAGCATGAATTCAAGCATGGCAACAGCACAGATGACATCATACTGCATTAAGAAGATGGTGCCATTCGCATGCAAGCACAGGGAGAGAGAGAGAGAGAGAGAGAGAGAGAGAGAGAGAGAGGAGAAAGTGAACGAGAGACTTGTTATAATTGACCTTTTTATTATGAGCAAATCAACACAAAAGACCACACATACAGTAACATTTGAAATCAGAACTCTCGGAAATGTACAGAATAAAAACCCTAACATTGTGTGTCATCGTTATCATTTTAAATACTGATAAGGTATAAAAACAAATATATATTTTTTTGCTCTTTTAAATAAATGGGCCAAACTATCCTCTTGTTTACATCATGCCTTTGTAAAACATGCAAAAGTAAAGCTGAACTGACTAAACCCTCAAAGAACACATTCCCGTTTCCCCTTCAGAATAATAAAAAAAAAAGCTATAAAGAAAAAAACAACCAAAACAAAACAAACACCAGCTTATCTTCTGGTTGGCCTAAAGAGGCCGAACACACCGAGACACACACAACTCCATCAGAACAAACAGGTGCTACAGCGCATACAGTTTTCCAGCTGAACCACGAAGCAAGGTAACAGTCTTATCCAGGTAACTTCAGAAGTGAACGCTGGTGTCTAAAGAACGCGTCATCTTAAAAGCATCAATGCTCGATCCAGGGATTTCTTTTGGACAGATCAGTGGTTTCTCCTGAAGGCCTCTGGAGGATAAACCAGTAGACGTGCTTCATAGTACAGCCCATGGAGGGCAAATCCAGATCAGACCTGAGTCAGCTAGAAACACTGACACACACCTATGCCACCGTCCAGCAACACAAAACGCTTGGTTAAGCTGACTTAGTGACTTAGCAGCAGAAAGTCCTCCATTTTGTGTCCGTGAGTAACCCAGTTGCTACGAGACCTAATGGAGTGAATGTGGGCATCCAATAGCCTATTTCTGAAATTCAGTCAGGAAACAAATGAGTCTTTTCCACAAGATATTTTACCCTGGGACCCTATGCATGGGAGTTGTGTGTGCTATCACCACAAGACCTTAAGCCATGCCTACCAGATCTTGGGACTAGAAAATCCACTTGGGCCTTTTGTCAGTTACGTCTATGTCTGTGGCCCTTATTCCTCTTTCTGGGTTCTCACTACTTTGCCATGCTAGTGGAAAGGCTAGCCTACAACACAGCAATCAGCATTGCCACTGCTATAAGGCTATCAGTCTTGTTGCTAATTTTAGCAGTCCGTCCCAATATGTTTGAGTGTTGGGGTCAGTAGACTGCTCCACTTGGTATGTGCCTCGTCAATGTCAACTCTGCTGTCCAGGTACTCGTTTGACTTGACAACTCAAATTGGGTGTCTGGACATTCAGGTGCCTTGACCAGGATTCTAACTATGATCTCTACAGCCCTCTCGAGCTACAGTGTTAACCACTTGACCACCTGACCGCTTGTCAGCTGAGTGACCACCATGATGAATAAGATAGTGTATTCACCACCAACATGGTAGTAACTCCAGAGATAGAGAGACCACCATGAAGACTAAGAGACACAGAGACTTTGTTCTAATTCGCATACTTCTGAATGAAGTGCACTATGTGTGTGATTTTCAACAGGGTTGGATAGTCTCAAATCAAACACTAACTCCATGTTCTTAACAGAAATTCTGATGGTAACATTTAAATATAACATGGTGTTCAAATGCAGTTTGCACTTGTGGACTCATATTAGGTATTGCACATACAGAAGTATGCAAATTGGAACACAATGAGTCTCTGTTGCAGGCTAATGCTATGTAGGCTATGCTATATAGGCTAATGTTAGCGATGGTGGTAACTTAGCAATGCTTTTGGGTAACCGGCCTCAGATTGGTTGTAGGCTTGGTAACCAGAGGACGCTCAAGGCACAGAGGCACTGACTGACCAGTGGCTCACAAGATGGCTGCCAATCGACACTCTAATCTCACAATAAACATTATCCACCTAACCCTAAAAAAAGACTAAAAACAACAACTTAAAAAAAGTCCTAAAACAGCACCATTTTTAAGAAAAATCCTGGTTTCCTTAAATTGATTGCATTGCATCTTGTCTATCACAAATTCGCCAAAAGACTGAACTGTGATGATTTGATGACCATGATGTTAATATGGTGTAGCATTCACCTCTTTTACCTAAATAGATAATAGCAAGCCTATACATCCTGTGAAATCTTCGCGTATACCGTTGATACTCAGGGAAAATAAAGCTGTCGTTGTGTCTTCTTTGGCAGCTTCCTGATTGCTCTAAAAAGTAGAGGTGAAATTTAATAGCTGAAGGAAGTAGCTTTCCCTCGATCACTCACTCAGGCAAAAACAGTCTTGATTAACACAACGCCTTAGAAATGACAGCCGCCATCAGGCAAGGACATTTTGAAAGGCTACACTATGCGTCTCGTTAGCTACGGGACATTCGTTACGACCAGGTGTACAAGGACCTCAGACTTATTAAACTCAGACTTACTTAAACTTCATTGTGTCATTAAGGTGAGAGATAAAACAGGAAGTAGAACATATCGATATTATATGAACTCCTGATAGTAGCTTAAGTGGAAAGGGCCTGGTTTGTAGGCTATATGTCAGATCCATGTCCAACCTAAGCCACATCTGTTCCCACACTGGCTCCTATCTGAGAAACCTTGTGCTTGTAATCATTCGATGAGGACAGGAAAACCAGTGGAGTTGCCATAACATATGATATGTTTCCCTTTATGTCCACAGGCAGGAGCCTTGGTTGGTTTAGCAACATGGATGCAATATGAGACACGCTAACGATGCTACTGAGCTCCTTGCTGAAGGCTGCTAATCATTCAGGAACTGAGTAGTACCCTCCACCAAAGGCCTCAGGACTACAGTTCCCATCATGCCTTGCTAAATGAAAGAGCCAGTCCCGCACACTAGTTCTCCAGGGAGTGTGGCTGATGTCCACCATCTCTACAATGTGAGCTGGGTTGAATGTGGATCAGATACTAGCAAAACTAGGCAGTCTTTAATCCTGAGAGGAATATATAGGTGTGAGCGTACCAGAGCGGGGTAATGGCTATTCGCATGAATTGATTGGCTTTTCATTTGTCCATCACCTACTTGTGAAAGCCCTGATTGGTGGATAAAGGGAGGGAGGGGTGTGTGTAAAGGAAACGATCTTCTGTTTGCACAACTCAGCCCCAGCTCAGAGATGTAACACCCCCATGACCCTGTGAGAAACAAAGTGAGCGTCCTCTTCATCTGGTCGATGAAAGAGTGAAAAGAGAGACCAAAGAAAGAGTGTGAAAGAGTGAAGCCACATGCCTGCACCACCAGAGACAGTGATTGGGTAGTGTACTACCAGTGGCCTAAAGATTGAACAATTGCAGTACAAAAAATGATTAGATAAAAAAAAAATCAAATGAATGAAAAAAAAAAAATCTATAACATTTACAGTTAAGAGATCACAGCCA
>NC_085005.1:14427009-14429509 GCF_963854185.1 Sardina pilchardus | reverse complement strand
ACTGCTGCTGTTGTTATAGCTGTTGCTGCTGTTGTGCTGGTTGAACTAATGGCCTTTAAAGTAGTTGTTGCACTGTGCTGTGCTGTGATGTGATGTGTGTGGAATGGCATTCAGCAGTGTCACACACACACACACACACACACACACACACACACACACACACACTCTCTCTCTCCGGCCCTTGGGTGTGTCGTGTCAACCCAACCCAGCACTGACTGTTAAACGTCCAGAGCTCACACAGGCAAGCTAATAGCATGGCAGCTCAATAAAAACAGCCGGTCGAGGCTATAAAGAGATCACAGTGCCTTTTACTGCTAGTACTGTTATTAGTCCACCCATGCTACATTGTAATTACGCTAATAAATTACATCGCCACACTACTGAGTAACAAAGCAACAGCTATCTGTATAGCGATGTGCACCCTACCTACTCCTTTCCTAACTCTAGTGGTCACCTTCAAATTTCGTTGTTCAACTTGTTGAATAATGACAAATAAAGATTATATTCTATTCTATTCTATTCTATTCTATTCTATTCTAAACCAAATTACATTTAAAGCAACACTGAAGCCCTTTTCCTTTGTCGCACATAGGCCTATTTGTTAATCCAGCAAATAATGATGTCCACAGACAAGGTAGAGGATGTCTTTATAAAAGTATGATGTATTGCAACATCGAAGCAAATCAAATTTGTAGTCTCTTAAGTCTCATTGCATCGAACTTTACCCGATTGGTAAAGTTACAAAGTGCAGAAACGAATGCAGAAGTGTCGTTCACCCTGTTACGAGTTGATGAACAGCTGAAATGACTTTGGAAACATTATTTTAAGGTACAAAAAAAACCTCCTTAGTGTTGCTTTAAGTGCAGCGCAGCAATATTCTGTTACATGTCGTCACTCAATATGTCATGTGCCGGCATTGTGCTTTTAGAGGCATTGCACACAATGGAGCAAGGGCATTGTAATACCAAGTACAGCTCAAAAGATGCACTTTGGGTTTCTGAAATAACACGCACTTGTGCTTTGCAGCGATAGTGCAGTGGAGCCCTGCTTCATGGAAGTGTCATGTAGAATACACTACACAGAATACAGCGTTCATGCATAATGGAACTGAGCAGGTAGATCAGTCAGTAGCAATACACTCACCTCAGTAGGCTTATAACAGTCTGTGAGGGACTCCTGAGGAGTGGAGAAAGTCACACACACACACACACACACACACACACACACACACACACACACACACACACACACACACACACAGAGATAAACAGAGATAGAGGTTAACATGGCAGACTGGTAGACTATGGAAAACCATTAAAGCTGCAGTATCGAACAGAACTACAGTATGAGAGAAAAGGGTCAGTAGGTCACAAATGAGAACATCTTCACATACACATACGCACACACACACACACACACACACACACACACACACACACACACACACACACACACACACACACACACACACACACACACACACACACACACACACACACACACACACACACACACACACACACACACACACACACACCTGTAGTTTCACAGCGCGCTCATCTTCGTTGTTTACTTCCAGGAGGTCATCAATGTCTATCTCCACCTCAGGCATCTCTTCCTCCTACAGAAACACAGCACAAAAACACACACTTGAGACACATACTTTTACACACACACACACACACACACACACACACACACACACACACACACACACACACACACACACACACACACACACACACACACACACACACACACACACACACGCACACACACACACACACACACACACACACACACACACGCACACACACACACACACACACACCCATACACACAGGATCATGATTTCTTCAAAAATGGTACACTCTGCCCCTAATGCAATATGCAAAACACACACACAGCGAGACACAACAATGTCTGGATCATAGCACAGATACAGACAGATCAGTGAGGAGGAGGAGTGTGTGTGTGTGTGTGTGTGTGTGTGTGTGTGTGTGTGTGTGTGTGTGTGTGTGTGTGTGTGTGTGTGTGTGTGCATGAGAGAGAGAGAGATCAAAGCTGGTTTAAAGTGTGAGTCCCTGCTGAATCATACAAGACAGAATAAAAATGGGAAAAGCCGAGGAACACACTGATGACTGGCTGGGATGGAATCACACACACAAATGGCCGCGGCAATGCTCAGCACACACTCATACAAACACACACACACACATACACACACACACACACACACACACAGTAGCGCAACACTCAGACCAAAATAATTGGATTCATTTTACTGCCGAGTGATGTGAAGCGCTCTTGTCTAGTACGCCTAACGACGACGAGACAGACACCCTGTCCCTGTTAAGAATGTTCCTCTTTTCATTGGAGCCAGAGTGTTTTCCGAGTGTATCGAGGATAAATCAAGCGGACAATGATGAGTCTGGCGTTACGCTTTGAAAGTATAAGTATATACACATTTTTGATCCCTGCATTTAACCCTTTTTAACCG
>NC_085005.1:14396517-14414017 GCF_963854185.1 Sardina pilchardus | reverse complement strand
ACAGCTGATGGTTGGCCCCGTTTTTTCTCTGCCGCATAGTCTGGCGCTAGACCTTGACATTCCCGTGAAAACATATCTGAAGTGTCAGCCCTGACAGAGCGCGTGCCCCAGCCGCTATCAGCAGCAGCAGCAGCAGCAGCAGCATCCCTCTCTCCTCTCACCCTTCTATCCTCCCCCTACCGTGGATGCTCACGCGCGTGAGAGCACAGACGGTCGGGCGCTTGAGAGGTGGTGGTGGGGGCGGGGGGGGGGGTCTCTGAAGGAGGTCACCCCTCGGCTCCGGGATTGGCTGAGGCGCGGGGGAGACTAGGATCGAGGAGACGAAGAGGATGGGGAACCAACCAATAAACGAGGATGCAGATGACAGGCACATCGCCATAACCCACTGCCCCTGTTTCTCTTATGCCGATACCCCCCCCCCCTCCCCTCCATTACAGTAGACCTCTCATCTACCCCATCCCCCAATATTCGCGCCTGGCTGCCTATCACGCACAGTGAAGGCGCAAAATGCTTGGGAGGCTCTAAGCGAACCTCATGTTGCCAGCTGGGACTGTGCACCGAAGAAATTTCGGGGGAGCGTAGAAACCGACGATACACAGGATAGGCAAACATAGTCAAAGGTGTACCTATACGAATATGCTCACGGTGTGATTACCCATACACCTATGAAGACGCAATGAGATGCAATCGATGCTGCACAATGTTCAAACCCCTGACATTCACGGAGCACCTTGAGATGGTACAGGAATGAGTTAAATTGGCCTTTCATGCTGTGTGTAGACTATTAAGACTAATAATGATAAGAACAACAAAAGCCAGCGAAATAGTCAAAATTATTACAACCCCAGTTATCATTTTGCTTGGGGGTTTCCCCGTGCTTCAACCAGACTCGATGCAGAAGGATGCGGAGACAGACGGGAGAGAGAGAGAGAGAGGGAGAGAGAGAGAGAGAGAGAGAGAGAAACAATTGACAATGGATTACCCTAAGAGCAACGTCTGCATTGTTGTCAAAAAAATCTACATCGGCTAAAAAGCATGCATGTGCAGTAGTCTAAAGTGTCCAGGCATTTCGTAGAAAAACGAGCCGCGTTTCTATTGGGGTCACCTTTTATGAAGACCTGCAACCATCTAACCGGGTACCCAGTCTAGACGAAATCCACTGATGAAGCATAAGCCATACTCGCACTGTCACACATACACAATTACTAACTATTTACCTACAATAAGCTGTTCTGTTTCGCATGGACAGGCATGAGCTAATTCTTTAACACCGGTAAGGTTCACTAAAACAAAAAGCTAGGCAGCGCAGACAGGTAAGGTAACGGTTACGTTTCGGTGGCTACGGCTCTTCACGCACCTCGCAGTCGTACAGCTCGCTCAGCTGTTCGATGATCCATTCTTCCAGTATCAGTCTCTTCCGCAGCTCCTTCCTGTCGTACTTCACTGTCACTTTCCCCTGCTTCTTCTGGACCGGGTCTTCCCGAGCCATGGGTCCGGAGACAGCGCACCCGACGCCGGGCGCTGGCTGGAAGAACACCCGTCCCGCGGAAGGCAGAAGCTCAGTGGTGGTCTCTGCGCCGGCAGACATTGCGATATGCGGTTCTGGTGGAGTGTGAGGTGTGCGTGTTCTTTTTTGAGGGACTTAGAAACCGCTGTTACAGACTGACAGTGTCGCCGAAAAATTCAAACACCTGCTATTTGGGGCTCATAGCTCGCTCTTAAAGCGTGGTGCTCGAGGTGGGAGGGGCTTCCACGATGCGTTCTTCAACAGACTGTCCAGGCGCGATGCGGATTGGACAGACCCAGGCATCACCTCCCCGGTCACCATGCGCCGATTCTCTCCCCTTCCCCGACAGCCCCGAACGGCTAACTCATACGGTCACAGCTGGTGCTGATAACTTGTTTTGGCACGGGGCTCTCGGAGCTGACCCAGGGCCCGTCCTGCAGTTATGCTCACAGCTGTGAGCTCTTCGACTGACACAGCGTAAGCTGATCTCCATTCAGTTTTTTTTTAAAACGCAAAGCGCTATCTTGGCGCAGGCAACAGAATGAGACAAAATATCCGGATTTGATAGCAAGCGCAATGTCCTTCATTAAATGTCAGTCAGCAGAAATCTGTAGAGACACACTGACTCTGAGGAATACCTGTTTTTTTCTCTAAAAGCAAACAACAGCCTGGCCTATTTGGGCTGCTGGTGGAAAGGTAATCTTCTAAACCCTCGTGCGCAATTACCCATCGGGGAGCAGATTTGGATAATCACGGTCTATTTACCAGGCTGCAAGTCAGCCTTAAAAGGGTATATTAAAATGGGAATAACTCAGCAAGCAAGCCCTGATTAGAGACAGAGCCTAATATGAGACAAGGATACAGTATGCTCTTGCATGGTTACTCCTAAACAGAACACACACACACACACACACACACACACACACACACACACACACACACACACACACACACACACACACACACATTCACAGAGTGCTGTTACAGTAGAGGACGCCATGCTTCACCCAGGGGTCAACTTTCCTGCAAATCAGTATGCCCTAAGGACCAGTATGTGTGTGTGTGTTAGAGAGAGAGATAGGGGGCTGTAGGACAGAGTGTGTATGTGTAGCTGTCGCTGAAACCATGCATGTATTTTCTTTCTTTAAGCCTTAAAAGTATGGATTTGTTATGTTGTTGTTATTATTATGTAATGTAAATATTATTAATTTCATGTTTAAAAAGTTTACAATAATACTGACACCTACTGGCCAAACTGTTGAGCTGCATTTCATTTAAGTCATGTGATCAGCCTAACTTATAGCGTTGCAAGATGGTCACACAGTCTTTTGGTGCTGCGCTGCATTCAGAGCTAGGTGTGCGAGAGCAGCGAATAGTTAAATGATTAAATAATGTTAACAGCAACTCCTAAATTTCTGGTCGGAAGGCTCACACGGTATGTTGAATTGTAATGATATGTAATTCATGTTTGTGTTGTAATGTAATGGTAGATAATGTTTCATGAAGTCAATACTAGTTTAATACGTGAGCAAGATGAATGAACACTCATGGACTCTTATACGCAATATGCTCATGTAAGAATGTATTATTTACTTTATTTCAGTTTTTCACGGTGTTCGATGGTGTTCGATGGTGTTCGATGGTGTTTGACAGCAGTAGAAGATGTTTATGGTGATTGAACATGTTTGAACATGCGAAGAAATGCAATAAAGAATCGACGAACATCAGTTGAAGCGTTACGTTTTAATCTGACCAGAAGAATAAGTTTGGGAGCAGCTACAGTGAAAAACGTTGCCTACTGCCTTTGTTAAGGCAGTGAAGTGAATAAACGTCGCCTATTGCCTTTGTTAAGGCAGTGAAGATGAATAGCTGTGAACAACGTAGCAGTGAACATCCGACTGTTTCGTGAACTGCAGTGAAAAAAGACATTGCTTGGTGTGGGGGAAAACATCGCCATCCATGGATATGGACAACATAGCCATTGAATGAACAACGATCGCTAGCATCCCAGAGAGAAAACTGTCCGGGCCTGCCCCTCGTGAAGTCTCCATCCCGCACTCATCGTTAAGATCTGCCTACCTATCCGGGCATTCATCCAGTGTGACACCACGAGTTCAGCTCAGCACGAAATCGAAACCTAGAAGACGGCGGTGCTGCAGTTGTCAAAGACGGCCACAGGGAAGCAACAACGCGACATCCTTGGACAATTGAGTTTGTGAACATTCATTACATTTGGATGCAGGTCAGACTGTACATTTGCATTTCTCAGTTGGGTTTAAATTGTTATCTCTTGCAATTGCAATTTATTATTTGAAACAAAGTTACAAATGAAAACTGCATTTGAATAGTTTTGTAAATTGGGTAGCAGTGTGTAGGCCTATATTTGTTTGAGAATTTGAAAGTGTGTATTTTCATGGTAATTCTAGTTTACCTTTCATCATTTAATAGGCTATTTCAATAGTGTTTCAAATAGTTACCTAAAATGGATAAAGGCACACCAGATGTTCGTGTACTAGAAGGAGTACTTCAGGCTCTAGAAAACGAGAAAACAGAATTAGAGAAGAAATTAGAAACTGAGCTTGAAATCTCGGAGAAAGAAATAATTGAACAACGATTAGCTGAAATTAATAATGATCTCAAAATACATAGGATAGGGCTCCCGGAGCCATCCTCTGACGCTGAGCAAGTAGTGAGGCGTTCAGAAAGAGAAAAACACCCAACAGAAAAGATGCTTGAGTTCATAAATCAGGAGAGCATAAAAAAGGAAAGAAAGTTTATGTTAACATATGTAAACTTCAAAGCTGAGGTTCAGTATATTAGAACTAAACTAAAGGAAGAACGCTCTAAATCAGACTTAGGTGAAATGATAAAAACTCTGGAAAAGTTTGAGTCAGAGCTAAAGCAGGAATATGAAAGCTTACGTGCACTGACCACACCAGCCCAAGAGATAAGAAGGAAAATGGATTGCTGCACATCAGTAGCTTCAGAAATAACTACACTTCTGAAGGTGCGTTATGCAGAAGTTGATAAAGAGTTTGATGCAAAAGCTGTAAAAGAGACTCTTTCAAAATTACTCCAGAGAGAAGATGCGAAGTCAATTTATGGATCAACTGTGTCAAGAGCTGGAGTTGGTAGTCTGCAAGATAGTCAGATGTCAGTAAAGAAGGCAGAAGCGGCGGCACGCTTGGCATCTAAACGTGCTGAACTTAACAGAGAAAAGGAAATATCTGCACAAAGAAAGGAGGTGCTTGCCCAGCAAGAGAGGTTAAAACTGATGGAAGATCAAAGGGATCTTGAAGCTATGGAAGCTGAATACAATGTGTATGCTGAAGAGGAATCAAAAATGAATGCTGAAATAGGAGAAGTTAGAGAAATATTAACTTTGTCTCCAAGTAAGCCTCCAGTGCAGCATAGCAGCACTCCATGTGCCCAGAATCCCAAAGACTTTCCAATCCCCTTTTGTTCTGAAAGCAAAATAGAACTAAAATCAAATGAAGCCTCGTTGGTTTTAGCATTAAAAGAATCCCTGGCAATGACTAGACTTCCAGCACCAGAGCCGTTCATGTTTACAGGAGATCCACTTAAGTTCACTGAATGGCGTACCTGCTTCAAGGCCTTAATTGAAACAAGTTGCACAAACACGGCACATAGATTATTTTACTTGAAAAAATACATCAGTGGAGAAGCACTTTCTGTGTTAGAAGGAACATTTTATAGAAGTGATGAGGAAGCCTACACACAAGCCTGGGATGCTCTTAACAAGCGTTATGGTCACCCTTTCATAGTTCAGAGAGCATTTCGAGGAAAGCTGAGTAGCTGGCCAAAGATTGGACCAAAAGAATCACTGAAATTAAGAGAGTTTAGTGATTTCCTCATCTCTTGCAAGAATGCAATGCCTCACGTTCATGGTCTAAAGGTTTTAGATGATTGTGAAGAAAATCAAAAGTTGCTACAGAAACTTCCTGACTGGGCAACAACCCGCTGGAATCGGTACGTCACTAAAATACTAGATGAAGGGAAGCCATATCCTGGCTTTAAGGAGTTCTCAGACTTCGTAGCTGAAGAGGCACGCGTTGCATGCAATCCAGTTTCTTCCCTTTTTGCATTAAAACAAGCAGATGAGAAAACTGGAAAGGAACATAAGCGTCTCAAGGCAAGTACTCTAGCAACGTCAGCAAAGGTGTCTCAAAAGCCAAAAGACTCAAGTGCATCAGAAAGTTCTATAGCCAACTCTCCTGCCACTCAAACCAAAAGACAAAAAGATTGTGTGTGCTGTCAGCAAAATCACTTTATTTATAAATGTGAAAAGTTTGCAGCAATGCCCCTAGAGGAAAAGAAGAAGTTTGTCATTAGCAATAATATGTGCTTCGGGTGCCTCAGAGTTGGACATGTTGCAAAGAATTGCAGAAAGAGGGCTACTTGCAATATCTGCAGGCGGAGTCATCCATCTCCACTTCATGAAGACCGCCCTGTAGGAGAAAAGCTAGAAACATTACCACAAAAGGACAATTCTTCAATTGCCTTATGCACCACGAGAATGGACAATGGTGATCGCACTTCAATGATTGTTCCAGTGTGGCTCTCTAGCGCAGCAAATAATAGTCAAGAGACCTTAGTGTATGCATTACTGGACACACAGAGTAGCAGTACCTTCATTGACCAAGACGTCTGTGGAAAACTTCAAGCACACACGGAACCTGTCAAGCTGAAGTTGTCAACAATGACTGACAGGAGTTCAATAGTGAATTGTCACAGAGTTATTGGACTGAAAGTGAGAGGGTACAAGCTGCAAGAGTACATTGAACTACCACCAGCATACACTCAAGAATACATCCCACTAGAGAAGAATAGCATTCCCACTCGTGAAACAGCAGCAGGGTGGACTCACCTTCACAGCATAGCCGAAGAGATGCCAGATCTGTTGAACTGTCCTGTAGGACTTCTGATTGGCTATGACTGTGCAAGGGCTCTGAAACCAAAGGCAGTGATATCAGGGGAAGAGCATGAACCGTATGCAGTCATGACAGATTTAGGCTGGAGTATAGTTGGAGCCAAAATGCCTTGCACTGACACGAGGGATGACAAAGGGTTCTGCTATCGCATCTCTGTGAAAGAGCTTCCACCTATCACACCTGCCTCTGTGATCAAAGCATTAGAGAGAGATTTTCTTGACACAAATCCAAGAGAAAAGACAATATCCCAAGATGATATTCAATTTCTACATCTCTTGAATGGGAAAATTCTACATAATGAAGAAGGACATCTGGAGATGCCTCTACCATTCAGAGAGCGTCCTCAGCTTCCAAACAACAAGCAGCTAGCTACAGTCTCTGCTGCTGTGAGTAGCGTCCTTAGAGAAGAGCTGGAGCTGAAAATAGATCAAGAGTTTTTCTGGACTGATTCACAGGTGGTGCTTGGGTACATCAAGAATGACGCCCGACGCTTTCACGTGTTTGTAGCAAATCGCGTCCAGAAAATAAGAGACACTACTGATCCTAGTCAGTGGTTCTACATCGAAACAAGTCAGAATCCAGCAGACCATGCATCTAGAGGTCTCAAGGTGGCAGACCTAATAGATTCAAATTGGCTCAGAGGACCGAAGTTCTTATGGGAACAAGAAATAGTTTTGAACCAAAGATCCCCAGAGCTTCTTATAGGTGACCCAGAGGTCAAAGTTATGAAAACAGATGCTGTTGAAAGCGAGAGCTTCCTCCGAAGACTGTCAAGACTGTCAGATTGGAATACAACCCTCAACGTTATTGTTCGGATTCAGAGACTGGCACATAAGGACAGGTCTGGACCCATTAGTGTAGAGGAACGAAGAGAAGCCGCTCTTGTGCTCATCAGAGCAGCACAAAGAGAAGCCTTTGAAAATGAGCTGAAATTGTTCAGTCGGAAATCCACAAAGCTACCAAAAACTCACAAGATGTTTCAACTGGACCCTATCTTTCAGAATGGATTGCTCAGGGTTGGTGGCAGGTTGAGAATGTCCTCCACATCAGTTGAGTTGAAACATCCAGTGATCCTTCCTAAGGAAGGCATTGTCACACAGCTTATACTTGACCACTGTCACAGAAAGACTCAGCACCAAGGCCGAGGGCAAACCTTGAATGAGCTCAGAGCCAGCGGTTATTGGATAATAGGTGCCAGCAAGGTAGTGGCAAAGCACATCAAGAGTTGTGTCACTTGCAGAAAGGTGCGTGGACGGACTGAAGAACAACGAATGGCGGACTTACCAGTTGACAGAGTAGATCCATCTCCTCCATTCTTGTACACAGGAATTGACTGTTTTGGGCCGTTCTACACAAAACAAGGTCGAAAGGAATTCAAGCGGTATGGTCTGTTGTTCACATGTCTAAGCTGCAGGGCCATCCACTTAGAAATGTTGGAAGATCTCACAACAGATGCATTTCTGAATGCTTTGAGATGCTTCATAGCAATTAGAGGAGCAGTAAGACAAATCCGATCTGACCAAGGTACAAATTTCCTTGGAGGAAAAAATGAGTTGGAGAGAGGTCTAATGGAACTTGACAAAGAAAGGATTTCAACTTACCTTGCAAGAAAGCAATGTGACTTCCTGATGAATGTTCCTGAAGCAAGCCACATGGGAGGCATTTGGGAACGCCAAATACGGACGGTTAGGAGCGTGATGAGTTCTGTTCTGGCCCAGGCTAAAGGAAGACTGGATGACACCTCTTTGAGGACATTCTTTTATGAAGCCATGTCAATTGTTAACAGTCGTCCGCTCACAACAAACACAATCAATGATCCTAAAAGTGTTGAACCTTTGACACCTAACCATTTGCTAACAATGAAGTCCATTGTGCCCCTCCCGCCTCCAGGTAAATTTGTCCAAGAAGATTTGTATGCCAGGAAGAGGTGGCGTAGAGTGCAATACCTCTCGGAACAATTCTGGAGTAGGTGGCGCAAGGAATACCTGGCCAGCATAAGCCTCAGACAACAGTGGCATGTGCCCAGAAGAAATGTCCAAGTTGGGGATGTCGTTATTGTCAAGGATGACAATATTCCCAGAAATGAGTGGAAGCTAGCCCGAGTTGTTGAGACAAGGGCAGATGATGATGGTCTTGTGCGAAAGGTCAAAATTCAAATAGGACAGAGTAATTTAGGAAAGAAAGGTGAGCGCTTAACGCAACTTTCTTTGCTTGAGCGTCCAGTTCAAAAATTAGTGGTGCTAGTTGAGCAGAATTCATAGACTAGTATCCTAAAATATTAAACAGGAAATATTAAACTTTCAGATTAAGCTGTTCAAAACAAGTATAAAAAAAAATTAGTTGCTAAATGTATTTGAAAATTACATGATTTATTCAGTTTATTCAGGATATGGTTGACAGAAATCTTGGTAATTTTGGTGGCAGTGTAGCTGTCGCTGAAACCATGCATGTATTTTCTTTCTTTAAGCCTTAAAAGTATGGATTTGTTATGTTGTTGTTATTATTATGTAATGTAAATATTATTAATTTCATGTTTAAAAAGTTTACAATAATACTGACACCTACTGGCCAAACTGTTGAGCTGCATTTCATTTAAGTCATGTGATCAGCCTAACTTATAGCGTTGCAAGATGGTCACACAGTCTTTTGGTGCTGCGCTGCATTCAGAGCTAGGTGTGCGAGAGCAGCGAATAGTTAAATGATTAAATAATGTTAACAGCAACTCCTAAATTTCTGGTCGGAAGGCTCACACGGTATGTTGAATTGTAATGATATGTAATTCATGTTTGTGTTGTAATGTAATGGTAGATAATGTTTCATGAAGTCAATACTAGTTTAATACGTGAGCAAGATGAATGAACACTCATGGACTCTTATACGCAATATGCTCATGTAAGAATGTATTATTTACTTTATTTCAGTTTTTCACGGTGTTCGATGGTGTTCGATGGTGTTCGATGGTGTTTGACAGCAGTAGAAGATGTTTATGGTGATTGAACATGTTTGAACATGCGAAGAAATGCAATAAAGAATCGACGAACATCAGTTGAAGCGTTACGTTTTAATCTGACCAGAAGAATAAGTTTGGGAGCAGCTACAGTATGAGACTGAGTGTGTGTGTGTGTGTGTGTGTGTCACATTAGTGTTGGGGTGATTAAGGGCTGCTGTGTCTGCCCCACTTGGAGATGTAATGGCCCTTACGTTGTGTAACACAGCGATAATGCCACCAATGACTGCAGCATTCAGCTCAACTCGACCATGACAATATTTTGTGAACACACATACACACACACACACACACACACTTTCAGGAATACCTGAGGTATCTACAGTTTGCTGTATTATGCAGAGACTAAACATGACCAGGTATCTCTCTCTCTCCTCTTTCTCTTCTCTCTCCTCTCTCTCTCTCTCTCTCTCTCTCACTCACACACACACACACACACACACTCACACACACACTCTCCCACTCTCCCCTGTTTTCTATTGCCACAAACAATACATTAGTAAACCAATGAGGTGCTTATCTCTATCACTCTATCTCGCACACACACACACACACACACACACACACACACACACACACACACACACACACACACACACACACACACACACACACACACACACACACACACATACCTTCAAACACCTTTAAACGACTGCATAAGATCAACAGGTTTATGAAGCTATGAAAAAGCTCCTATCCCAGTCAGAAAAGTTCACTGTGAAATCAAAGTAAAGGGCTCCCTCTGCTGGACACTCAGGCACACTACAGGTGGAAGTCCCAGCAGACCCTGAACAAGTTCTGGCGCTGAACTTGTTTCGATCTGACCAGGATCGAGATCTTGCGCGAATCCGGTTCTGATTCAGCGTGAATCATGCTTATGTTCTAGAGTGTCTGTCAAGGAGAACTGATGAAAAACTAAGTGATCCAAGACTATTGTTCTTATCATTCCTTCCCCCCTTTTAGGACGCTGCACACATTTCATTTGAAAGCTTCAGTGGAGTGTTTGCCTTTACTAAAAACAAAGTGATTTATGCAGGAATGCTATGCTAGGTAAACCCTGCCTGATCTGCCAGCGATTTGGATTTCGCCCTGTAACTCAGGCTGGAAACCTGCACATCTTGCTCTCCTGCTTCCTGTCCACATTTTCTGAGTCCAATCACAAACTAGCTTATCCAAAATGTGAACCCAGATCGTTGGTCTGATTGGTTGAAGGACTATCCAAAAGCATAAAGAGTCTTATTCAGACATATTCAGACATATTGTTTGAGAGCATTAGGATTATTTAGATTACCAAAATATGTTTCTTCATGATTACTTTTGAGATATAGAGAAAATATAAACTCATCAAGTAATGCACAAAACTGATGCTGCAGACAATATTTCTTTTACTGTACCATATGTTTGGTTACAGTGACAAGTCAATCAACAGAAAATGGCAAAATTATAGTTCTTACTACTGTAAAGTGTAGAAAAATGAAAATCTGTACTCAAATAAAAAGTACATACTGTACACTTACAGTCACTGAAGAAAAACTAAAGCAACAATACAAACAAGTAACAACAATACTCAAATCATCTGGATCAAGCCATAAGAGTTCATCCACATCACAGGCTATGTCTTCGTTGGCAAGGCAAGACTGTAGGCTATAGCACACCTGAGTGCTGTGTTTTCAATTTTGCACATGTGTGCTTACACACCTGGTGGATGTGATTATTATCCAATTTGTTCATTAGTGTGGTCATTGGCAAGCCAGGGCTTTGTAATGAGAAGGAAGTAACCTAACAATCTTTATCTGTGTCTAAGGTGTGAAAATGTGTTTTGCGTTTTGACATTCACTGTGTGCAACAAATGTGAAGCTGAATTTGTGCTTACTGTTGTACTACTCTGCACAGGTGTTTTGCTTCTTAAGTGTTAAGTTTTGTTAACTGTCTTACTGCTTTGAAATGCACCATGTTTTATTTTGTCTCACTTGGTCGTGTGACTACTCGTGTAACTGTATTTTAATAGGGAAAACATGGAGGTGTTTGGTCGCTTCTAACTTCATCTCTGTTTGGATCCTAATGAATGAACTGGGCTAGCTAAGTGCTATCAAAGTTGCACCGCGCACCAGAGCCAGTGAGTGCACGCATTGAAACGTGAGAGGTATGTATCAACTCGTCTAAGTTAAGGGAATAACATAGTTTAATATGAAAAAACGGTTAAGTGTTCCTTTAAAGCCTGAGACAGGAAGATACTGCAGGTGGCCTGAACACCTGGCATAGGATTCTAATTGCTTAACGACCCGATTGTGATGTCATAAAGGCCAATGTTAAGTCTATGGGGAAATTTGTAATAGTTTTTAATTCATGGTTTAAAAAGTATAAAAGTTACAAAGTTGAAACAGCGGTATTCTCCTATTGAAGACCTACGTATCAAAGTTTGAATGAAGATTCTAGGTTAAACGGTTCAAGCTGAATAGAAAAAATGAAATTGGTAAGCGGAATAATATTAACTAGAAAAGTAGTTTCAGGGAATTACCAGTTTGGCAGGGGTCATAGTTGATGACAACTGTCAGTTGGAATGGCTGAACAGATTAACAGTCGGATTGCTTAAATTGTTAAATTATTTAATAGATATTTTTTGCAGTAATGACTTTTATTTCTAATTTTAATTTTTAGTTTTGGGGAGAGGAAATAATTGGCAGGAGTCATAGTTGATGACAGTTGACAGTTGGGATGGCTGAACGGTTAAATAGTTAGATAGTTTAAATAGTTACATTATTTGATAGCAAATTAATTATAATGAGGACTTTTATCTTGAAAAACTTGTTAGCAGAGAAAACAGTTGGCGGGAGTCATAGTTGATGACAACTGTCAGTTGCAATGGCTGAACAGAAAAATAGTTGAACAGCTTATTGTTCAATTATTTAATAGTGATTTTTGTAGCAAGGACTCTTATTTTGAAACAGTTGTGGGGAGAGGAAACAGTTGGCAGGAGTCATAGTTGATGACAACTGACAGTTGAAATGGCTGAACAGTTAAATAGTTGATTAGTTTAAATAGTTAACGTATATGTTATTGTACTGAGGACTTTTATTTTGAAACAGTTGTGGGCAGAGGAAACAGTTGGTGGGAGTCATTGTTCATGACAAATGTCAGTTGAAATGTTGGATAGTTTAAATTCATATGATTTAATATGAATTATTGTACTGAGGACTTTTGTGACTTTTATTTTGAAACAGCTGTGGGGAGAGGAAACAGTTGGCAGGAGTCATAGTTGATGACAACGGACAGTTGAAATGGCTGAACAGTTAAATAGTTGACGTATTTAATAGCAAGTTATTGTACTGAGGACTTTTATTTTGAAACAGTTGTGGGCAGAGGAAACAGTTGGTGGGAGTCATAGTTGATGATAACTGACAGTTGGAATGGCTGAACAATTAAATAGTTGAGTAGTTTCAATGGTTAAATGATTTAATAGTGTATCATTGCAGTGAGGACTTTTATTTTGAAACAGCTGTGGACAGAGGAAACAGTTTAACAGCATATGTAGTCTTCAGAGAGAGATTGTATGCTTAATATCAGTTCACAAATGGAAAATATAATTTTTTCCATAGCCAGGAATGCAGGATTAGTCTGGAGTAGATAGATAGATAGGAAAAACAACCCGAAGGCCCTCCGAGAGGCGGGGTGGAAGAAGGGCCAAACCTGACAGATTGCTTGGTAATGACCGGAACGGACACAGGTAATGATTGTAGGATCATGAGAAGATGCAGATGTGGATGGGAGAAGGTGACCACATTCAGAGGGCTAAGGATTCATCAGGGAAGGAAAAGGTGTGAAGCGGGAGGCCAGCAGCAACTTTGCACTTCAACTGCAGGTCAGACAAAAGGAACCCAGAGCCAGGTCACTATCCACAGAGCTGAGGGATCCAACATTGCTGAGGGAGGGCAGGCGGCGGACCTAGGAGGGCCCCCCAGTGAATCCTGAGTCCCCTGAAAGTGGCATTGATGAGAACGCCCCAAGAACACTGACAGACCTTAGAACATCGCTAAATCCTGACACCCAAGAGCCAGGACAGAGGTCATAGAGGACAGAGGAGGAAACCTGGGCGGAGGCAGCTGGTAAAATGGCCAAAAGCAAACAAAATGGCTGTCTGGCAGCAGCTGGATAAGGATCTCAGCATCATCCTAGAGCATTCTTTGCGTGGCCAGGTGGAAACCAAGCTGAACATCATTGGAGAGATACTGAGAGGAGATCCCACTGCTGGCTAGTCAGCCCGTCCGTAGCCTGGGTCGGACGTACACGGCAGACCTCTCTGATAGGCTGATGGGGGAAACGGTGAGGAAGCAGCTTGCAGATGGCTTGGCCAGGATCAACGAGAGTCAGCTCCCTGGCAAGTATAAAGTATGGAGCTACCAGTTCATACTATACCCAAGGGTGATGTGGCCTCTAAAGATCAGCGAAGTCCCCTCCTCTGTGGCAGACAAGATGGACGGGCTAGCAAACTCATTCATCAGGAGGTGGCTGGGACTGCCGAGATGCCTCTCAGACGTCTGTTCGGTAGGAACATGCTGCAACTGCCACTGCGATCCATCAGCCAGGGATACAGACAGGAGAAGGTGCGAATGGTGCTGGAACTGAGGGAATCCACTGACCAACTGGTGAGAGAAGCTGCTGGCTCCCAGGTACGAACAGGGAGGAAGTGGAAAGCCAAAGAGGCGGTCTACACGGCAGTCAGCAGGCTGAAACATCGTGAGATTGTTGGAAGAGTCCAGGAGGGTCGAGCAGGACTGGGGAGAAATGACTCCCCCCTCTTCTGGTCAAAACCCTCAAAAGATCAGCGAAGAGCCATGGTGGTGGCAGAAGTGGCAAGGACAGAGCAGGAGCGTCTCCATGTCAAAGCAGTGTCTCAGAGCTGGCAAGGAGGCTGGATGTCATGGGAAGGCGTCACAGACAGGCCCATGTCATGGTCTGATCTGTGGAAGATCCCCCAAGCCAAGCTCAGCTTCCTGATCAGATCCACCTATGACACTCTACCTTGTCCCCGAAACCTCCACCAATGGTTTGGTGCAGAAGAGATTTGCCCGCTTTACAATATCATCAACACAAGCCTCCAGCATATCCTATCAGGCTGCAAGACCGCATTGTCCCAAGGCCGTTACAGGTGGCGACACGACCTGGTGCTGAGGAAGCTGGCAGAGGTGGCAGAGTCTCGCAGACAGGAGGCTAACAGCAGACCTTCCACTCATCTAGTGAGTCTTCCCATCATTTTTGCAAGGGCCGGGGAGAACCCCAACCCTGCCCACCAGAGGGCAACAGCAAGACTCCTCTCACCCAGCAGTGAGTGGACCATGAGGGTCGACCTGGGGTGACAGCTCCAATTTCCCAGGGAGATTGTTGAGACGTCGCTCCGGCCAGACCTGATCATGTGGTCAGTGCCACACAAGACCATCCTGCTGGTGGAGCTCACTGTCCTGTGGGAGCAGGGTATGGAGGCTGCCAACGAGCGTAAACGCGCCAAGTATGCAGACCTAGCGGCAGAGTGCAGAGAGGCTGGCTGGAAAGCCATCACGTGCCCTGTCGAAGTGGGGTGGGATTTGTCCGGTCCTCAATGGTTCGCCTGCTTCGTGACTTCGGCTGCACAGGAGCAGGGCGTTGGAAAGCCATCAAGGAGCTAGCAGAGGAGGCAGAGAGGGGTAGCTTCTGGCTGTGGCTAAAGAGGAAACGTAAGGGGTGGGGGTTGAACACCTAGGGCATCAGCAGGGGGAGGTAGGGAGAGATCCCTGCCATCGCTCCACCACCAGGAGATGTACTGGGGTTAAAGGAGCGAAACATCCATGACTGGGGGTCCCCAGCTGATGACCCACGCATGCCCAGGGAGCTTACTTACTGAAAAGGCACCGTTGGAGGTGCGTCAGGCAGTGCCCAGCAGGTAGACCATCAACCTGTATCTTCAAAAAAAAAGATAGATAGATAGATAGACAGATAGATAGATAGATAGATAGATACAGTAGATGTGTTACAAAGTCATTTGAACTATGCCCATTGATTATGCCTCTTGTGCAGCAGAAAATGCAGTGCAGACTCCCCAGACTAATGTTCAATCTTAAAAGATTGCCCGGCGGGCAAAACTCTTTTAGGAAATCAGACATGAGCTGCTATAAAAGGTTTTAATATAAAACTGAAATCTATGATGTCTGAGGATCACAAACTAGTGGGTAGACAACTTACTCAACAAGCTGCTGGAGAAAAAAAAATACTTAAAAAATGCTTTAACTCCCCGGAATCACCAAATCATCTCATAAATCCTGAGCCATATCTCCCTGATAGTTTATGCTAGAAACAAGCAGAGTGAAAGATAGGCTTTCATCGAATGCCTTGATTGCAATTAGAATGTCAGAGTGAGCAATGCTTCTGAATTCATAGGCAAAAAAATATACAACATTCCATTGTAATCGGTAGCGCTCAACAGGGTGAGAAACTTGAAGGACATGTACTTCATAAATTTGGTCAGTAGAGGGTGTCAGAGTTACACCATGAATTCTGATGTAACCTAGAGAGAATATGGATGATGTGGATGTGCCATTCCTTTTTTCATAATCAATGATTTATGTCCGAGATCATAACAAATTGCATCCCATATGCACAGCACATCTATTTTGTACCTTGTAAAATCCTGATCTTAAATCTATCGATTCAATTGGTAGGCTATTTTACTTCTAATCCTCTAGGAGCACTTACAGTTTTCTCCACACACACAAACAACATTGAAAACGATAAGCAGATAAGAAATGCAAATATACAAATAAAAATAAAATTAAATAAAAACTTCAAAAAAATAATCCTATGCTTAGGCCAAACTATTGAGGCAGGTTTAGTGTTGACATTTCAAAACATCGTTGCACTGAGGATGGTCTGAATAGGACCGAAAACGTTTTGCACGCACTTTTTGAGTAGCACTTTTTTTTAATGCAATAAAAACCGACTTTTTGCATCGGCTATAGTGGTGTGCGAGTTCCGTTCCTCCTGACTGCTGAATCGACATTTCAAAACACAAATGTCTGCTGTCTGCACTTCAAGCTGGATTGCCTGGAGCAGCACATGAGAGCAACACATTGCCCCACTCAGATAGTCACATTTCACTTGTCATGCAGCAGCTCAAAGACTATTGTTGACCTCAAGGACAGATATACTTTAAAGTTAAACAGACTTAACATGCAGAGCTTTTTAAATGTTTTATGTAGGTACTGTATGTATGGTGACCTCGAGTGCCAAGAAAGGCGCCTTTAAATAAAATGTATTATTATTATCATTATTAGAGCAAACCTGATGTAGCGCCTAAACGTGTTGTTCACTCCAAATTAAATATTTAAAAATAGTGATCAGTGTATGCAGTGCTTTTGATTTTTTTACTTTTGGTTTATGCTTAATCTGCCTCACCTGCTGTATCACTAAAGGCTTTGGCACAGGGACACCTACGGACTTGGATCTTAACATAATGTACGCTTGCTTATAAAGAAGACATGTAACATCCTTATATTGATGAGTTACGTATAGAACTGAGTTACAACTGGCTACGCGATGAGGTTGGATACTTTACCATTCAGAGAAGTTAGATAAAGGCAGAAGTAAGAGGTGGACATTTTAATGATGCGTTTTAAACAAAGTGGCATTTCTTAAGATCACCATTTCATTGGCTTAGATAGATGACACTTGCATTACAATAATTACTTTGTCATTCTCAATTTGCAGTGATTTATATTTGTAATTTTTGAAATTGTCTCTGTCTTTTTTATTTCTCTGTCTTTTTTATCTCCTGTCTTTTAAAAGTATGCTTCTCCCTCTCTTTATATCACTCTCCTTTCACTGTCCCTCTCTCTTCTCCCTCTTTATTTCTCTCACCCTATGTCCCCTCCTCTTCTCTCTCTCTCTCTCCACCTCTCTTTCTCCCCCTTTATTTATCTCACCCTATGCCCCCCTCCTCCTCTCTCTATCTCTCTTTCTCTCTCTCTCTCACCCACTCTCTGTAGAGAGGCTTTGGAGATGTCC
>NC_085005.1:14344017-14394017 GCF_963854185.1 Sardina pilchardus | reverse complement strand
CAAAATAAGTAACAGTGACCCAAAATTCTAAATGGATATTTATGATAATGACATTTATTTGAGCTTTAAAACAATATCCTGGTCCAAGTCATATCTTGAATAGTCAAGATACAGCATTTATGTTTGAACGTACAGGTTACAGGCAGGTACAGGTAGAATATAATACAGACAAATAAATCCTGTATTTTGAAATTAGAATGTGTGACTTGGGTGACTAATTTCAGGTCGGATCACACACACACACACACACACACACACACACACACACACACACATACACACACACACACACACACACACGATGCATAACAGTGATACGCAAACAAACTTTAAATGTAGTAGTTGACTAGGCTAAATTAACATTAAGCGATTAGCATACAATAATGTTATAATAGCATTGATATACATTGTTGTGCACATGTAGCCATTTGGACTGTCCTGAGTAGCCTAGTTCATTGCATTGGACTGAAAAAATGGCTGGAAAATGGCTAAATTCTCTACTGTATATTATATCTGTCCAATAAACAGCAAACAAGTAAGTGTTCAGTAATTAAGCTCTGGGTGAAAAAGTTCAGAAGGAAAGTTCAGAGACATTTCAACTTGGTCTGGTAGCAGGGCCATCACAGGAACAACCACCTTCTATAATCAGCCCTTTCAGACGGTCTTTCTCCACTTCTAACAGGCCTGATCCAACATTTACTCTGCGAGTGTGACGTCAAGTTTCAGCACAATGGAAAAAAACATCTTCAGTGGCAGCATCAACATAGATCATAGATTTGCAAGACCACTTTGGACAAGGCTATTATTATCCAAGGGTCACGTCAACGGATAGCCTAAATTGTGCTATAAATACAGGAATTACATTTACTAACATGACAGCAGCTGCAGCATAAAAAAGATACACTCCATTGATGTTTTTTTTTTTTTTTTTTTTTAAATCCATTATTTTCACAAAGTTATAGTGAAATAAACATACCTGAATTATCCCTTTCATTTGCCTCGGAGACTAAACATATCTGTGCTGATGCTGGTTTCAATCTTCAACATCTATTCATAGATTTACTCTTGTTTCTGCAAACACAATCAAATGGAGTGAACTGAAGTCAATAAGAGACCTTATAGCCTAAGAATAGCTCAAATTAAATGCTGGATACACTTTATGCTTAACAATAACTACAATAACAATAATTAAATAAATATATATACTGTACATCATTTGAACTGATTAAAGCCTATATTTCAAGCTGAGTCAGTTCATTCAGTGTGTGAATGCATTAAATCGAGACTTTATTTTGTAAAGCAGAGGTTGTTTAAATTAAATAGCCTGACTTGTAACCTCAAGAAACTAAATGTAGGCTATAATCAATTCAACTGTATAAATATTATGCAATAAACATCAACCACTACTGTTTGTGCGCCACACAGCAATTTTAGGAATACTCAGAGGTACCCCTACCAGAGCAGGGACTTTTACAGGGATTCAAAAGTTACTGAAAGTGATGGCACAGGCCGACCCCTGTGGAGAGGCCATCACATTTATTAACATGAGGAGAGACTTTTTCCAATCGTTGGTCGGTGTAAAGGGTTTTATCGTTATGGTTATAGTTATCGTCATAGTTATCGTTCTTGGTGTGGACGGCTCTTAAGCCCCAAAAACCACACCCCAAGTTCCTGCATTAGAAATGTTCCTGCATCCTACCTTCTTAACCCTATTTATACACTCATTTTGTGTGTGTGTGTGTGTGTGCGTGTGTGTCACACACCAAAGGGCATAAAGGCACAGTCTTTGGGGTTTTAAAGGCACAGTCTTTGATTCTGGCCAGAGGTGCTGATATTTGTTGTTTCCCAGTCACAGAGCAAGGGCTGTGTATGACATTGTAGGTTTTCTGAACACAGAAACACAAACACATACAGAGAGAGAGAGAGAGAGAGAGAGAGAGAGAGAGAGAGAGAGAGAGAGAGAGAACAAACAGCTGAAGGAAGGAACATTTCTAAGAATTCCCCCCCCAAAAAATGTGTTAGGCCCATGGATTATGATCAAGGTTAGCAAGAGTTAGCAAAACATGCTAATTTCATTTACAGCATCCTTAATGACTCCATTCAGTATTTACTGTAGCTCCTGGTCATATTAATCCTGCAAATTTAGGCAGATTAAAATTAATGAGAAAAGAAGGGAGGGGCACATTGAGTCAGGTTACAGGATCGCATTATTTTTTTCACATAAACGGTCACTTACAACAGAATTACTTTCAAGGTCAATTCCTATCAAAGCTTCTTTTAGAGGCAGTGGTGGTGGTAGGGTGATTCAGGGATGGAAATTAGCACCACCAGCCCCCAGCCAAATGCTGGTAAAATGTGAGAGTGGCTGGTAGATTTCAGACACAAAGTCATATTTTAACATTGAGTGGCTGGTTAATTTGACCAGAAATCTGCTATTGGCTGATACATTTTCACATTTTCAAATTTTAATTTCCACCCCTGGGGTGATTATGTGGACCCGATGGCATTACAGGACCTGCGCAGTCACCGCCCATTGGCATCACCAGCCACACTATCCCGCTGGTGTTGGTCAAGTTAGTTTAGAATGTAAAACTCCAGACCAGGGTTCAGCAATCTTTTCTCTTAAAATGGCACTTTTTTTTTTAACAGAAATAAGATGGAATCTATCTGGTGCTGCAAAATATCAGATCAGTTTAAACATCTCTATCTTTATTAGCCTCAGGCATATGGCATACTCATCAAACTCTGCATGTATGCTGTATTTTACAGTAATAGCTCCACTAACTGTTAATGTGTTGGGACAGCTTGAAGCTTAACGGCTATACAAAATTGTTAGAAATATTTTATAACTTCCATTTTTAGAGAAAGCCGGGGAGCTGCTAGAGAAGAGCTAATGGGGCGCAGGCTGCCTATCTAGACCACAGCGGAACACAGGACATGGCAGACCACAGTGACACACATGCTCTTAAAACCGTTTGGAATATTATTCGGATGTTATGTTCTGTGTGTCTGCCTTCAGTACAGGGCAGTTATCATCTCTACAATATATCATTTAAGAAATTTGATTTAGCCAATAGCAGCGATGGACTTGTTTTTTGTTTGTTTGTTTATTTTTTTTTAATCCCGCCAATGAAAAAGGTGTCAGTGTGTGTCTAATATCCAGCACATTTTGTCATCAAACTGGCAATTCAATATTGCCAATGTTTATATAGTCCATCTACAACTGTCTGTAAAATCTACCCATCAACTGGAACACATGGCATGGTAGAGTTGATTTGTGCATATGGCTTATTGCAGGTATTAGCAGGAGAGTTGGGCGAGGGGAGTTGTACTAGGGAGTAGGTTTCAGAGCGTTTTGCAACAGTGGCGTAAGGTCCAAAGTCACTTCTCCTTTTCTCGCTGAAGCAAAACGTGATGCCGGATCAACTTAATCCCCTCCACCCTACCCTTGCCCCCCTCCCCCTCCCCCGTCCCCACAACACCTCCACCTCCCCATGCTCCGGAGTGGACCCTGGTCATGGGCTCCTGCGGCATTTCAGTTCATCCGCTCCTCCATCACGTGGCACAGCGACTAGCTGCTTTGGGTAGGCTTCTTGTTCACTGCGGGTCAGAAATAATGACTTTCAGCCCTGATTACCAGCAAGTTCAGTTCCATAGAGGTGTGTGTGTGTGTGTGTGTGTGTGTGTGTGTGTGTGTGTGTGTGTGTGTGTGTGTGTGTGTGTGTGTGTGTGTGTGTGTGTGTGTGTGTGTGTGTGTTGGCCTGCTCCTTTCAGCTTAGAAGGAATGAAAGCTGTCATTCTTGCTGCTGTGACGTACATGAGCTGACACTGAAAAGGCACTTGTCTTTCTTTTCCTTTTCTCCCTGTGTCTATCTTTATCTCATTCTCCTTTTCCTTTCCTTCTCTGTCCGTTTCCCTCTCTTCCTTTCTCTCTTTCCTAGCTCTCTCTCCTTGTGTTAAGGTCCGTCCTTTTTTTGTTGTTGTCTCCTTTCGCTTTTCCTCTCTCTCCACCTCGGACTCCTCCTGAGGACACAAGGGGATCATATGATTCAGCAAATCGGGGCAAATGCTATAAGCAGGCAGAGGCCGGGCGAGAGAGCGAGCGAGCGAGCGAGCGGCCAAGCCATGGTCCACAAGACCAAAAAGCCAAGGCGGCTTAAACGGATGTGTTGTTACGATTACTCAGCCAAGTAACTTTATCCTACATTTAGATTATCCGCTAATGACGGAGCGCACCGAGAGAAAGAGGGCCACGTAACTGGGAAACAAGCGAGCGCCTGTTAGCTTTTTAAACTCATCTCGGAGGCGGCCAGCACAACCCTGCCTGCGGGGTCAGAAATGCCTCCAGCTCATTTGCTAAGCCTCTTCCTCTTTTTCATTGGGCAACATTTTGTTTGTTTGTTTATATTTTTTCTTTTTTTTTTCAAATCCTTTTTCCACTTAACTAATTTTTACATTTGCTCATTTCAACAGACATTCTGCATGCAACCTTGATTTACATGGACAAAAATAGACAAACCATTGAAATACCACACTTAATTAGCTTTATTTATTTACAAAAATTTACCATTTATTTACACCAGAAATCATTCAGTAAGTGTAAAGTGCTTTCTGAGTAGTCCTGTTGCACATTAGCACATAGTGCTATGGTGTCTATTTGGCTACCTTATGTTTTTTTGTGTTTAAATCTGGGGTCTTTTCTTTGCTTTACACTAGGAACCTCCATATTTTTGGGGAAAAAAGTGCAATAAAGAAATAAGTAAACAGCATATAAGGCGAAAATCATAATTAAACTGACAAATGCAACAACAAAAAAAGTTTGTTGTCGTAAACATGGTCGCTATGGGTACAGCACACCTTGCCATTCCAGCTGGGAAATGTTGAGGTAAGGAGAAAATGTGGATCAAAATGGAAAAACAACAGGACACATCAGCTCACAGTCTCACACACACACACACACACACACACACACACACACACACACACACACACACACACACACACACACACACACACACACACACACACACACACACACACACACACACACACACACACACACACACACACACACACACACACACACACACACACACACAATCGAACAGCAGGGTTAAAAGGGAGTATGAAGAAAAGAAGTGGTGTGGCTGTCGAATCAGCTCTCTCTCCCTCTCTCCTCAACCTTCCCTCCCTCTATAACCCATCTCTATCCACACTCCAGCTCACTTCCGGCTCATTCCATTTCTCCCGTCTTTCTCCCGCTCCCTACTCCTCTACATTTCGCCCCCCCCCCCACTCCATCTCTCACTCCATCTCTCTCCATAAACCATCTTTGACCTCCTCAGAGGGGGTTGCTATTAATGGGGCCCACTAATGGACATGAGAGAGAGAGAGAGAGGAGATGGAACAGGTGATCTTAACTCTGTTCTATTATACACTGTGTGAACACGCACCGGAAGCAAACATCAGGACAAAAAAAATCAACAAAAAAAATCAAATGGATCATATATTCAAACCTGACTGAAGCAACAGGGCTTTGAAGACTATACATCCAACGACTTCTCTTTTTCTGACACAAAATAATTTAAAAAACTATTTTGTTATTATTATTCGTAATTCTCAAAACCTGTAATGTTTCATCAACAGCCACAACTGCAAACATACACACAAAACAATAAAGCAGGAAAACAAAAAGCAGCAAATGCAAAAAATTATTCATAAATATGGAAACATAAGAAGTAAAGAATTTGCCAAATGTAGCAAAATATGCTTCCTACTCTCATATCAAACAGCAGTCATATATCAAATATGTATGTAAAATGTATGGGTATTTGACCTGTGTTCACTCCCTGAAAGACAGGAGACAGGCATCGCACATCTAAGTCATAAAGAAATAGTTATTTTGCATTAATCCAACCTTCAGAGCAGTGACAGAAGGAGTGCCGTAGTTGCTTTCATATTTCATCAGTCTTGAACCAACCCACAGTCCCATTAAAAATGTCTCAAAAGCACAGAGAGCCTGTGCGTTTATACACAAAGTTAGAAGGGTCCACTTGAATTTAGTCTTCTACACTGAAGACTGAGGAGGGCATTATGAGGGGTACTGTGTATGTGTGTGTGTGTGTGTGTGTGTGTGTGTGTGTGTGTGTGTGTGTGTGTGTGACGGTCTAGCACAGCTAGCCAGTCTCTTGGACTCTCTTAAACTCTTCTTAGACTGTTTCATAAAAGAGGCCAGCTTGCTGTGCAGTCCACTCTCCACACAATGAAAATCTCCTGAACATGAGATTTAAAAAAAACAAAAAATCTGTAGCCAAACCCAATCAGTAGCATAGTGACCTCATTTGGAACCTTCTAGTCTTCCTCCTTGTCTTCCCTCTGTGTCTGCAGCTCAGCTGAATTTGTCCTGAATGTTCATGAGACTGTGGTTGGACTTCGCTCTCTTAGCTGTGGACAGAGACAGAAGTCAGAGAGGGACAGAATACAGAAAGAGGACATGTCCATATGTACACATACTTAGCTGAAGCTCTGACTGCTATTTCACAAAAGTATAATTAAGAAGTCAAAGACAAGGAAAAGTAACGAGGCTTGACTTTGAGCATTACTTGGGCATTTGAGCTCAACACGCTGCTTCATGAATGCCAGGCCAAGATGAGTAGGTGCTAGATCAAGCCAGGTGTAAATAATTCTGGATACATGCACATTCATGGCTTTAAACAAATGAATTAATGGTTGGAACAAAAAAAGAAAAGAAAATTCAAGAGACTGATTTTATCGTTAATGTTCGCTCGCATCGCAGGTGTAATTTCCAAATTCTAACAGGCCGTTGTGATGCCAATAAGGTGCATACATGTCTACAATGCACCTGACCTATGATCAAAATAAAATGTGGTGCATTTCTAAGCAGGTAAGAGGGATAACTATATTTTGTGGCGCAGTAATATCCTCACTCTTGCACTTTCAGTTTCACTTTGGAGTGAGGATATTACTGCGCAGAGTCTAAGTGCTCCCAATGTTATTCCGCCACACAATATAGTTATCCCTTTTACCTGCTTATAAATGCACCACGTTTTATTTTGTCTCACCATACTTGGCCGTGTGACTACTCGTGTAACTGTATTTTAATAGGGAAAACATGGAGATGTTTGGTCGCTTCTAACTTCATCTCTGTTTGGATCCTAATGAATGCATTGGGCTAGCTAAGTGCTATCAAAGTTGCGCCGCGCGCCAGAGCCAGTGAGTGTACGCATTGCAACGTGAGAGGTATGTATCAACTCGTCTTAATTAAGGGAATAACATAGTTTAATATGAAAAAACGGTGAAGTGTTCCTTTAAGGTAACGAGAAAATGCTATTTACGTGACAGTGTCTTATTCTGAAAATTGTCTTGGTAAAGTATGAAACAATGACTACTCTGATCACTTCCTTGCATCAACAATCACAACAGAAATATATTTTTTGAAATTTCTTCATGAATCAAAGGATAATTAAATGATTTACTAACTCCTATCAACAGATTAAGCCAGGGAGGCACAATGCAGGCTCTTTTTTTTTTTAACAAATCAGGGCGAATTTTGACCCAATTTTGAAGTCCGTCAGACTCAGGGTTAAAATCTCGTCCAAATCACAGTCTGTACAGCTTTAATGAGACATTTAACAAATATTAACAGATGTGGCATGGTTTTATGGATAAAATAGAGGATTTGCTTTATATTGTAAACTTATAGATGAACTTAGAGATAAACTTCATATTTTCTGTAAGTGACTGCAGAGGATTCCCCACCCCAAACCGGCAGGACTTCACAGAAAACAACAGCGGAGGTATGCTTGCACATGTGCACATTATAAACTGTTACAAGGGGGGAAAAAATGAAACTGGAAAAACAAAAACATCATTATGAAGGGGCCTAGTGGCGTGGCAGTGACACAGGGGGGTCCCCCATAACCCTGCAAGTGTTCCCAAAAGTTACAAGGGGCAGTGTGCAACATCACGCGAAGGCACCCACCACTGTCATGCTACGCCCTACTTCTCTTCTCACACACCCACACAAACTACTCAAAAACACACCCATTCTCACCCACACCCACACTCTCTCTTCTAACTGCTAACTCCCCCCCCCCCCCCCCCCCCCCCCCAAATAAAAAAAAAAAAACCCTGTGACATCCCATCCACCAGTAGCCACCCCCACCCCTGTGGCCGGGGTAACAATAGTGAGGGGACTAAGCACGTTACTCACGGTGTATGAGTTTGCGTTTCTTTTGTTCCGAGTGCAGGAAGCTGCTCAAGTAGAAGATGACGGGCAGGAATAGCATGAAGCCCGACACGGCGATGACCGGCACCGTCTCCTCACGTGGGAACGAGCAGCCGTATTTCTTACTCCACAGACGCCGAGTCACGTTCATCTGTGGGGGAGGAATTGACATACATATTTATTTTAATCGTCTATTTTCTTACATTTTCTTTTCACTCTATATTCTCAGTTGTGACTGAGGTGAGGGCAGATAGATGGAGACATGAGAGAGAGAGAGAGAGAGAGAGAGAGAGAGAGAAATAGATAGATAGATAGATACATAGACAGACAGATAGATACATAGACAGAACCATAGACAGATAGATAGATCGATAGATAGATAGCTAGCTAGATAGACAGGGGGAGAAGAAAGGAGGGATGGGGTAGACGAAGTAGGACAGGTTAAAAATGAAATTCAGGCCCGGAGTTGGGGAAGCTCAACTCCACACACCCTCTGTCCATCTATGAAAACGTGAGTGAGTGAGTGAGTGAGTGAGTGAGTGAGTGTGTGTGTGTGTGTGTGTTTCTTGGTAAATCACATGTAGGTCACCTAGCAGAGTCCGATCTATCTCCTCTCAATTTCTTTCTCTCAAAACAAACACACACACACACAAACACACACACACACACTCATCATTTAAGCCAGTTGACCTCTGGGGGGTGCTGCTTCAAACTATAAAATCTCTGATCATGTCCAAACAAATCATGATTCTCGAATTTAATTCGCATAAAAACTACTATTTAATAACTATAGCATTAATCAATCAATCTGTTTTTTGTACTTACTTAGTAGGACATTTTTACAAGAACACATTCAGCATACAGACTTCCCTTCCTGAAACATGGTGTTAAACTGTTAAACGAAAATAACAGTTCAACCAAATAGTATGTGTGTGTGTGTGTGTGTGTGTGTGTGTGTGTGTGTGTGTGAACCCACCGCATCCTCAAGGTCAATGCAGAGTGTGTGATTCTTCTCCATTTCACTGTAAAGTACACTTAGGCGGCGGTACGGTGCTTTGCATTCTTTACAAAGCTCTGAGTAATTCCCCTGTAATTACACACACACACACACACACACACACACACACACACAAAGACACACTCAAAGTAAATGACAGAACAGGAACAGAAACAGGAACTTTGAAGAAGACGCTAGATGCTAATGTATCATCAATTCAATTCAAAATGATTCATTGTTCCTAAAAATGTTTTAAAGGTGAGCTTCGAAGTCATTGGAATGGTTATTTGACTTATTTTGGGTTGAATGACGGCTGTCTCGCTTCCCCCTAGCACCTCTGACACCATGCATGCAAGTTTGTGCCACTGGGACAGAAAGTCTCCAGCCTCGCGATCATGCTCATGAAAAGGCAGACTGACCGATGGAGGAGTGTTGTAAAATATACACGCTAAAGCTGTAGGAGAAGCTCTGCAGAGAAACCTGCAGGCGTAAAACGAGCGAAAAGCGAAAGCGAAAGCGGCGATGAAATCGCCAAATCTGCATAGTTTCCCTTTAATGTTCAACTGCACTTGTAATGTAGGCTATATAACCCCTTTGATGTTTAATCATTCAGAGCCTAGGTTGGGCGCACACGCAGCATGGGGTCAAAAACACTTTTTCTGTGACATGAACCGTGAAGGCAGCTATTGAAAAAATGCTTTGCACAAAAGGATCAATGTTTCCATAACCATGTAAACATTATCACCACAAAGTAAACAAGTAATTAAAGAAATATAAACATCTGGTTTGCTTATTCACAGACAAATGAAATAAAATGGAATGGGCAGTGACTGATGACTTCCCACAGTATGATTAACAGTCAGCCAGTCTTACCTGTTGCTGTTTCTCAAAGCAGCTGAGAGATATGTTGAGAACAGCGAGGAAATTCAGTGTGTCGTTACTCAGAGCTGTCTCATTCTTTGTGAGACAATCTACAGGACAAAAAAACAACAACATTCAGTTAAACACAGGAAAAGATGCTAAATTCTTTCTGCTACTGGCCAATTAGCAGCCATGCTCAACAAACAGCAATGTACAATTGGCTCGAGACAGCCGCAAGCTACCCGGGATCTATGAGCCAATTTCACAGTGTCCAGGTATCTGGCCTAGTTGATGTTAATGATGCCTTAATTGGCAGGGTAAAACATCTTCCTGTTTCTGTCTTTCCTATAGACTGAGCTGTTCCAGAGGAAGTTAGTTTACACAGTGGCGACATCTTGTGAAATAGGCTAATAGAGACCCTCCTTCACAGTGCGTGCAACAATATTCAGAGTGGAGAATGGTGGTGGTCTAATGGCTATGTAGGCCCCTGCACAATAGACGCAAAAGGAGAATTAGGACGATTTTTCACATCGATCTCCGTTTCTGTTTCTGTCCCCCCCGGAGTGACTGTAGCACAGTAGCTGCCTGACTGCTGTAGTTGCTCTACTGGTTGAAGCAACTCAAGCTAGGTAGCACCGTAGCACTTTTTTTTTTGTATCGACATTACTGGGTAAACCCAGCCCGATCTGCCAGCGATTGGATTTCGCCCTGCAGCTCAGGCTGGAAACCTGCACATTTATCTCTCCTGCTTCCGTTCCAAATTTGTGGTGACCAATCACAAACTGTCTTATTCACCTGACGCACCTAAATCGTTGGTCTGATTGGCTGAAGGTCTATCCAAGCATACAGTCATTTGATTTAAAGGTATGCCCATTGATCACGCCTCTTTTGCAGTAGAAATACAGCACAGACTCCCCACACAATATTCAATCAATGTTGAGCTTGGTATGGTGATAGCCAGGCTAGGGTGACCTTGATAAATAGCAATCTATGTGAAAAATCACCAACGTTTTCTTCGAACCCCAAGGATCCCTGTAGCTAGCTCACTTAATGTCTCTCTGGGTAAGAGTGTCTGATAAATGTCAAATAATGGAGTGTCTGATAAATGTCAAATAATGTAGTATAATTCAGCAATGTAGAGGCAACACTGGAGACACAGCTCCTCAGACTGCTGGCCTTGTGTGCATTCAGTTGTTGTACTGTGTGTAGATGTTCACCATTTTGAAGGTCTTTAGTTCTCTCTGACAATTTTGAAGTGTTTAATAAATTCCTTTAAATGTGATCGCTAGTAGGCTACCTAACTTAAAATACAGTCGCTGGTCATCTAACAAGCTGTTATTTGCTATCGCATGAGGCATGAAATCAACTAAACTTGAACTTGAAATAGATTTCATCAGATCTCTTGTGATATTCATAATTTCTTGAAAGAGGTGCAATGATGGCAACAGTGTGTGTGTGTGTGTGTGTGTGTGTGTGTGTGTGTGTGTGTGTGTGTGTGTGTATGTGTCTATAAAACTTACTTGAGCACGAGGCCACAGACCAGATTTCCTTTAAGCTGCTGTCGAGCATGTAGACCAGCATCAGCCGGTCTGAGCGAACAAGACTGTCATAGCAACTCTCATTCCCTGGACCAGTCTGAAAAATACATCAACAGTAAATGGCACATAACAATAACCAGGTCAGCAGCATCATTTTCCCCCTTGATTTCAGGGAAAGATGGTAAATTAAAGAATCAGAACTAGTTGTTCAATAGTACGTCTTAAATGGGGTGAAACTGATGTGCATTAGTTCAATACTGAAATTATGCGCAAAATGGTAATGGCGATTGCGCAACATTTCTAATCCGCTACGATGTTTAATTTTCAGTCTTGTGACATCTACTATCCAAATTTCCGGGAAAGATATGTATTTTTAGAGCCGAAATAGCCGTACACTTCATTCGCTCTGACTGTCATGAGACAAGGAACATGTGACAGCTGCGCAAACTGAGCTGCTCCACAGACTGGCCATGGCCCGTTATATCGATGTAGATCACTTTAAAACCTCCCATGCGTAATAAGTGTAAGTCTTTAGTAAGTTTAACATCCAGTACTAAATGTCTTCGTCTGGATATGTTCAAACTTACCGATTCAGATGAGATGTTATTGTAAATGTCCCTCAGGTCGCTGTAATTCATGTAACATTTCTCGCACATTTTGACAGGGCGCGCATACGACACAGAGCAGTTAACGTACGTTACATATCTCTCGCCAAAGATACGTAGTAGATTCAGACAATAGTCGCTGACCTCCAGATCTTCGGGAAAGGAAGACGACAAGCTGAGAGAAAAGTAATAACCGGACTTGTGAGCTTCGGGAGCTGAGGCGGCGACAGGCATAAAATGCGCAGCTGACACTGACATCAAATCACCCTCTCCGTTTACTTCAGGTCCTGTTATAGAAGTGTCTCCGTCCGTGGTAGATATCTGAACGATTCCTAAAACAAAAAATGCCCAAATTAACGTCAAGTAACCCATTTTCAGACAGGAGTGAAGCGCTGACAGACATTCATAAATACTGTTGGTAACGCGCTTCCAAAACACCAAAACACAACTTCCTGTTTCTCTGTAGTGTGCTTATCATGTGATACGCGGCAGTTATCGCGAGAACCCGCCTGTATCAGAATCCACCATGAAGCTGTCTGGCTGGTAGCACAACTCGTTATCGTTAGGCAATTAATGTCTCTGGCAATTAAATCAGTCAAATCATGTTATTATTGATGATCAGTCGTTTATAGTTAGTCTAATGCATTCTGACTGAATACTAGACTTGCTTGTCCTGAAGGAGAAAACAGTATGGCCTACATGCAAAGCAACAGTTTGAAAAGTTATTTAAATGTAGGCTATAAAGATTCAACCAGTAGGCGCAATTCAGTGTAACCTACTTACATAATCATAAACAAAGAAGAAATAAATACGGACAAAATGGAGACTTGTTTAAAGACTATATGGAAGATAGAGAGACTGTTGATAATTAATCAGCTGCCTTTACTTAACTTGGACTAAAGAACTTCATCTATTCCTATCCTAACGGTAGGCTATCTCAAGTCTTGCTTAAGGTTTAGCATTATTCAATGTCGAATGGGAGCAAGTCTCCATTCATAAGCCTAGAGATTCCCCCCTCAGACAGTTGGACCTGTCTACACGGCCCCATATTGTCAGCCGGGAAGGCTCGATCACATCGTCTCAGGCCGCTTTGTTTAGGCGCTTCCCAGGCCTTGGGGGTCGACACGGAGCACGGATTTAAGCGCTCTCAAAAGGCCCGTCGCCTCCTCAGCTCACAGCTGGAACATTCGAGATGACTTGGTCGCGGTTTTCCACACATGGTTCACTCTCACTCGCGCTCACTCGGCACCCGCAGCTGAGACCCGCTGGACCCGGGGACCGAAAAGTCATCGAATCAGAGGCCCTTGACAGTGACACAACGCGTGAAAATAAAGGGCCCTTTTCACCACTCCTTTTTGGTATGCTTTTTACAGTAGCCTAGGCTAGCCTATGTCAGTCCTTGAATAGAGTTCCGTTTGTTCCAGGTTTTTCATTCCTGTTGTTGGAGAGTTGAGAGAGAACTGTGTTTTTATAGCCCATGGTTCACAATGTCTTTAAGTGTGGAAGCGACAGTGAGCCAGTCAGTGAAGCCTAATGCTATGCTAGGCAAAGGGGGCTAATTCAAGTGCAACAGCTAAAGATAAACTGGACCTTGCACCTCTTGCTATCATCTGTCTCCTCCTCCACAGGCTTCAGTGTGTTTTTTTTTTCTTCTTTTGACACCGTGCAATTTTCCAGAGAGCGTGCGCTTGTGCGCCGTAGGCACAAAATAATTACGGAGTCAAGGTAAATGATCGGGGCCCAGACACTGATTGTGTTAATTGTCGAAAACCCTCGAATCATGCCACTGCAGTCAATGGTCTTTAATGCGAAATTAGTGCCTCTTGATAACTTGCAGTCCGCAGCAATTCCACAGTCATCAGGGCCTTAATGAAAATAGAGGGTCTCGGGTAGCTTCGCATTAGGGACTATTCTAGTGCGTCTCACTAGTCTGGAGTGGGGAAGCGTCGCTTTTTCTAACTCTGAATCTTGGCCTCCGCCACTCCCAAGCGCGCCCACGTTAAGCGAGCATTTAAACGCGCCTTGTTGAGCATCACTTCCAGCTGTTCAGCGCCAGCCTCGTGTGCGTCTTTCTGCCAGTCATTTGGAACATGGACTTCTCGGATACTCTGACTGTGTTTCTTCCACAGACAGAACATCTGAGCATAAAAAATTGAGCTTATAAAACTAAAGACGGACATGAAGGCTGCGTATGGTCAACATTCAAGAAGCCTATCCTCGCATAAGCACGTGCTTTCTGTCATTCCCTGACCTCATATGGGCTATATGTGATTTAGTGCTGAAGTGGGGCTCTAGGCTTATCCATCCATAAAATTGGGACGTAACTCACCAGTCTGCCACACTTCTGGGCGTTATTGATTGGAGTAATCAAGATCTGAGCGGAGCAAGGTTAATATCAGCATATCATCAAAGATAACTGTCCGTTAATTCCGCGAGGAACAGAACTGGCGGGAAGAACGGCTTGAAGGGCCTTCATTAGCATATGATACCGAGCTCCGTTATGCGAGGACAAAAATCACTAATTAGCTCGCGGAGTGTCCCCATCGGCTCGAGTGCACTTGAAAAACGTGATGAGGCAGGGCGGCGTCGTAATTTCACGCGCAGACCACGCGGGGAGTGATTACTCTAATAAAAAATGATGCATGGCCTAAAGTGGGGCTATTTCTCTCCATCTCTCCCCTGCAGGTAGTGGGCATTGATTTTATAATTGATTGCACCTTTACAGAGGTGTGGCAGTTGATAGACTCCTCAGGATCTCTCTCTCTCTCTCTCTCTATCTATCTCTCTCTCCACTCACTCACTTACACACACACACACACACACACACACACACACACACACACACACACACACACACACACACACACACACACACACACACACATCAACAGAAATGTTGTGAGATGCAGACCTACTCATCAAAATGGCCCATTCAGGTGTATTTTAAAGGTCTCCAATTTTCGAATCCTTATAATTAGTTCACAAGGTTTCAGCTATATTCGGTTCAGCTGAAAGATACTGTTCAATATGCTCTCCTGCAGACAGACAATAGAAAGGAAGGACGACAGAAAGAAAGAAAGAAAGCAAAATGTTCCACCACTTAATTAGAAGCATGTCAAGAGCCTGTTTCTCCCTTAAATGTTCTTCAAGGCTTGAAACTGAATTGACCTAACCTGTCACAAACAAATAGGCCTAAGTTACTTTGTGAAACTATTTCTGGCATATTTAGTTGTTAAATCGTTTCTAGCTGGTTGTTAGCAGTGGGGCTTGTCTATTATAAAATCAGATAGGCTTTTGGTATCTGACTATTAATTTTGCCAATAGGAAGTCGGAATAAGATATTAATGGCGCATAGACAACACAAAAGACGTTCATTCTTTCCACTTTATTTCTTCTTTTCATAGCACTTACCAGTAGGCTAGGTGTGTGAAGGGTTAACCAAAGCCTTTGGTTTTAACTGTGGCTATAGGCCTATTTGGCAATGTTGACTGAGGGCGATTGAAAGTAAGTTATGCAGGAGTTATTCTTCATCGCTTGGGCCGCCCTAATCCGAGAAAACTGCATGCTTTCAGGCCAAAGCTGCGCTCCATTCTTGTCATGCACTCTCTATACAACATAAAGTCAGTCTGCATTTAATGGTTACGGCGGGATGTGGGACGGGCGGGTTTTTTTCAAACGCCAGGGCCCCCTTCTCGCTGAAAATATTGCACTACGTCGTGTGAGTCTACCAACCCAGAACGACCCCATATTCTTCCCCCGGGTCTGACTCGAATGACAAACCGGGTTGATTTTCAGCACATCGCTGGGAAATGTAGGCCCCTGATAATAGAGATTTTGCTTTCATTTTTTACGCTTGACTTGGTTATTGTTGCTTTTCTTTTCCCGTGATTTCTTTTCAGGGATTAGCCCTGACTTCCCCGCACTACTGGCGTCCAGAGTAGCCAGGACCGCCGATGACAATTGACGAGGATCAAGGCACGGCTATTGGAGCGCCTTAAAGAGTGGGGTGAGCCGAGAGGGATAGCCGCGTAAGGACTGAGGACAGAGAGAGAGAGAGAGAGAGAGAGAGAGAGAGAGAGAGAGAGAGAGAGAGAGAGAGAGAGAGAGAGAGAGAGAGAGAGAGAGAGAGAGAGAGAGAGAGAGCACTCAAAGAGCGGATGCTCCCAAATCGGTTTAAAGCGAATGCCATGGGACGAGTTCCTGTAAAATAGATTCTAACTGGTAGGCCCATTCCTCTCCAGAAATAACTTTCAACGTTAAAAGTTGCAAAGAGTAGCCAATCTTATTCAACTGTGGTTCCAACACACATGCAGACAGGAGATATATTTCACTAGTTCACCAACATACTTAATAGCTTTCTAAAAATGAAAGGACTCAAGGTCATGACACATCTGGCGCACACCCAATAGAGAGACTCTCGCAATGAAAACTCCGAAGGCTTATAGAACATGCAGCGGCCTAATCTATGACCTCTAGATCTGTCCTTAATGTTGCATGCAGGAGCGACTTGATCCCCATTTACATTCAAATGTGATCAGTGAAGCGTGGACAACTGCAGGCGTTAATCGTGTCATAATTTCTTTTAATCGAACCTCGCCACTTTTTCTGGGTTTACCAAGTTACATAAACATTCACAGGCCCAGTGGGACTGAGTCCGTTGATGACACAGGGCCAGGGGCGCCCTACCGACAAAAGAGAGGGGAAAATCGCTGTCTCTTGCAATCAGACATGTGAGTGATTCGCAGAGAAGTTAATCTTTGTTGACGGTGTGTTGTGCGCGATTCCGCCAGCCTGCTTGGCTCCGGTCGGGTCCACGTCTACACACACACAGACGGGATAATTAACAAACATGCAGCCGGCAGAAGCGACACAAAGGCCGCTTTGACTTCCTCACTGCTGGTCGCCTCTACGGAGCGACACAGTGCGGGCAGCGCTGCCCCAGTCCGCCGCGGTCACCTCGCGTCACTCCCTCGAAACGGGGAGGCAGAGACGTCTTGTTTCATAACAAGACACGAAGCTGACTTCTTTCAGCTCCAGTGAACTGGACATAAACCCCGGCTGACAACCTCCAGTGCCCAAACAGAACGCCGGGGTGGGAAGAGGGAGTGGGCCCGGGCAGACTATGCAGGAGCTTTTGCTGGGGGAAAAAAAAATCGAATTGTTGTTGCGCTCTGACATTTGGGCAACTTTTGGGGTAAATGCTTGTCTGCATAGTTAACGCGAGAATAGCACTAATAATGAGAAAACAAGTCATCGTTTAGACTGTTAAGGTTTAATGTAGCCTAGGCTACATTTTAAAGCGTGATAGGCTAACTGAGAAGAGTTCAGCCAAATTGTCTTCCATCAAGTGACGGTGGTCTTCCCTCCGATAGCATTTCTTTACGACTCCTGTTTACACAAGGCTTAAAGCCTACCTTCATAAAACATTTAGGGCTAAACATTGAGTTGTGTGGTTTTGTTGAGCTTGCCCAAGGACAGCCCTCTATCGTGATTGCCCTGTAAGGAGGGGAGACCCCCTCTGGACCTCCTTGTTAGTGGCCAACTCTGAACTTTTTCCCTCTCCCTCTCTCCTCTCTCTCTCTCTCTCCCTCCCTCCTGAAGGGTAGTTTTATGCGAGTCGGTTCTCATTCACCCCGCGGCCTTTGTGGGGCGTTCTCTCTTTCATTTCTCCGTGCGCTACACCAATTAAAGGCAGACGTGCTGTAAATGTAATGGGCCGAGAAGTGATTGTTTCTGACAGGCAACAAAACACGTCGATCCACCCCTCCGATTAGGGCGACCTAAGGAGGGGGCCCGGTCGGCCCGCCCGCCCGCCCGCCTGCACCCGCAGCAGCCGGACACCCCTCTGAAAGCCACATAAGGCTGTAGGATTCGCAGGGCAGAGTGCAGCAGACAGAGAGAGAGAGAGAGAGAGAGAGAAGGCATGAGGGGCCTCTATAGAGTTTGAACAGATTCACTGGTGTCAGGAGGGCAGAGAGGGTTCATAGTTCATCAACTGGGCTCACTGCATTACATGCAAGCCACAAGTCAGTGTCTCATTCCACCCAGCCTCTTAATCAGGCTTGTCAGAAAATAAGTGGATATTTCAAATATTATTTTGTAAATATTCAAAGATTCTATAATTCAGGATACTTATTCCCCTCTCAGAGATAAACATGTTATTTAAAAAAAAAAAAAATATTGAGTCAGTTTTTTTAACAATAGCCTAATGCAAAGTATGACAACCTATTACCAATAACAATGTTTGTATTATTTTTACATACAATTTATCCATAGAATGATAAAAATCCTTTGTTACTGACGGTCTCTGACTACTAATTCATACAGTACATTCAACCTGAATAAACATGTATAGGTGTAACAATCTTTTTTTTTTTGAGGGGGGGGGTATATATTGACTGTTATGAAATCAGTTGCATATAATGTTTTTTTTTTATGTTATGTGAAATTTCAGTATTGAAAAAAAAAAAACTTTTTATCTGTCTCAATGTTCTTGGTGCCTGCACAGAGAGATGTCATTTTCTCTGTTTTCGGATATTTCGGACATAGAGGAATGTAATGCTTCTGCTTCTCTCATTCATGTGCACATAATGTTGAGGATACACCAACAGTTGATTCATTATTTTGTCAACTTTGTTATTGTGATAATTGGAGTGAATGTCTCGCTCATTAAAAATAAAACAGTAATGTGATTAAAATTCACACAGTTCAAGTTTCATGCATGCCATGCTGTAGCTAGTTTGAGGTTAGCATGGGAGTTAAGCCATAAAATTATGGGTATTGTCAACTATGTTGTCATCAATGCTGTCGTTGGACTACACAGATAAATGATAACAGAGTTGACAGAGTTGAGCTTTTTTCTACACTTGAAATGTACACTAACCAATGTGTGTGTGTATACATATATTGTCATTGTACAATTTGTATGTACATATACATACATACAGTATATACATGCACACATACATTATACATATTACTTACACACATACATTATATATGGCCTATATATACAGTATGTCATTGCCACTGGCTGTCCAAACCAGTGTTTATCAGCCACTGCAGGCAAGGAGCTGTGAGATGGACCCATTTTTCCTTCACAGACTAGTTAAACAGGGGAATTAATGACACAATCAACTCACAGGAATCATTAAAGGACAAACACTTTGTGAGGGTTAAATACGCTTCTATTCAATCTCAGAATGTAAGCAATTTGAGCAATACATACATATAAATACAGTATATATATTAAAAAAAAAATATACTGCATATAAAAATGAAACACTTGAAACACAGGGCAGCACCGCCAAAGCAGCCTCAGAGAGATGGCCGTCATTTAAACAATGTGCAAAGTCTAAAGTCGAGTTGAAGTCAATGCAATAATCGGGCCAAATCTATTTTGTAATTCATTACGACAACATCCTAAGTGTGAACATTGGTGGTTTGGCTCAACGCTCAATGGCACGCCACATGAAAGCTTTAGTTTATGCATGAGACACTTTACTCATTGTCGTCATTTAAAATTAGTGGCAAAATAAACTGAGAGATAATCTTGTGTTTGTTGCAAGACTGTTCACATTCACAAAGCTATGAGGAATTAGATTATGGGTTGCACGTTGCAGCATGGCGAAATTGCTAACAGGTGTGAGTATCACTTCAGTTCGGCAGCAGTGTCGATAGGATGACCGCAGAGTTTTAATTTAATGTTGCAGAAATCTGATTGCTTTGCAATAACAGTTCATTACCACACACACACGCACACACACACACACACACACACACACAAACACACTCACACTCTCTCTTTCTCTCTCTCAGTCTGTCTTTCCGTCTCTCTCCAAGGCACTTCAGGACTCATAAACACAATAAATGATATATCCATTGGCACTCTTTGTTCAGCCTTTAACCCTTCCCTTGCTGACAGTCCACATTGAGTCCCATTGAGATGAGGAAGAAGCACATGGTAAAGGCAGACACATTGGCCAGAAGACAATTAAAGCTACTACCACTGCACTGTCTTGATGACTGTGAGTATTCATGGCGGTTTTGTTGCCCAGTGGCCCAGGTCTGATGACAAATATTTGAATATCAATGCAAGACAAACAACTTCAAAATCCAATTACGGGAGTGAATGTTACATTGTTGCAGCCAAAGGGGAGGTAATTAATCCACCCAGAAATGCCCTGCCCTATGTACCACTACACACACACACACAAAGAGAGAGAAAGAGTCATATACAGTCACACACACACACACACACACACACACACACACACACACACACACACACACACACACACACACACACACACACACACACACACACACACACACACACACACACACACACACACACACACACAACATACACATATACACATACACATACAGTATATACACATACACATACATACAATGCACGTATGCAGGTGCGCGCGTGCGCGCGCACACACACACACACACACACACAAATAAAGACATGAATAAACAAAAACATGCACATACATGCCCACCCAGTTTTATTTACAAGCTTATATAGTTAGGTAAATATCAAATGTAACACTGTCACTGTGTTTGTGTGTGTGTGTGTGTGTGTCACACACAGTATTACAGGATAAGAGAAAGAGAGGGAGAAGAGAAAGGGAGAGGGAGAGTGAAAGAACGAGACCATTCTTAGTCAGTAGCCCAGATGCAGTGATGTTAACTTTGAGTGGTCCCCTTCATGACTACCCCCAAACACACACACACACACACACACCCAATCCACTTCTCTTCCCAAGACCCCAGGTTGCCTTAGTATGACATCATTGCAAAACTATGCCCCCCCCCCCCCCACACACACACACACCTCTCCAGAAAACCCCCTGCTTCTCTCTCTCTCAGCCTCACGCAAACTCCCACCCACTGAAACACATACGTCTCTCTCTCTCCCTCCCCCTTTTTTCCTCTCCTCCTACTCATTCTCTTCTTTTTCCCCTCCTCTCCCTCTCTTCTTCCTCTCCTTCACCTTCTTCCTCTTCTTCTTCTTATTCATCTTCATCATCCAATCAACCAATCCCCTCGTCCTCGTCGTCCTCCTCCTCCTCCGCTCCCTTCGTTATCCCTCCCTTCACCCCGTAGAGCCTATTGTCTGGGGCGAGGGGGGCCTGATCAAAAAAAAGTCCCTCCTGGCCCGCCCAAACGGCCGCCTTTCTGTAAATTCAATACGTCCACCTTAAAGATTTCCCTAATTAATGGATGACATCTTTGGCTGGAGCAGAGGCGAGGCATTCTGCACGGACTTGGGCCTTTGTCGGGCTCCTAATTAACTTTCCCAGGTCAGCGCGGGTCCCTGGAACCTGAAAGTGAAGAGCCCTATTGTGCGAGGAGTTGTAAACTTACTTTTTTTTTTTCTCTCCGAGACTCGGCACTTAAAAGGGAAAGCTACTATGGGGAACAGAAAATATCCTATTTAAGGCCTTTGTGTCCGAACTGCCTGCACATGTTCCAATAAAGGAAAGTCTTTTAAATAAGCGTTTGTGTCCCTTCTTTTGCCCGGGCTAGCCCTCTCTAGCGACTCTCTCTCTCCCTCTTTCTCTCCCTCTTCTTTCTCTGCCTCTCTTTCTCTCATCTCTGTTTCTCTCTCCTCTCTGCAGACCGGTTGAAGTAAATGTGAGGTGGGAACAGATGTTTGAGGTTCTTGTCTTTGTGTCGTTTTGTCAATGAGCAATCTGAGGGAATGTTTCAGACGGTGCTGTTTGAAGGATTTGCAGAAATTCAACAGCAGTGCAAATGAACTATTTTCAGGTGCATGCATAGAGAGTATTGTCATGTTTGCATAATATAGGCCATTTTGTTATGTCAACTAAGGTCTGAGTGGTAAACAGACAAAACACTGACAATGCAACAATCCCTCTCTTTTAAATCTATGAAAGCCCTGCAGGTGAATATAAAAAGAAAATTAAAAAAAAGAAAATAAAAGAAATGCAGTATGGCTTTTTTTTTTTCAATCAAACGCTGAGGCCTGATTTTCCTCATCACAGAAAAGAGCCATGACATCATATGTTGTTTTGATTTTTCGGGGAGGTCTGAGTGGACCCCCTTGCCCCCCCGCAGCCCATACACCTCCCGTCTAGCACCCCACCTCCCACCCCCGCTGGTACCCCAACCCTCCCGCCCTCCCACCACCACCACCACCACCACCACCACCACCACCCCAAAACCAAAAATTAAGCCCTTCATCTATAATGAGCAGGGAGTGATCTTCCCACAGGCTGAAAAGGTCAACGTCATACAATCATAAAGACACTATTCGCTATTCATTTTCCATCTGTCATCTCTTAACTGTGTCTAATCTCGGTATCATTTCGTTTTCATGCCGGAGAATCCATCCACAGACAACTCCTATTAACAGCATATGCGGGCTATTGGGGTTAGTGAGAAATGACAGAAATATAAGCAATTCCACGAGCTTCATCACAAGCTTCTTTCATCCCATCTTTATGAATATTGCCTGTCAGGACATATTATGTAAATATACCACAGGGCAAATCTACTTTGTCATGTTTGGCTTTAAAAAACGAATGAATAAAAAAATATTCATACAATCTCTGTAGCAGATCTGCAACATATCTATAATGTCTTTGCAAAAAAAAAAAAAAATGAAAACACTGAGATAACTTTCAGATCAATCATATGATTATATTATTTTCTGCAAACAGCAACTTACTCACAATACTCTGTGGACATTATATATTGACATTAGAAATTCCAGGACATTCCACAGTCATTAGACTACAACAGTAAAGCAGATGACATTTCTCATGATTGTCTGCCAAAGGACACAAGTTATAATGTTTATATAAAATCTACTTCACATATACCAGCAGGAATCATATCAACAGATGGTTGCCTAGCATGTTTTATATAAACTTATAATGATAATAAAATCTCTCCAAAAAATAAATATATATATATATCAAATATATTTGTGTGTGTCACAGACCTATTCATCTGCTGAATGATTCACTGAAATTAATATAGAAAAATAATATTTCATGTACATACTGTACATACATACATATACATCTCTGGAAAAAATGAAGAGACACTGCACATGTTTTTCCCGATGTCATCCTACGGTTACTGAGTGACATTCAAATGAGTTGATGGTCATATTCAAAATTAAGAGACGACTGCAATTTTCAATATGACCGTCAGTCATTCGAATATCAGCAACAACCATAGGATGACATCTGCGAAATGTGCAGTGTCTTATTATTTTTCCAGAGCAGAATGTATATATATGTGTGTGTGTGTGTGTGTGTGTGTGTGTGTGTGTGTGTGTGTGTGTGTGTGTGTGTGTGTGTGTGTGTGTGTGTGTGTGTGAGAAATGTAATGTGTGAGTGTGTGTGTGTTTGCGTGTGTGTGTGTGTGTGTGTGTGTGTGTGTGTGTGTGTGTGTGTGTGTGTGTGTGTGTGTGTGTGTATGTACACACATTACATTTATACATTATCACAAATAAAAACAAATGTCGCATCAGATAAAATAGTTTTTTTACCATTAAAAGCACACTACTAAGCTCAACAACCACTACAATTTATCACACAAATAAAACTCAATACAATCAGTTGAGAGACTTTAAAAGTAATTAAATTATCACTGCATAAATATATATGTACGCCTCAGTTTACCCAACAGTTCTACCAGCAGCAGCAACAGCATAGAAACACTGCTTGTAAGTTCTGAGCTTTTATCAGTTTATCACTGCATGAGTTTGTATGAGAATTAAAGGCTCAATCTCAGATACTGTAGGCTACATTGTGTTCTAGTTAAAGAAATGGCAGTTTGGCAACTTCTTTCAGCAATTCAATTACATTTTTTTGACATTATTATAAGAAGGATCTGTCTGAGTAAATTGTTCAAATAATTCAAAATTCCAGAAGGGAATTAAAAGTAATGTGTCAGATTAACAGAGCTGAATATCAGTAAAATATACGACGTGCCTACTTGTGACTTATAGGACATACAAGTAGAAAGTGTAAACAAATATAACATAATTCAATATAAGTCATTTTTGATGGGATATTGAGGCATTTTAAGAATCAATTTCATACAGAGGAGGTCGTTCAACAGACAGCCAAATTACAACACTGCTTTTTTTTACTCCACACTTTTGCTTATAGGTTTGCAAGGCCTCTGAATGAAATTCTACCACACAAAACACGTTGAAATTGTGCATTATGAATAAGCAAGAAGGCCTTCCTCACAAAGGCTATAAAGAGAGGGAGGGATCGAACATGGGTCACTGGCCCACAGCTGGACATTCTCACTGATCATTTTGTAATGGACGTTACATTTGTAATGATATATAAAATTCATATTTGAGTCAGTTAATCTTGATCGTGATTTTTTTTTTTTTTTTGTGGTATTACTTACAGGAGGCAATCAGAAGATAGCAAACTTTTTTTTTCTTTTTTTTTTAAAGTGAGGAAAAAACTAAATGGCATTTGTCCCAGAGGTGTCTTTAATCATTCATATGGAAAATATCCCATACACTATAGAACTAATGCCCACTCTTATTAATGAAGCACTTAATTACTAAATTAATTGTATGATGTTGGCTGGTCAGTCTGAAATACAAAATATTATGAATAAAATGTGCAGTGCATGTAAATATTAGTTGTAGGCATTAGTTTTAGGCATGCAAAGACTAAACTGTGCACATTTCTTTCTGTTCATTCCTATATGCATTTTAATTATGCACAGATCAACATTGAGTTATTTTCTCTGTCATAGCAAAAGTGAAATATAATTTGAAGGTAAATTTTAACATAAGGAAACCCAGCACACATGAGTTCCTGTGCACTAATTTCCTGTGGAAAAAAGGGGGGAAAAAACCCTGAAAAACTTTGACAGTGTAAACAGGAGTGGAAAGTCTTTTTGTCACATGGAACCTAAACGGTTTCAGTGCCGGAAAATCAGCTAATCCACTAAAAGAGAATCAACTTTCTTTTCCTCTGCTTAAGATAAAAGCCATCATTTGCTTCCCCCCACACCCCCCCACCCCCACCTCCTCAATTGTTTGTCCTATCGGTGTGAACGGGCAAAGCTTCTTTAGCCAGCTGTCATAATTTGTTAACAAGGCTTTTCAAAACAGAGAACGAGAAGACAAGAATGAGAATGAGAAGACAAGGAGAGCGAGAGATAGAGAGAAAGAGAAAGAGAGAGAGGAGAATGAGAGAGAGAGAGAGAGAGAGACAAGGGGAACTATCTCCAGGGAGCCGACGGGGGTGGGGGGACACCCACATCAGACCAATTTCAGAGCAACGGCATGATGGCATCCACCATATTTTAATATAAATGAGAACGGGTGAGGGAAGAAGTGACCTAGAACCAGACAGTGAACTTGACAGAGAGAGAGAGAGAGAGAGAGAGAGAGAGAGAGAGAGAGAGAGAAAGGGTGAAAAGAGAGAATGTGAAGAAAATACAGAGTGAGAAATAAAAAAAAAAGATTAAGAGAAAGACGAAGAAAGAGAAGGGGGAGATATCATTGAGAGAAGACAAAACACTGGACAAACGATCAGAGACCGAAAGAGATGGATAGATAGATAGAGAGATAAATAAATGGATAAAGACAGAGATAGATGATAGCTAGAGAGAGATAGAGCGAGAGAGAAACGGAGATGAAGAATGAGAGAGACAGAAAAAGAGAGCAAGTGCAACACTTGGAGCTCCACAAGTGTCAATGTGCCTGTTGGAGCTCCGCTCTACTGAGCGCGCTCCAACGCACGGCACCTCACCAGCACACATCTGGACCATCACATCTGCAGCACCACCGGCAGCAGCAGCAACAACACACTCGCAGAGACGTCCCAGAAGAAGGCCAAAAACGCAACAGCGTCGCCTATAACTTTATCTCTCTTTCTCTTCCTCTTGTGTACCTCTCTCCATCCCCTCTCACCAACCTCTCTTTCTCTCTCTCCTCTCTCTCTCTCTCTCTCTCTCTTCCTCTCATGTCCCGCTCTCCATCCCCACTCACTAACCTCTCTCTCTCTCTCTCCCTCTCTCTCTCTCTCCCTCTCCCTCTCTCTCTCTCTCTGTCCCGTCCCCTTGAGAAAGAAATTGACTTTTGTTTGGACTTAGTGGAAAGTGGGAATCAGGCTGGGGACAATGGGCCACCCCGCGGTGAGGAGCCGAGCGGAGCCATCTCAAATCAGTCAGCCAAGGCACCAATTAATCCGCCCATTGTCAGGCCCAAGACTCTGCCAGCACATCAACACATTCGCGGCCCATTGTCCCCCTCGGCCCCTCATGCCTCGGGATTTAGCCGCCCTCCAACAACCAGTTTTGTCCAGGCCAGCTCAGGCGGAAGGTTCTCACTGACAATTTGCCCCAAATAGATTTGTCAGAGGAGCGTCCGTGAGTGGTGCAGAGCCTGAGCCTCGTCGTTTTCGAGGGTGGAAGAAGGGTAGGGTTAGGGGTCTGGGGGTCTGGGGGTCTGGGGGTCTGGGTTTTTTTTTTTTTTTCTGGACGAGGGTTGGGTTTTGGGTTGGGCCCTGGGTTGGGATAGGTTAGGCTGGTTTCTTTAGGCTCGCTTTCTTTTTTTTTTTTCTTCCTCCCTCTTTGCTCTTGCCTCCTCTTTCTCTCTCTCTCTCTCTCTCTCTCAACTCTCCCTCTCTCTTTCGTGCTCACTTGCTCTTTCTCTCTCTCTCTCATACGCGGTCCTTGTCTCTCAATCTTGGGTGGGCCATGTGTGATGTTGAGGGGGGGGGGGGGTCTGTGAGGCTAGAGGGGGTCGGGGGACAATGTCACAGGTGTGTGTGTGTGTGTGTGTGTGTGTGTGTGTGTGTGTGAGTGCGTGTGAGCGTGTGTGCGCAAGAGTGTAAATCTGCGTGAAACAGAGTCTGTGAGTAAGTCAGTGAGTTAGTGAATCCACACGTGTGTATGTGCACATGTGTATATGAGTCTGTGTGTGTCTGTTTACCTGTGTATGTGTGTTTGTGTGTGTGTGTGTGTGTGTGTGTGTGTGTGTGTGTGTGTGTGTGTGTGTGTGTGTGTGCACTTGATAACTCATAAATAGCTGTGATAACGGCTGTCATTCTCTTCAGCGACCATTACCAATAGACAGGGCTGAACACAAAATATAATAATAAAACATACAAAAAAAGTAATTGTTATTGTCATTATATCCCACTTCTAAATATTAATGGTGAGCAAATACTTTCCAGTGCTCCCACGATAAACAGTACGCTAAACAGTGAAACAGAAAACACAATAGCTATAGCAGTCACACAATAGCAGAAATGTACCACAACTATTCAGGATACAAAAACAAGTTAGTTTAGCTTGGTTACAAACACACTCTTCTTGATGCCTATAGAGAGAGTGCAACACAATCAGCATTGAGACAGTGAACCAGCCAGGGTATGGGTATGTAGCCTACTCACACTAATACTGAGATTACACACATGGACACACTAGACTCACTCAAAGAGAAGAGGGCGAGCTGGATAGCTGTCATGAGGCTCTCCCTTATAACATCATTCAGAACAGGCAGGCACACGACGTTCCATTGCATTGAAATAAGACTACAGCTACCTATCTGCCTTTCAGAAAAAAAGGAAAAGAAATGTTCCTAAAAGCACTGTCCACGGTACTGAAATATTTACCTGAAAGGCTAAACTACCTCTTACAACCAGATGCCATTGTAACGTAGGCTACCATACGTTATTTGCCTTGTATAAAATTGTATATCATTATTAACCTTTTTGAGGACATAACGACACAACATTTCTTGAATTTGGGGATGGGGTTCAATTTTATGAATCGTATTAAAACATATTTTAAAAGATTGGTCTCTGTCGAGTCCGAAATGGGTGAATAAATATATAGCGAAAATGCTCTTGGCTAATATTAAAATTGTCTTAAAAACGTATTTCCCCCTCCTTTACCGCCACCGTGCTGTATCCCCGCGCTTAGTGATGTCAGTCCGTAGCTACTGGCGACTGGTTCGAGTTGGAACAGTTTGCCACTCAACTTTAAGGACTGTGTAAGTAGTTGCATACTGATTTCGTCAAGCCAACAAGCAGATACACAATCCGACGGGTCTTTGTTAGTAGTTTTTCATTGACTGTTATTGAGCAGAGAGTCACTCGCACAAAAAGTGAAAGCAAGCGGCCGAGCCAACCATGATGTTGGTTATGTTTGCGCAAAGACTATCGATGAATGACGGGATTAGAAAGAGTTAAGAAGATTAACACACACGGACCACCCCGCCCCTCTCTTTCCCTCTCTCCCTTTCTTGCCCAATTCACATGGGTTACCCCTCACTCTCTCTCTCTATCTATTACGCTCACCCACCGATACACACATATACACAGACACACGCACACCTGTGTGATACATTTGTTATAAATTTAATTTCTCTCTAAAAACTCCTCTTGAAGGAGCCATGGTCCATCTTTGAAAATAGTAACGCTGTGTTAATATGGACCACTGTTGACCTAACGTAAGGCTACTTGATATTTTGTGTTGTTGCATTTAGGTAAGCAATAGGCTATGTATTGCTATCATCCACCTAGGCATGCTCACACAGACATACAGAGAGAGAGAGAGAGAGAGAGAGAGAGATTTCAATATGTAGTCATTCACCTGTCAAAAAGCCTAATTTAACTAAAGAGCACGTAGTGAAACCGTCTAAAAGGAGGACATGACAATGACTAATTGCAATTAGCTACGCCCTTGTAGCCAGGCCGAGCCGTTTAAATCGACACTTTGAACGTCCATAGGGCCGGTCTCGAGCGTGGGAATGTCCATAATTAAAGGCAAAATATGGATTTTTTTTTCAACCGTGGGCGAAAACACGCCAAGCTGTTAAGGTCAGGATGTCAGCGGGTGCTCACAACGGGGGCATGGGCAGCGTTCTGGCCCAGCGAGTCCGGTGCCCATCCTGCGACGAGCCGGCGACAGCGTGCGCTCCTTTTTTTTCGCGTCAGCGCGCACACGTTGACCGGAGGTGTCGAGACAATGTGTGTGTGCTGAGGGGCAATTAGCGCAATGCAGGACCGCGACATCTACCGAGCGGGACACCGACGTGACCCGCGGAATCAGAGGTTGCTTGGCACTGATGCATAAAAAAAAGCTTTTCTCGTCCAATCAACTTTGACGTTTGTTAAAGATAATCACTCGTGTCACACTAAGAGTGATTTGAAATTAGTACATTATAATTTTCTTTACATTTGCATCCCATTTCAAGCACCGATGCGCACTTCAGGTAAACAGGCTATTCCAAAGCAAACGCAGCTGTTCCCCAGAAGCGTTCATTGTCGCGCGCAGTCTCTCTCGCAAATCACACACCGACCTAGATTGACCAGAGTCGCGTGAGCGCTATAACACCATCCCTCGTGTCCCTTGGGATGTCATTTCGACCCAACAACTCCAGGTGGACAAAAACAACTTGGGCAATACTGAAAGCTTTAGCTCTTTTAACCTGAAAGGATATAACTCCCCTAAAAAGACGTCTGGCAAATCCAGTCAGCGCTCAACAGGTGGAAACAGACGCGCGGTAAACGCTATAGCAGTCTAAGGAATTGGTGGAGAAAATATCAACCCGCTTCCAATTTATTTCTACCACATTTGGTCACCTCAGTAACGATCAGAATCAACAGTTAATTCTGTTGTTCCTTTCCGAGGTAGGCCTACATAGTGTGAAACCATGAAAACCAAACACACTAAGCTTTTCCCCAGAGGGAATAAAAATGTAGCTTGCGGTTCAGTGAAATTAGACAGATTTTATGTCTAAATGTCTGATTTGTGTATTAATTTGACGGAGATTCTCTGTTTTTTCCTCCTTTCTGCTTCTTTTCAATTATCCGCGAGCCTTTGGAGAATTCACTTGCCTCTGGACCTCTGAGCGGGGTGACGTCATTCCTGAGCAGGCATTGGAGTAGAAGGCAGGGAAAAAGCTAAGTGGGCAAAGAAGTCGGGTTCTCCTCCCTCTCTCCCTCCCTCCCCTCCTTCCTCCTCCTTTCCTTGCGCTTCCTATACACGCTGTACAAAAAAATCCAAATCTGACGGCACACATCACAAAGTCACCAACGCGTCGAGCTGGAGAAATGACTGACTCGCCACCTGTTTGATTTCCGTGTTGGGACCGTATCCTCCAGGCTAAAGCTACCGTGTCGCCCGTGCGCTCGAGCTCCAGTGCTCGCGCAGTTCCGGTAGTTTTCGCCAACTTCAGTCCTCTCGCTGTTGCACCTGTGGATACCACAGCTCTCGCCCCGGGCGTCGTGATTTCTGCTACCGGGTAGGGTACCGCTCTACGCCCACTGCGTCCACTTTTGTCTCCCGTCAGAAAATTCTCCAAGGCGACAGAAACACACTCCGGACTGGATTTTTTATGACACGCATTTAATCCATCAGGGACCAAGCCAGGCGAGAAAGAACACAGATAACGCACACTTGGACTAGGTGACAGTCCTTATAGAGCTGCGTGACCCTGAATTTCAAAAGAACGGATTTCAACTTCTCAAGGGAATAAAAAAGGACTCAAACAGAAGTTTGGTAGGTCTACAGTGAAACAGACTTTTTATTTTTATTTTTTCGCTCTACACATTGGCGTCGGCTGTTCTCTTCTCTTCGGCGACAGCATAAGCGTTTACGATGAGTAAGCCCGCCGCTTCAACAAGTGGCTGCTTGGACATTCTGAATGTCAAATCAAGTAAGTGCCCTTTTTCACACATCCAAACTTTCCACTCCAAACTTTAAACTTGCCAGTAGAACGTATTCTTTCAATTTACATAATTTTCGTTCCGAGACTGGTTCGATTTGCATATTCAAGTTGAGGGTACTAATTATGATCATAATTCCCTATCCATTTTCCCACGCATCGCCTGACACACAGAGAGAGAAAGAGAAAAAACTTGAGCCCGGCTACACACACTCTGTTATGTCAAGCAGATTTGTAAATTCTAGACAGTCACTGATGCTACAAACACATGCACATGGAAAATACACACAAGCACTAAAACAAACACTCTCATGCGCACATACACACGCGCTAATTCCACATGTAGATGTGTCCCCTAATTCCACGTGTCCTTCAATTGTGGCTAACCGATAATACTCAAACGGCATTTTAACGCTGAGAAGAATCATCATGAACTCGTACAGTGCATAACAGGAAATTGTTAGCGTAATGGTCCAGCCGGAGTGCATGCGTCGAATATGTCTGAACATGAATCAGATGACCCTTGGTAATCATAAGGCACGCACTGCCAGTAGCCTACACCTGTTGCTGCATCAGTCTGCTCATGTGTTATCAACAAATGCATTCGGGAAAGAAGTAGACAGACAAGAGTCAGGGTGTCAGTGACAGAAGCCGAAGAACGCGTTGATTTTTGAATATTGGTCTGTGTCATATCGAAATGATTTTATTTTCAGTTAGGAAATGTGTCAAATGGCAGAGGGGTTCGGATGTTACTGTTAACACAAATGGCTTCGGATTGGTGCAGACATATATTACGTACATGTGCATCCATTTAAATTTGCAAAGACATGGATATTATGTGTATTACAAAATATTATTGATCAGTATTGTAACGCCTTAACTGTGAATGTTTGCCAGTAACCTATGACCCACATGCCACTCATTATAGTGAACTTAACGACCAAAAAGGCTAAACAACTGCATGTAATGAATAATGTACAAATTAATTTATATCACACAGATTGATAAACACTATCATTTAATATAGTCTATACTTTAAATGGTCTTTTAATGCTGTCAAACAACTAACTCTTCTAAACTACATAAACGGTCTACAGACTGCAGCATAGGCCTATTAACATCAGCCGTGCAACCCTCGAGACCCCACTGCAACTCTCTGAATGTGATCCGTCGATTCATTGAATAAAACAGTACTAATATACTAACATATTCATCACAGATTCATGTTCATCTCCCACTGAACCGGCCCATAGAGGGCAGGTAGGTGCACAGCGGTCTGGGTGGCCTCCGAGTCCAGTCGGGCAGGCCGCTGTCTCCAACCTTAGCTGACCTCCCGACAGCCAGCGCGGCTGACGGTAATTACAGTAATGATATATGCCATATATTTTTAAGCAATTAGGGGGAACAATGAGCGACACTAGATCCTCCACCTTAGTTTCTCCACGTACACTGCGTTAAACCAAACCTGCATTAGATTTGGTGCCACCATTTTTAATCCCTTAGAGTTGCCTGCCATATCAATCAATTATGATGGCATGTTCCAATAATGACATTATAGTTTGGATGTGGTAGTCGACTAATTTGTTCATTAATCAGTAGCCTGCCCTATTAATAATAATGACGCACTTTTAATTTTAAAATTAAAACAACGTTTTAATTTGTTAAGTTTTAAAGACTCATATAATTCAAATTTCATATTACATGAAAATGTAAGGGGAGGGGGTCCGAACAAAATCAGCTTTTAAAACTGGCGTGTGTCAAGTCATTTTTAAACATCAAATTGTTACAGAGATATTGCCATAATTTCGATGACCGACATGATTAATTCGCTTTACGCCAACAATGTTTTCTGGAACATCATTTAAAGGAATTTGTAGATTTCATTGTGATCTCCCCGATTCAAATGGATCAATTTTGTCATAGGCTATAGTAATAATAAAACGTAAATGCATTTAAATTTACTGTGAAATATGCTAGGCCTACTTCTTTAATTACAACAAATAGCTCTTCTTAATTAATTGTACACTTTGTAGAAGTTTGCACAAACACTATACAAATATTCACCTTATTGTTGCAATAGCCTAATATTTTAGTGAATTAGCAAACATTTTCAAGCTGTAGTGGTGGCATGCAATCTAACGTTAGTTTTAAGAGGCGTTAAGAAAGTCCAGATAATTATAATCTAATGTCCTGCGCAGTTAACTTTTTCAGTAAGAAACGCTTCGAATAATAAAGCCTTCCACCTAACAGCCTACGGGCTTGAAGTCAGTACCGTCAGTCTAAAATCGTTATTTTTCTCTTTTTTCCCTTTTGTCATGCTGCAGTTACCGGAGCATATCCGAATTCCCATGCTACCTTTTTTGACGGGTCAATGGTGACTGAATAGGCAGGTGTCAGAGTGTCAGCGTAATTACATAGCCGTTCCTCTAAACGACTTTCCTTATATACATGCAAATATACGTCTATGAACGGATTTAAATACAGGAAAAAAGGGGGGGAAACTTTTCATACAGCAGGCGAAGGGAAAGTAGGAGGAGAAAAATCACAATTTTCATTTACTCTGGACTAATTTGCATACTCTTCATCTGCTTCTGTGAGACGCGCTGGTGCGCTTTATTCGCGCTGCCGTGTCACTCCCTAATCCGCGAGCCTATAGACCGCGCGAAGAAAGCAGCTGTCGAGGTCCATTATGAAGCGGAGTTGGCAGCTTGTCGAGACTAGGGCCAGTCAGACGAGATTCAATGGGTGAAATCATTAAGTTAACACTTTCCCTAATGTCGCCATTGTGTGCGTCCACCGAACATTGTCTTAGAGGGACCTTCGAATATGACGCTTCCCACCCTAGTGCGCTGTCAATGCACGCATTCCCATGGGTAGTCTTATTAGGGGAAAAATTGTCTTTTGTTGCAGATCTGTGTGTGTGTGTGTGTGTGTGTGTGTGTGTGTGAGAGAGAGAGAGAATGTGTGTGTCTGTGTGTGTGTGGGTTCGGTTCATTACAGCAAAAGGGGAGGGGCAAAGCGAGGGTGTTCTAAACGGATTTTCTAAACTTTTTAATGGACTCGGCCAGCACCAGAGGATGACGTAATTAACCAAATCAGTTGTTTAGAGTTTTTCTTGGCATTTAAATTCATGTCAGGGTGTAATTATCCCAACAGCTTGTACACTTTTATACAGAGCCGTGATGCTTGTTAACAATGTCCAGTGGAACGATGCATATAAATGATCAAATGCAATTTACAGTGAGAACATGCAATGACCAGTTTCTGCTTTGTATTTGAAAAGGTCGAATCTTGGACATCCCCTGCAAAGTGTGTGGTGACAGGAGCTCTGGTAAGCACTATGGCGTTTACGCCTGCGATGGATGTTCGGGATTTTTCAAGAGGAGTATTCGCAGGAACAGGACATACGTTTGCAAGTCCGGCACGCAGGTGAGTGAGCAAAGACGTCCTTCTAAAACACCTTACCTTAACGCAAACGTTCATTCAGGCTCTTTTAATTTGCTCTCATAACACACCCGCTCGGTTTAAGGTCGAATTGGGGTTAAGTTCCCCCTGAAAATTGTAATCGAGAGATAATCCCTAAAAATGTAGAGGAGCGCGCCTCCCCTGTGGGAAGCCTGAGGGCTCTTCGCCCCGTTCGCTGGATGTAATCCAATCTAACTCACCGGCTCGAAACGCGTGGATTTAGATGGAGGTGGGTGGGTATGAGACGATTGGCTAAACGGCAGGGGATCCAGTCAATGACCATGATTATAACCTGATCCTTCACCGGAGGAGTGGCGTCCCTCCGGGATAATGATGGAGGACATCTCTCTGTCACACACACACTCACACACACACACACACACACACACACACACACACACACACACACACACACACACACACACACACACACACACACACACACACACACACACACACACACACACACACACACACACACACACACATACGGTGCGAGCGTGTGTGTGTGTGTGTGTGTGTGTGTGTGTGTGTTGGGGGGGGGGGGCGGGGGGAGCGAGCAAGTAACCCGGAGAGGGCCACTGCAAAAGAGACCCTTTAAGACCATTTCATTTATTTTTGCCCTCTTCTATTTCTCTTCTCCTCTGCAGGGGGGATGTCCAGTGGACAAAACGCACAGAAACCAGTGCAGAGCGTGCCGTTTGAAAAAGTGTCTTGAAGTAAACATGAATAAAGATGGTAAATTTCAATTTGTAACTTAGAAATGACAGCATATAAAAACCCCATTGCTTTAATATGATGGTTTCAATGTACACTGCCTAATTGCATTGCGTCTCCTTGTCAATGTTCAGCCGTGCAACATGAAAGAGGTCCCAGGACATCAACCATCCGGAAGCAGGTTGCACTCTACTTCAGGGGCCACAAAGAGGTCAACGGATCCTCAGCTCATTTCCCGCCCTCCTCCATACCGGGCCCGCCGTTCTTCACCACGGTCACGCAGATCGAGCCACACAACCTGGAGATGAGCGCAGTCTCCAGCACGCCAGAGAGACAAACCATCGTGGGACTAGCGCAGCCAACACCCAAGGTAGGCTTACAGTCCCATGACGAGTTTTATCATTGCAATAGACAGCTACAAGGTATGATCATGATGCTCATAAAGCATAGATGATATATTTAGTGCACGGTATCAGTCACCATAGTAAGACGTAATCCAAACAGAAAAGTATGTTTGTTAAGTGCCATGCCTATGTGTTTTATGTTGTTATTTGATGCTGCACGTAAATGCTGTTTTATATTATTTTTTAATGAATGGGCCCTGAGTCTACTAATAAAATGAACTAAACTTAACTGATCAGCGATAGACTAACTTTTAATCAATTATAGACATTTACGCATATGCCTATACATTTATTTCAAACAACTGTTATTTATTAGAAACATTTTATAATTGCAGTATCCTCACGAAGTCAGCGGCACGCCAATGTACCTGTATGAGGTCGCGACTGAGTCGGTGTGCGAGTCGGCAGCACGTCTCCTATTCATGAGCATCAAGTGGGCCAAGAGTGTCCCGGCCTTTTCAACGCTGCCATTACCGGACCAGGTGAGAACACGGCGGCGACCTGTGGCATTCTCTTCCTCAATCTTTGATGATGAAACTTAAAAACGTAACTGCAGAAAATGTCATAAAACAAATGTGTATGGGATAAGTAATATATTAACCCCAAAAATGATTTGAACAGAAAATAATCTTGCTATTGCTGATGGGCCGTTTCTAATCTGTTTTACAGTTGATCCTCTTAGAGGACGCGTGGAGAGAACTATTTGTTCTGGGCATTGCACAATGGGCGATCCCGGTGGATTCCAGCACCCTGTTGGCAGTGTCTGGTGAGTTGCCTAAACCTGATCGCCTAAATGCACGTCGTTGATTGGTGATCTGGATTACACCTAATTAACTGCTGCCCACCCCCAAAGGCATATACAGGCCTCGCTCTGCTTGCTGCAGCACACACACACAAATTGTGAGGATCGTAGTTGACAACCACATGGCGGTGACAATAGCCTGATTGTCAGCATTCCAACAACCTGTTGCACACACTTTCATTGTTAAACTTTGAGTTTTAATCACGTTTAATAATTGTATCTAAACTTTATATGATTTGGTTGTGTGGGCTATTTTAAAACGACAATCGTATTATTATCTACCTAACCAAAAGTCATTTATACGTTTAATTTGTAATGAGGGAATTAATATAGCCTGCTCCTAAACACTATTTCCACAATCTCCTGATCATTTCCTTCCTCTTCATATTGCCTTGTCGACTGACGGAGTATTTGTGTTATTCGTGCAGGTATGACTACGGAAAATACCGAGTCACAGCGGCTCAATAAGATCATCGCCGAGATCCAGGCCCTTCAGGAGGTGGTCACACGCTTCAGACAGTTGCGGCTAGACGCGACTGAATTTGCCTGTCTCAAGTGCATTGTGACATTTAAAGCCGGTAAGTTCAAATGTTGGTTAGTGTAGGTTTAAGAATAGAAAAAAGTACCCACACACTGTTGCTGCTGCTCCCGAAGTGATTTTAAAACACAACGTTTCAGTGTGCGGGTACTTTTTTCGACTTCCTTTTTACCTTGCACCTGTTTAAGTTGGATGTGCATGCGTGCACTCTCTGCTACTTTAGTTTAGGTTTACACACACACACACACACACACACACACACACACACACACACACACACACACACACACACACACACACACACACACACACACACACACACACACACACACACACACGTTTTACCGTGTAGCCTCCGTAATTGTTAAGAGTATGTTCTTTTTGTCTTTCGTGTTTAGTCCCCACTCAAGGTAACGCGGAGATAAGGACTTTCCGCAACGGTAGTGCCATAGCGGCCCTTCAGGACGAGGCGCAGCTGACGCTTAATAGTTACATCCATACCAGGTAAGTCTTGTGCATTTGTTGCACTTACTGTGCTTTTACGATATTAGATTCCGCTGTGTTGTGTATCTAGTACAGCCACACATGTAACCAAATGCAGTTAATTTGACTTTTTTACTGAATGTTATCCTGGAATAATATTTAGCTTTTATATATTTAAGCCCATTCCACTGTGCATTGCTGAATCACTGTAGGCTAGAACATCACTTGTTCTGTGGTACTAGCTCGTACAGGCACTACATTTTGAAACAATGTTCCGTCTTTATATTCCTGGGTAGATGCCAACTGCATTTAAACAGGTAGCATAAGGATAATGGAGTCTTGTGTGCAGTAAGAGTGTGTGCATGACCCCGCGGCTACGTTTAGCGAACGCAAAAGGATTTGCAGTACCAAGTAGAGTCGACGCCTAAAGCTGATACTGTGGAGTTAAAGAGCTTGTTACTTCTGACCCCCCAGATACCCCACGCAGCCTTGCCGGTTTGGGAAACTCCTGTTGCTCCTCCCTGCTTTGCGCTCGGTCAGCCCGTCTACCATCGAGGAGGTGTTCTTCAAGAAGACCATCGGGAACGTCCCTATCACACGACTGCTATCAGACATGTACAAATCCAGCGACATCTGAGCTCATGGCCGACGACGGCCGAAGACGTCCAACTCTTAATTACGCAAAGCACGAACAGTCCAACTGTCCTTACAGCCTGCGTCATGTCTTGATTTGATGCAGCGGAGAGACATGATACAGGCTAAAATGTTTTGAGTTACCATTACAGGGAATTAAAAGATCATTTTTCGTTAAGTAGAGTTAACTGTTGCATTTTTGTGTTCACTGTAATGTGCTAATTATATTGCCGCTAGATTATTTAAGTATATGAAAAATGCTTATTTTTGTCTGTTTCCAGTTTCTTTTCTCTTATCAAAAGACAAATATTACTGGTGAACAGAACTGTTGGAGAAGTGACCTGTGAGTTTCCTTTAATGTACAATCAATTTAGTGTATTTAACGACAGTTCGTTGTGTTTGTAAGAAACAGGAGCTTTACAACTCATTTCCGTTTAATATTTAACATTACAATTTTGTATCAGCGAGAATGGAAAAACCAAAAAAGAAAAAAAAAGTCAGACAGACAAGAAAATGAGGATGCTGAGAAAGAGAACGGAGAGCAACGGTTTGCAGGGGTGCGGGTCGCTGTCCCCTGACACGGTGCTGAAACCAAAGTCCACAGCGGCAGGGCTGTCAAGTGCGCGGTGCTTAAAGACGCGCGTCCAAGGGTGATCGCCCGGATGGACAACCAACCTAATCCCCGCCTACTTCACTCGCACCTTTAAGCTTCAATTGGAGCTTTTTCGGTGAACTACTTAAATCGTTTCTGCTGTGAGGACATGTGATTATTTTTCTTTCGCCGCTCTCTAAGGCGTCCTCTAACATCACAGACAGACTTGGACTATGTTGTGTGGAATAAGAGACGCTCTATTACGCAACGTATCGTATGCTGGTGTTCTCCACCATCACACTGACGTTGCACTGAAATTACTTTTCTCATGTTAGTCACTAACATTTCAAAACGAACATTTTCAGCACTTGTTTTTTTTTCTTGGTAGTTTGTATATACATTTTCTCTGTTGTAAAAAAATGTGGAAATTTAAGTTTGTGAAAGTTCTTCTGAAATATTAGAATAAATCATATTGAAACATCAAGGCCTGCTTTCTCAACCTAACACAATTGGAGTTAAAGGGAGAGGAGACCTGGAAGTATGTCTATTCTTTAACCTCTTTTACTTCTTTCTTGCAATAAAGTGGCAGGAGTTGGTCTAAGAAGGAAAAGACGGAACATTGCCCCTTGAAACAGACATGTCGCGAGATTTGTATTTGCTGTAGAGTGCATATTGAACAATTGCTATAATGCCCCTGGACCTTGGAGAAGTTCCAGGGCTTCATTGGGTACGGGGGTTTCAAGTGTTCTTTGATGAATCAAGGGCTTTGCCAAAATTGCATTTTTCTTCATTTTTGATGGGAAATGTTATAATGGAGGCCATCATTCAACAAATTGGCAAAGTGAAGACCAATTCAGTATTTTTGTTAGTAATGTGCGCACAAACAGAGGTAAGTCCAAGGTTACCAGTAGTGCAATGACTATTCCCTCCTCGACCTTACCTCATGTCTGACAAGTCTGCTAAAGATTACCGGTTAAAATCAGAGGGAAATCCATAGACTACAGTCACTTAAGGCAATTTTATTCACTGCTGATTGCATATGAGCTTTAGCCTTAAATCCTAAGGCACTCACTCTGTGTGTGTGAGAAAGAAAAAGAAAAGAAAGAAAGAATGAACAAGAGAGAGAGAGAAAGAGAGAGAGAGAGAGAGAGGGGTTAAGGTATTTCAATCCACTAGGGCCAGTCAAATGAATAGTATTATTTATACTTTAGTATTAATTACAATTGTTGGACAAGGTCAATTCTGGGATTGGGCTTACAAAATGTCTGGCAAACTAAAACATCTGTATTGAGCTGAGGGAAAGAGGGATGGAGGAGAGGTGGAGAAGAATGGATGAGTTTGTTTGGAAGTTTTAGTCTGACACTAGTAGAAGTGTCAGTGTGCACTTTGTCTGGTTTGCTGGCGGGACAGTTTAATAATGCACTCTCAATAGAATACAATCCATTATAGTCATAAAGAACTGTTTTGTTTTCTTGCAAAGATATCCATAGGGTACACAAGCTTTACGCGTGAAAACTCAGTTATTTTTTTGCATTTGCTGGAGGTATGAGTGTGTGTTTGTGTGTGTGTGTGTGTGTGTGTGTAAAAAAGGATAATAAATAAAGAAGTCAGAGGAGAACAGACTACACTACCACAGATATACGTGTCACGTGTTTGACCTGTTTTATTGTAAAATCTTTCAAAATAAACAAAATTGCAAGAGCTGTATACAAATCTCCACACATGCACCATACAAATGTGAATCCTCCCATCAGGTGTGTGTGTGTGTGTGTGTGTGTGTGTGTGTGTATGTGTGTGTGTGTGTATGTGTGTGTGTGTGTGTGTGTGTGCCTCTGTGTGTGAGTGTGTGCACTTCTATTACAAAATCATACACAGGCTTCAAAACACTAGTGCCTTTTTAAACACGCTCATACGCTCATGCAGACATATATACACACACACACACACACACACACGCACGCACACACATACACACACACACACACACACACAAATACGATCACACACAAACACACACACACACACACACACACACACACACACACACACACACAAAACACATACACACTTCAGTGAAGGGACCGTCCACAAAGTGTGTCAAATTTTAAGTTTTGTGAGTAAAGTACTACAAAGTGTGCTGTTGACTGGGAGGGGTTGGCTGGCTGGACAGTGAGACAGTGCATGTGCGTTTGTGTCTTTGTTTCATTCAGTCATGGTGATTGCATACAATAGTCTGTTTATTTTTCTCTCTCTCTCTTCCTGTTGTTTTCTCATTTTTCTTTTAGCTTTTGTTTTCTCAGTTTTTATTTTTTTGGTTCACATGGTCTCTTTTCCCCAGGAAGTTCATAATTCTCACAGAGCATAATTCTCACAGTAAATACAAGACGGACAACATAAAAAATATTAGTGGTGTTTACAGACAAAAAAAAAGGAAAAAAGAAAGAAGAATTAAATTAAATGAACCACTATATGAACACAGATGTGTGTGTTTCAGTTCAAACTAATTAAAGAGTCGGACAAGACGACACTTGTATTACACAGGAGATGACCAAAGAGGATCAAACTCGACAACCAATGAGTGTAATTGTGTTTCTCATTTTCGGTTCAGATATCTCGCTGAGTAGGTGACCTTCATTGACCGTCTTCATAGAACAGTGAGTGGCATTGGTTATAACTGGGAAAGGGTATGTTCAAGCGTGAAGGATGTTTTTTGATCTCTAGTTTTGGTAGATACAGTAAAAACATGTATGAGCTTCACATAGACTTCCCCTTGAGCTTGTAGAAGCACCAACATCTCTTCTACCAATGAGAAATAGTCAGTCTCAAGCATATTCTTTTCAATCTTACGGTAATATTAGCTCCGGCAAAGCTCCAAGAGCATGCAAACTCTCACAGTTGTCCATTAAGGGGACTGTGCTTTATTTTGGTGTATTTCATTTAAAATCTCTGTCGGACTGGATACATTTTCAGGGAGCTTTTTTTTATTATTATTATAATTATTTATCTGGGGTGAGTTCAGGTAAAATCTTTTTTTTGTCCAGAACTTTGGGCATGTTCAAGAGTACCTGATGCAAGTCTATGCGATTGACTGATCTCTTTTCAGTGTGGGGTGTGTTCAGGCTTGTCTGACATTCTATTATTTTCCTAGTAATATTTTCTGGATTGTCAGAGTTTCTTATGGGTAGTTTGGGAAATGGGCATGTTTACCTGATCTGCTGTTATAAGGGAAGGCGTTATGGCTAGTCTTATATGTCGGGTCTGGACTTGTGGGGAAAGTTCAAGCATTTCTGATCTTGGAGGGTGTGTAGGTCTTGTCTACGGACTCGTCCTGCAGGAACATGTGCAGGCAGCGCTCGTTCTGGGCTAAAGGATGACCCGCCACTCTAGAAGAGAAGACAAGAACAAAATAAAATGGTCATTAAAGAGCAATGTTCTGATTGACAATGGACCAGGACAAGATCAATTCAATTCAATTCAACATGGAGCCATTAGAGAGAGAGAGAGAGAGACTGAACTCCCAAGATAGCACTAAGGCAACAGATTCAGTTTTGACAGAAATAGAACCTTGAGCAGAACCTCGACTCAACAAAAGAGGTCCATCTGCTTAGGCCTTGCTGGGTAGAGAGATAGAGGAAGATACAGACTGGGGGGGGGGGGGGGGGGGGAGAGATCGGAGTGGACAAGGAATCAGACATAACGGCATAAATCCAGAGGGAGTGATGTCAATTATTCTTGATACCCACCTGAGCCAATGTACTAACGTGATTTCCTCTTGATAAGTATCAAGTCATTAGATTACAGTTTTAACAGAAATCTTCCTTCACACTGCCGCTAACATGAACAGCTATTCATCTATTGTGCATTGAGGCCTGTGCTATTTCTTGTCTCTGTGACCAATGTTAAAAAAATATTAAAATCATCAATCACCTCCTTTCATCCTACTTAAACACACACACACAGAAAGTGAACAGAGAAACTATTACAGTTTATTCCTCCTTCTTTAGACAATCACTTATGAGCCAAACTTAAAATAAACTTCTTTTTACTCATTAACACACAAAATACGCACACACACACCCCAATCCAGAGACCTCAGAGCTATTAACACAGAACAATGAAATTTAATTCAGAATCCTTTTTTCTCTGCTGCCCAAAAATCTTAATTACTGACAAATTCCTTCTTCGCCGCAAAACAGCTTGCGCACCCCGACGCCTCCTATTCAGAATTCAAACAGGTAGCCATCGCGCATTTGCACATGAAACGGAGATAATAGCAAAGTCTGCAATCAACGCTAAATAATTACTATCGTACGGTAACTTTTATTGTTCCGCCGATGTGTCGGAACTGCACTCCGGATCAAAAAATAAGCAAGGGGACGTGCCCGGCAGTCGGAACAAGGAGCGACAGAGACAGAGACACTGCGAGAGAATGACAGATACACGCCCGTAATTTTGCCGCAATTATCATAAATTACACGTCGAAAAATAAAACAAACGCAGAAGTGAAGGCAGCTGCCGCTCCAATACTGAGACAGAGAGAGAGAGAAAGAAAGAGAGAGAAAGAAAGAAAGAAAGAGAGAGAGAGCGAGAGTGAGAGAAAGAGAGAACTTCTAAAGGTAATTACAGACAGAGGGTGATCAAACACACACAGGACACCACTGTGTTCCTTGTTGACTGGGCTCACAGTTCAACTTGAGGAATCACCACTTGTGTTGGAGAACGATCTACATGTCGATACCTCTTTATTTTCACAAGTGATTCAGTAGAGCCTCGAAGATTACACCTGACAAGTGTTCAAGGAGAGAGCATTCCTGAGCTCAGTGCCACTTATCCATTTTAGAAAAAGATAACAAAAAATGAGTTTAAGGGGAACAAGTTGACAGGGGAAAGAAAGCGAGAAAACACAGCAAACAGTATGGAGAGGGAGGGAGAAATTAAATTTGTAGGCTTTTTCACAAAATGACGACTTTCTGGACATCCAACCATGATCGAATGAGATGACCATAAGCAGTTCTTATGCCGTTTGCGATTGGTCGTTAGCATTTGTAGATTTAACGGACACAAAAGTAACCTGAGTCACACAAGTGTGACGGCTGAGGCAGAGTACTGATATGCGTAGCTATGATACAGCTGTGCATGAGTTCTCCACCCTTGTGCAAATCAATTGAAACAAACTGGCGGCCATCTGAAAACAGAGGAAGAACTTCTCTCTTATCCTCTCTCTTTTAAATCCATTTAAATCCCATCTTGTGAGGGTCACTGCCATTCCCCCAGAGAAAAAATAAATAGCTTCTGAAATAAATAAATAATGTCTTGTTTGCCTCTAACCACAATGTCCTTTGAATATTGGAGGACCGGACCTTGCCACTTTATTCAGATTTTGTTCCAATTAGCGGACACTCCACAGCCGATAACATAGAGGATTGTGGGATGTGGCGGGACTCACTTGTTGAGAAACTGCTCCAGGCCATGTCTCCGCTCCTCGATGAAGGAGTCGTCGAAAATCCCGTCATCACCGCGGAACGGCAGCTGGCGAAACAAGGCTTTTCCAGGCAGGGGTGGAACAACCACCTGAAAAGGATGGACACACAGACAGAGAGAGAGAGAGACAGAGAGAGAGAGAGAGAGAGAGACCGAGACCAGACAGAGAAAGAAAGCGAGAAGTCGAGATGATCATGACAGGATAGGTGTGGACGTTTTCAGTGCAACTAATTCAACATTTACATATATATCAACTGTTATCCCCCCCCCCCCCCGTGTCTATAACCGATCCTCGCTGTCCCGGTCAACAATAATTACAAGACAAAACATGTACAGTACATATACTTCAAACTGATATAGACATTTATGTAAGCATACTACTTCCCTGTCCCTGTCCGGAGCCTCTGTCCACTCACCTTGCTCTCGCGCTCCAGTTCTCCTCTTAGCCACTCAAAGTCGCTGTATCTCCTCCGCACCCTCGACTCCTTTAGCCGGAAAATGGGCAGATTGGTCTGCAGGGACACAGAGAGAGAGAGAGAGAGAGAGAGAGAGAGAGAGTGGAAGAGAGATCGGAAGAGAGAGAGAGGACAGATAGAAAACGAGGGGGGAATGAGAGAGGGAACAGAAAGAGCACACAAAAGAGGTGGATGAGAATTGGGGATGAGAAGAGAGAGAAGTAAAGATGTGGTTAGAATGATCTAGTTCACAGTCATAATTCATGTGACAAAAAAGAGCAGGGCTGTTGATGTGCGTTTTTTGGTGCATTTATTTTCAGACCAAAAAGATGAAGCCGTGTGGCCCTCACTGCCAGACCTGTTTCAGCGAAGAGATGGAGTCTGGAAACATTTCATTCATTTATCAATACATGGTTGGAGAACCATGGCTGGAATCAGACAATAGGGCTAAAACACAAACACAAAAGTGTGTGTGTGTGTGTGTGTGTGGTGGAGATGACAACATGGCATACATACACACACACACACACACACACACACACACACACACACACACACACAGAAAACACACACAAGCATACATATCCTGTGCACCAATAGGCACATACAAAAAAACAATCTTAACAGAGCACACACGCACGCACACACACACACACACACACACACACACACACACACACACACACACACACACACACACACACACAGAAACAGAAGCAAACAGGCATGCACAGGCAAATGAACAAAAAGCTGGAAATGGGACAGCATTGAGGAGCCCGACATTCAAGGTAAACTTGAAGAGGCAAAAGCTAAAGAGGCACAGAAAGTGAAGGGCCACAGAGAAAAACAGAGAGAGAGAGAAAAAGAGAGAAGAGCGAGAGAGAGTGAGAGAGAGAAAAGAGAGAAGGAAGAGTGAGCATGAGTGAGAGAGAGAGAGCAGAGAAAGTGAGAGAGAGAGAAAAAGAGAGAAAGAGAGCAAAGAGAGAGAGAATGGAAGGCGGGAGGGTGGAGGGAGGGTGGAGGTGAGGTGGAGCAGGCAGATGTCTGGAGAGTGCATGATCAATACACTGGCATGTATGGCAGACAGAAGAGTGGAGACGAAGGCCTGAGTAAATGGATTGGAGGAATAAAGGCAGGAAGTTAAATAAATGTACAATATGTGCCTCTCTATGTGTGTGTGTGTGTGTGTGTGTGTGTGTGTGTGTGTGTGTGTGTGTGTGTGTGTGTGTGTGTGTGTGCTTTTAATTAATCGGAGCAAAGCAAAAAGGCATTCCTCTTCATTTCTCTCTTTTCCATTTGCCGATTTCTTTCTGTCCTGTCTCATGATGAGTGGGTACAGCAGCCTTGAGTGACCTCCAGCAGCATTCGAGAGGGTCACCACGGAGGTCTAGCAACACTTTTCGCCGTAACTCGATGACAACGGCACACCGGGCATCGGTTCGTTGTCAGCTAGCAGGATATCTTTTGTGAGATATCTTTTAAAGGAAATTTGAGGCATTCACAAGAAGTGTGTTTTAAAAGCCTTAACTGAAGTACAGGCCTATGTAGTGAAGTTGGGAACATCAACCAGTAACTGTGCGTTCACACCAAAAGCTTCAAAAGCTTCAAGAGCGCCGGAAATCATTCATTTCCTATGGAGAGTCGGCGTTACCGGCTTCAAAAGCGTTCCGGGCGTGAGCGTGGCTTCATGAGCTTTAGGGATGCACCGATCCGACTTTTTCAGTCCCGATACCGATACCGATGCCTTGGCTCTGCGTATCGGTCGATATCCGATACCGATCCGATACCATTGTTAATTAATAAACTGTATACTTCACCATGTAGAAAAGACTAAAGGCATCAGGCTTGACTTCATTCTTCATTCTTTCCCTAACTAAACATTACTTTCCTTAAAAAATCTAACAAAATAACACTTAGATATAAAGGTAGCCTAATGTATTATTATTATTATTATTATCATTATTATTATCATTATCATCATTATTGATTATATTACTAGTATTAAAAATAAACAGTTGTACACCAGCAGCAACTTGGAACAGCATTCAAATTCAAGTTCACGGTTATTACTAAATAATAAATCTAACAAAAATCAATTTTGCAGATAAAAATCCATTATTAGTGACATACATTGAAACACCCCTGCCAAAATGGTGTCACCCGCGAAACCCCTCTATTTACTCATAGTGGTACGGTCCCGCAGTTTCCCCACGATAAACTAAAGCCCCTTTCACATTCAGAAACGATACATTAGCGTTTAAGAAATAGCGGGTTCAGGGGATTTCGCAATGTGAAAGGTAGACGTGTTCTGGTCCCGGGGTTGTCTGAAGCCGGTTTCAGAGGCGAGTTATGGGAGGCGTTGCCTAGCAGCACGTCACACGCAATTTGGGAGTGAACAATGACGTTAAGCATGCCTTGGACCTCGGAGATAAACTGATAAACACAACTGTCATGCTAGTTCTACGTGGTTTAGCTTCCAAATGATGGCGGGCCACTTGTTATGTTATTTGAATGCCAAATGAGGTCCTTTTGTCTGTCGAAGTCATATTTCAGTGTGCTGAGTCCTGAACAACTTCTGCTCTGACAGTTAACTCGTTGGCTAGTTAGCTATCATTAGGCAAACTTTCTAAAAAGACGTGCTGCTGGCTGCTGGCAGCAGACGGTTTTGGTAACCTAGCAACAATAAACACTTGACCGAAGTGCTGAGAAAAGGAGGTTCAGGGCACTCTCAGCATAAAAAACGTGATTGTTGGACACACATATCTATGGACACAGCAGCTAAAGTTATCCTAGTCTCTTGTGTGTTTCCTGTATTTTAACCTCCTGCCTGGCCAAATACGTCATCAGTCACACACCCCTAATAGCGGGGTTGACCTCTGTTCCTTTCATATTCAACACGGCTCGGCTCTGATACTACCCCCCGAGACGGGTTGGATTGCCGAGGCGGGTTGACTCCCCACCCCGTGTCGTCAATGTGAAAGGAACAGCCTTAACGTTAAATTCGGCTGATTTAGCGTTAAATTCGGTGAATGTGAAAGGGGCTTAATTAGTTCACACGGAGTTTGAATGGTGGTAAACGGTAGAAGTTGTACGTTTTATCTAATAAATTATACGTTTTTAACAGCCAATTTGAACATTTGCATGTCTTTATACCAAGAACAGTTTATACAGATGAGATGAAAATGACAATGTGTTTAGTTTGAGTAGCCTATTTTGACTGTTACACATTAAACGTGTTGCCTAAATGCAACAAAACGCATGAAGATCGTAATTAATCTATGACAAATGGTGGTTAGTATAGATATTCTTTTGATCCTATGACATAAATTTGGTATAGCCTATTTATCCCATCCATGAATTTAGACACTCAGAGCACACAGTGAGGTGGCACACTCTAACCTGCAGCAGTGAGCTGCTGCTACAACGGCGCTAATGGCTGGTTGCGCGTCATGGCTCAGCCTTTTTTTGAGACTATATTAAATTCGGATCGGCCCATGGATCGGCTCATTTTTTCCGATCCCCGATCCAGCTATTTTGTTCATATCGGGGCCGATATCCGATCCAAATATCGGATCGGTGCATCCCTAATGAGCTTCACGGGCGTCAAAATAAAGTTGAGCCTCAGTTAACTTTATGGTAATTAGCTGTGACACGGTTCGGCGTCAACCAATTAGAATGTAAAACTCGCAGGATTGCTGCTTGTGGTTGGTTCGAATGTTTCACGTCTTGGCTTTGAAGCTTTCAGCGCTGAACTGAGTTGAGCGTCGGGCTATGAGCTTCACCAGCGATTTTTTGCGAATGCACAGTAAGAACGTTAGACCTGCTTCCATTTCCATCAAAAACAGACATTTTCTTAAATTAAATTTCCCCTTGGGGAAAAAGTGTTAGTGTTAATAGACTTATGGCCAATGGAGGTTACCGATACAAGCTGCCTTGCAATTTGTTCCTGCTTTATAAACCTGCAAAAAAACGGAAAAAAGTCTCTCCCTTTGCTCCACTAACCTCATCTTTCTCCTCCTCTTCATTCTATTTTTTTCTTTTCTTTTCTTTTCTTTTCTCTGTGGCTCATCTTTCGTTCTTTTGCCTTCCTGTCCTCTCCCTTTCCCCTCCCTCTGCTTGTCCTGCCTCCATCCAACACAACGTGTTCACGTCTCGCTGCACCCCAAGCCAAGAGCAGAAAACCAACACATGCTCATTAACTCCTTAGCATTTCAGGCTTCAGTAAGTCACAGCTCAAATGTCTCAACACTCCAGTCACACAGTCAGACAAACACAGTGCGCACGCGCACACACATACACACACACACACAGAGACAAACACACAAGTATAAAGCCATACACACACACAGAGAAACAGAACAATCTTAGATTGGGTTACAGGATCTGGGTGTATACTGGACCGCCTCAAAGTCACCTGATAAACTGCCTTTACCCCCAATGACTGACACACTGACACACACATTCACACACTCTCTCTCACACACACACACAGCACTGGCTGAGCTGAAAATGTGAAGGGTCAGTGTGTGTGTGTGTGTGTGTGTAAAAAAGAGTACGAGTTAGGTTATGCGTGTAGCTTCCTTTGGTTTGGTCCTCACAGTCAGTCCACCAGCCAGCCAGATAGCCCACCAAATAGATAGACAAATAGATTGCAACAAGTACAACAAGGGAAGAAGAGAGAGGTAAGTAGAGAGAGAGGGAAGAAGAGAAGAGGGAAGAGGAGAGAAGGAAGAAGAGAAAGAGAGGGGAGAAGAGAAAGAGAGGGAAGAAGAGAAAGAGGGAAGAGGAGAAGGAAGAAGAGAGTGAGGGAAGAAGAGAAAGAGAGAAGAGGAGAGAAGGAAGAAGAGAGAGAGGGAGGTAGAGAGGGAAAAAGAGAAAGAGAGAAGAGGAGAGAGAAAGGGAAGTAGAGAGAGAAGTAAGAAGCAAAAGAGAGAAGAGGAGAGAGAGAAGGGAGAGAGAGGGAAGTAGAGAGAGAGGGAAGTAGAGAGAGATGGAAAAGCGTGAAAGAGAGGTAAATAGAGAGGACGCTAATGTACGCTAAAGGGGGCAAAATGCCCCTCCATGCAGAAAGACAAATAAAACCAAGAAGAGACAGATCTGTACAAAGAATGAAAAGACAGAGATAATGACCATGATGCTGTGTGTGTGTGTGTGTGTGTGTGTGTGTGTGTGTGTGTGTGTGTGTGTGTGTGTGTGTGTAGAGGGGCCGGAGAGGGGGGGGGGGGGGTTGAGTTGTGAAGAACGGGGGAGAAAAAAAAAAACAGGACAAACATCAGCTCCATTTCATATGTTGCCCCCCCTAAAAACAGGAGGCTGTGGAGGTGCGTTAGCGGCTTTTAAAAGTGCCTCTTTCGGCTCTGTTAAAAGCTTCTACGTGGCTTCTACTGACGGAGGAGCCGGGGAGGGAGAACAGAGGCAGAGGGGGGCGAGGAGAGGAGGAAAGAAGAGAAGAGAGGAGAGGAGAGGAGAAGA
>NC_085005.1:14326517-14341517 GCF_963854185.1 Sardina pilchardus | reverse complement strand
AGCGGGGAGAGAGAGAAGACAAGTAGGGTGCTCCCTCTTTGCTGCTCTTATGCTAAGTAGGGTCAGCGCGGTCTCAGGCGCGCACAATGAGAACTGATTACACGCATATGCTAATTATTACACGCTAATCAGCCGCGCTAGCTTTCCAATGGGGGGCTAGTGGCTACGGATGGCTCTCACCGCCGATGGAGAGAAGAGCCTATAAATACTAGGTTATGGAATGGAGTGAGTGAGGAGAGGGGGAGGAAGGAGAAGGAGGTGGAGGGATGGGTGGAGAGAGAGAGGGATAGAGATAGGGAGGGAGGGATGGAAACACTGCTGTACCATGCGTCTTGTCAGGGCTCATCACAAAGCTATGCGGGACTAAGAAATGGTAAAACTAAGAAAGGGGCCTAATTGGTACATAACACTATAAATACAGTACGTCAACGTGATGGTGATTGCTCCTTGCGTGGATACATTTTGACTGTGTAGGATGGTGTGTATGGGGGGGGGGGGCAGAAATATAGAATCAATCAGTACATTAAATGTATATCCATTCTCTATTAATAGGCAACAGGTGATTAAAAACATCACTTGAGGGACAGGTTTTGAAAATAGCCCCGTCTCAATTCCACACAAAGTAAGCTCATTTTAGGATGTGCCAACATTTTACACTCCAAAGCAAATGGTCACTGTATGTGATTCATCCAATCTTGATAATGTAACTTTTATCCATCTCCAGAAGAGAGGGTGAAAATCCGAGTCAAATAATAATAAAAAAACCTAATTTTTGCAAAAACACCTCTACAATTGTAATCACATTTTGCTTACGTTGTATTGTATGTCTGCCAATGAGTTTCGCCAGTAATTTCACATTCGACTGTAGAGCAACTGCTCAAATTACCTAAAATTGCTGCAAAATAGTCTACAGCTCTCATTAACTTTTCCATTATGATTCTCCTCCTAAGATCCTTTTTATATTATCTGCACTTAATGCATATACGACAGAGGGAGTCCGGTGAAGTGGTGCCTACTGCTGGGTGCGTGACATGTACAAATTCAATATTGCAAATGAAATACATTGTGATTGGGCAGTAACAAGAGTGCCCCACTTGATGGGCTATTTCATGCTGTGAGTGGTTTGGCAGCAAAGGTCAAGTATGCCAGTTCTGTCTGTGGTGGGCCTGTCGAGCCTTTGTTCCTGGACACAGACTGTGCTAGACCAGGTATAGGTCTGATCCATTCAAGGTCTGATCCATCTACCAAGGGCTCAGTTAAAAATTGTAGCCTTTTACCGAACAGAACAGTTTTACACAGGATGTCAACCAGTTATCTCACTTAGAATTTGAGCATGAATTTGGCCTGCAGTTTAGATGTGCAAACAGGTTTGAGTCTACCGTAATTTCTCGACTATTAGCCGCCGCTTATACTTTCTTCAGCTATGAGGTTAATACACGAGAACAGTTAATATGTTATCAATATGGTTTTGTTTCTTTTAACTTGCATAAAACACTGTCCTGCGGCTTATATGCGGGAAATTACTGTATTCAAGAACCATCTAATGATTCAAAAGGGCTCAGTTAAGAATCAGGCAAAATCGTTTTAACACCTTAAAATGGGCAAACACTGTCCTGCGGCTTATATGCGGGATATTACTGTATTCAAGAACCATCTAATGATTCAAAAGAGCTCAGTTAAGAATCAGGCAAAATCGTTTTAACACCTTAAAATGGGCAAAGTAAGGAACAGTTTTAGATGTAATGCTATCTGGCCAGATAACTATAAAATAAAGGCAAAAAAGTGTATTGGATTGGAATCATGGAGGACACCTTTAAGGCCTGAGGTCAACTGTACAATGTTGTATCTTGGGATCTCAAACATTCTGAACTGATTACATCATGAACTTGACTAATGGAAGGGCTGTCACTATCATGACGGCTTAACTGACGCTTAGGCCTAAATTATCACACAAAGTTCACAGGAACTTACATTTCTAGTTGCCCTTCAGGCTTTGCAAGCAAAAACGGCAAAAGGCAAGTATGGATAACTTAAATATAAAATACAAATTACTGTTATGAAATTACTTATAATAAGGCTGCAGTGCCAAAATAATACGCTACTCAGAATAAGCGAAGTACTATGGCTAAAACAAGTCATATTTATGTCCACAAAAACATGTTTCATCATGCTCCTCTCTGGCTAAGGCTCCAGGAAAAGAACACAAACACGTTGACCTTAAAGCAAGAACTCAGTGGGATCAGAGAGTTCAAAGCCATAAATTCTCTCAGAGGCAGATGGCTATAGGCACAAATGTACTTTCTTGCCAACTTGGGGACCCTTACATGGTTGTCACGTCACATCAGGGTTGGAAACTAAAACGCTATGGAAACGGATATATGACATTGCGATCCTGCGAGTTTCATCCAGCTGTACACATGATGAATGGAAACAATTCTATCAATGAGACAAAATTATTCTAGTCAAAATGATCAAATCAGGCAAGTAAGCTAGGTATGCCTTACAGTAGGCCTTATTCTTATGCTTATGAGCATTCTTCAGACAAACAAATGCAAATATTTTGAATATTCTTTAGGTAGGCTAGCCTATTTCTAAACTTTTTATACGGGACTTTTGTGCGTGCTTTTTCAGTTTCTATAGTCTTTTTTATGTTGTGAAGGAGCACCTTGATACAAGTTGTTTATTTTAACTGTGAGCAAACTACGCTGCTGTAACTACCGACCGTAGTGTGTGAACTCAGAACAGTTCCTGTTCTATGTCAGACCAAAGCCACAGCCCATCACATGACTGGCTGGGTCCTGAAAAGAAAACTGGACTAATCTATCTAAAAAAAAAAAGAGAGAACAATTTCCAACCTGCAACTCTCTCTTTGAGTCAACATTTCATATTTGTTGACAATTTCACATAATTTAATGTAATTTTAGGATTAGAGACTATTAGTTAGGCTACAAGGCCTTTACAGACTGTAGCCAACAGGCTTCATATGCTTACAAGGCCTCTACAGATGGTAGCTTTCCCTGGAATGATGTGATTTGTTCCTGAAACACTGAACATATTTGAACAAGTTTAAAGATAATTTTGTAAAACAGACTGCATACTACCTGAATCATAACTCCAACAAGTGTTACACATGATGTTTATAAGGATTGGTTTCAAGGACATCAGATGTTTGAGAGCAGTGATGCCACTGAATCTTTGTCTCTCACACACGCAAACACAGAGCTGAGGGGTTGCAAACATGTTTTGAAGGGATTTCCTCATCTTATCTCCTGCAGTGGCAAACTGTTGCAACTTTGCCACACCTACTGTAGGCCTACACAGGCACAAAAATAAACGTACCATTCTCATTCTCATTCTCATTTAATCTTACTGCATAGATTAAATCACCTTTCGAATACCGTAAAACTGTTTTTGGGTCTGACACAAGCAAAGCAAACAACTTATGATTGTAGATGTTGCAATAATAGCCTATGGCAAATGTCAACACAAGCAAACATCCATTCACCAACCGAGCCATCAAATCTTGACACCGGTCGAGTGAGTGGCCTGAACACTTGTGGGTCGCTGGGGTGTGGCTTCTGTTTACAGAAACTTCTGGCTAATGTTAATCACCCAACTAGGCCTATAGCTAACGTTAGTAACTTAGCCTTGATTCATTCATTTCACAGCAGTAAAGCAAAAGACTCTTTGATCGACCTTCAATCATGAAGGCCAGCAAACATATTACTCGTTCATATATTCCACCTGTCAACATGATGTCATGAGGAAACAACCAGCCACTCGACTAGCACAACTTGTAAACAGTCTTGGCTAACGTTATCAGGCTAGCTACGAAGATTAGCCTAATGTTACTTTATTTTGCAAACCATACCAAGGCTAGCTAACTCCGTCCACCGACCACTGAAAACGTGTTGGGTTGAATAGGTGAACGATAACGTCATGTCATGACATGTTTTTACACGTTTAACAAATAATTATAATGGCTCTTGCCTGACAACGTGTATTAGTTACTGCTTAATTAGATTACCAGCCAACATTTACGAACACAAGTTTACTAGAAATAATTAGCATAAAGGCTGCGTCCCTCTATGGGCAGCTAGTTCACTACCTATGTTAGTGCCAAATAGATTGTCAGTAAGTACTTGAAGATGGAGCTCTGTCCAGTGACATCCGGGCCAAACACCATGAAACAATTAAATGTGGCGGTGTTATGGTGATGCAAATTTGCACGACAGCCGGCTAATCATTGCATTATTATAGGTCATCTCCTTAGCTAGCTAGCTAGCTAGCGATAGCTATGCCAAGGTCCAGTAGCCTATGCGTGTGCCAGTGACAGGGTAGCATTCGTTAGCAGGATAGCTAACGTCATTTGACTCTCACCTTCAGTCTGATTTCGTATGTTGTGTACCGAGTTCGACCCACGCCGATTGTTTCGGGGTTGGACACATCAATCTCTAGAAAGTTACTTGGAGGTCCATATGCATCGTTTAGGTTCTGGGGCTTGGAAAAAAGCCTCCTCGTATCTGCTATGGCATCAGCCATTCCTACCCCGCTAAAGCAGTCTGACAATCCTGTGAGGCAGGCTCACTTCCGATCAGCTGAGGAGCAGCTGACACTTCTCACAGCTGGGGAGTGTGCAATGTTTGCAGACTCCCATTCAAACACCCTCAATTTGTAATACGACTGATGTGAGCTTGAGTTAATCTTGTTTGAACTTAATCAATAGGCTCACTTGAGTTATCTTGTTTAATGAGATGCTTCCTTACACTTAGCTGTTTCTGTTCTTGCTCGATAATTATTTAAGATGTCTAATTAAATGTGAGTACATTAATCCATTTGGCCAGTGAGCAATGGCATAGGTGTTAATAATTCATTAAATACACATATACATTTTATTTTGGTTATTCATTTGTACATTCAACGTCAATAATATACTAAAGACTAACGGACATGAACATATAATTTAATCCAGGTAAAATAAAACAGTCAGGATGGAAGGGAACCGTACCGTATAACCATGGCTCTGAGCCTAACTATCCGAACTCCAAAAAGCCTATCAGAGCCGAGGCTTCTACCACACTGGTCTGGATCACTAAGGAATCATTCGAGCGATTATCAACAAAGTAGGTCTGATGATTTGAACCAAGATGGCAGCCTACGCGTTGCCTCTGCCGGCTAGGTGTTTATCACGATATCTATTGAAATTGTCAGGTCTAGTGAAAAACAGGAGTTGCTGTTGTAAGGTCTTTGTCGTTAGAGGTGAGTGTTGAATTTAAGAGGAAGAACCTGTCGTCAACATATCTCAACTGCTCTTGGTTGTAGCGTTAGCATGCTGACACGCTAGCATATGCAGCAGAACAGCAGGACAGTCACATAACATAACGCTAACAGAAATGTAAAGTTAGCTTACATTGCAAGTCCGGTGAAGGAATTTAAAGCATAACAAAGCAAATGACTTTACATGCATTAGCGCAATGTTTGGGGGACGTTTATTGTAAGATATGATATTTAATTTGTGATTGTTTACATTAGGTGAATGGTTAAGTAAAATGAAATCCCCTTACATCCAACCACACATAAACTCAAATGATGTGTAATTAACATGTTAATGATATGTAATAGCCTAGGCTAGATCATGTTGATACCAATGACTCGATTGTCCAAATTAGAACAGAAGCCATGTAATGCTACCAGAATGAATGGCTATGTGTCTGGTTTGCCCTCTGCAGGTTGTACAACAAGGGCTGATGATACAGCACCCACCAATCATGCCACACAGAAATCTAGCATCCTTCTGGACTACTATGACAATATGGTTGAGCACGGCTCACTTCGAGAGGACAGACACCAGAGATCTGTTGTTCTTCAGTTAGACCAGTTACAGAGAGTTTTGAGGGCATACGACAATACTCAACTACTTAAGGTGAGAGACCGAGACATTAAGATAGGCCTAAATCGGCAAAGACATGTTGAAGATACAGGCACAGAGCACAAAACTGAAGACACTGAAGCTGAGCAGGTATGGGAATCAGTTGTTCTGACTGGCTTGATTGGATTGACTTGCATAGCTAATGTTACACTGAGGAAACAATTATGTGAGGAGGAATGTGAGGTTTGCCATTGTTTGCCGATTCCATTTACAAATGCCAAAATCTCATTTTGTTTTAGCAAAAAAAAAAAACAACAACAGATAAATAAACAAGCTACGAGTGTTTAGAAAACTGTGTTGATCAATTAAAACACTCCTACAGGATATTTTTTTTTCAGAGACCACAAAAATACATGAGCTGAACATTTGGGACATATGAGGTTAGACAGACAGAGGAGCACCCAGTGTCACCAAGTGTCATTACTTTCACAAGGGAGCCGCCCATAAACAAGCCTGGCACGGAGCTGATGATGCGAGTGGGCGGGTGGGGTTGTGGGGTCTGCTGTCACAAAGCTTTGTCTGTAGTGTGCCCTCACCTCCTGGGGCTGCGGTTTGTTTGTTTGTTTTAATAGGTCATAGAGAGGCTTTTTGGGGAGGGGAAGAGGGAGGGAGAGGGATGGGATGGGGATGGGATGGGAGGGTTGTCTCAGACACACACACACACACACACACACACACACACACACACACACACACACCACCAAACAGGACCTTTGGATTTAGGGGCGGTCCCCGGCCCCCCTGCTGTGCACAGAAATGGGGGACCCCCTCTCTACCCACCCTGTCCCAAACTCCCACCCTTCCACGACTGCTCTCTCCACGTTAATGAGGGGGTGGCCATTGTCTGGGACAGTGTTTTTGTTTCACTTTTTAATGCGGGGAGACACACACACACACACTCACACTCACACTCACACACGCACATACAGAGACACAGCAGCTCTTATGCAGTTATGTGAGCTTGAATTGGGTCACACCACGGCGTTGGGAGAGAGAGAGAGAGAGAGAGAGCTTGGCTCCCTGTACCATAGCCTTTGTGTCTGTGGGAGAAGGGACTTTCTCTGGCTTCTCCTGAACCCTGGTTAAGCTCCTCTCTCCTGCTTCTCATTTTGAAGTCACCAGCCAATGGCTCAGTGGTGGCATATTCGTCTTTCACACACCTCAGATGCTCGGTGTTGAAACCGACCAACAACAACTTGATCAAGATAGCAATAGCATGGATCAAGTTGCCACAAGCACACAAGCAACTTGCCACGTCCAAAAAACTGTAAAGTGGTTTAATACAAACGACTCAGTCTGCTTTATGTATCAGAATATATACGGGGCATTCAAGTTTTCACAAGCATCCATCCACAAACTCTGTAAAGTGATTTAATCCAGACTATTCTGTCTGTGTTATACATCAGAATATGCACCGTCTCGGCATATGTCTGATTGTTTGATCACTGATGGTAATGATGGCGATGCTGATGACTGGGTGCAAAATGAAAGTGACGGACTAATGAAAGCTTTTATTCATGTCACTTTTCATTTTGGCCTCGGCAGGGACAAACCGAGTCTGCCGAGGTCTTGTTTGGCCAAGTGTCAGCATGTGAACTTTTTGCCCCACCGGCCCCCGCGGCGGTGGCCCCTGGCTGCGCGGCCCCTGGGGGCTAAAGGCGGCCGTGCCGCCGGAGTGCTCTGAGGCCGGGCCCTGTGTTTGGCCAGTCTGCCGTAACCGGGCCCGCTGCCTCCGCGCAGTCGCCGGCCACGGAGAGTTCTGGAAGTCAGCGAGAAGTCACACGCTGTCATGCCAGAGAGCCACGGCTGGCTGCACGCGGATTTCTCGCCCCTTTTATTTTCGGTCGCCGTCTCTTTCTTCCTCCCTCCCTCTCTCTCTCTCTCTCTCTCTCTCTCTCTCTCCCCCTCCCCCTCTCTTGTTCGATCTCATTCAGTGCTCATTTTCTCCATCTCTCTGTCTGTCTCTCTCTCTCTCTGTCCACAATCTCCCTCACTTTCTCTCTTTTCATCTCTCTCTCTCCTTTCTCTCTCCATCTCTCTGTCTCTCCCTCTCTTGCTGCACTCTTTTGTCCATCTCGATGGTTCACCACACTCCCTCCTTTTCTCTCTTGCCTCTTCCTCCATCTCTCTCTCTGCCACCCTCCGTCCCCCTTGTTTTGGCTCGGAACATGTCTTTGTCCATGGCCATGTGTGCCTGATGAGTTCACCACAGGCCCATGAAGAGCCGAGACGGGGCTTCTCTGAACTGACTCAGAACGGAATGTGACAGTGACACACAGTTTAGGAACAGTACTTTGACACTCCATGAGTCTATGGTCTGTTGCCGTCTACGAGAGACCACTGCAGTTTTGCGATGTTATCTGTTAGTTTGCCTTATACCAATGCAATTCTGACAGTTTACCTGTGCTGTGACTGTAAAGTGTTTTAAAAGACAGGCACAATAGCGTCATGTTTACCGAACAGGTTGAATTTTCAGGAAGAGTTGTTTTGGGCACTTTGCCAGCTTCAGTTGTCTTGTAATTGATGTCCCTGGCCTGAGCTGCTGGAAGTGGGCCAGGTGTTTATGACTCCATGATAAGAACTGAGTGAAATTACTCTTTCTTTTCTCTCTCTTTTCTTCATCGCTCGCTTTCTCTCCTCCGCTAGCTGCTGTCGAGGCCTAAGCCACCCAGGGGCCTCTACATCCACGGTAATGTAGGTACGTTGCAATTAGTCTCCATGACAACTACTTTTTCCCCTTAAATGTGATTTTGTAGCTTAACTTCAGAGTTATTTTATACGCACACCTTTTGTGGTGGGTTGTAAAATGTTTCCTTCTTATTTATTGTCGGTTTTTTTTATCTCTAAACCAGGCACTGGGAAAACCATGCTGATGGATATGTTTTTCTCTCACGTTGAGAGCAGCCGGAAGAAGAGGGTCCACTTCAACGCTTTCATGCTGGACATCCACAAACGTCAGTCTATTTTCATGTACTGCTGCAAGTATAGTAAATGGAATGGATTCTGGATTTTGCATTGTGTTATCATTTGTTCAGTAGGGAATGCAGTGTTTGGTATCTACAGTATACGTTTGTGTGTGTGTTGAACTTGCAGGGATCCATCGCCTGAAACAGTCCCTGCCGAAACGAAGGCTAGGCAAGATGACGGTGTATGACCCCATTGCACCAGTGGCCTTGGACATAAGCCGGGAGACCTGCCTTTTGTGCTTTGATGAGTTTCAGGTGGGTTTACAGGCGTCTTTCTCTCTCTCTCTCTCTCTCTCACTCACACACAAACACACACACACATGCACATGCACACACACAATTTGGCAATCCATTTAATTTAGAAGTGTTTCTTATTTAAAAGGAAATTCACTGGGAACCTTGGAATTATTATCAGCAGTTGAGTTTGAGCAGTTGAGAAGGAGAGTGTTGAGATGAGACCTGTGAAACAGTGTGGAGCCACCTAGTGGATAATGTAAACACATACATAAAAACATTTAGCATTAGTGTGTTTCTTAAAGTATCAGTAGCAGTATCCCTACAGACATATACACACACAGTCAGTCACACACACACACACACACACACACACACACACACACACACACACACACACACACACACACACACTGATGGTCACTTTTCATTTTGATTAAGAGTTACAGCTTGTTTTTGTGGAATTGAAGACTAACTCATTGTAAGTTAATCACTGACATGCATTTCTAAACGTTGCTCCGTTTAGTCTGTATTTCTGTTTTTCTCGTACCTATCACTCGTTGTTCACTCACTCACTTACTGCCCTTTTCTCATATTCAACCTGTTGCTTGATCTCAGCATTAAGGCAACATAGTGACAATTATTTATTTTTTTATTCAGCTTTATTTTATTCATGGTGAAATCTTTGGTGCGCAGACTAGCTTTACTCTCATGTGCTCTGTGTGTACAAGTGTGTGGGGTTTGTAACCATGCTGCTTCTGAACGTTGCCAGTGGTGATGTAATAAACACACTCTCCCTCACTCACTCACTCACTCACTCACACACACACAGACACACGCACAAAACATGTGTGATGCAAAGGTAAGGATTGACACCAATCAGAGTCACTGGCCACTCAGCTATGCAGATGAGCTTTGTGGGGGGAGTACACACACACACACACACACACACACACACACACACACACTTCCTTAAGAGAGTGGTAGCGCGGGGCGACAAGAGGGAGCGGGTCATCCTCATCTCTCTCTCATGCTAATGACATTTCTCCGTTCTCCGCATTAGCGCTTCATCATTATCAGTAATTTGGAGCCTTCCCTCTTTTTGTCCGCGGCGCTCTCTTAATGAATGGCCGGGCATTGAGACAAGGAGCGAGGGAGCACAAGGAGAGCCGAGCGGAGAGCGAGAGCACGAGCGAGAGAGCGGGGGAGGAGGAGAGGAGATGGAAAACAAACGTCTTGGCGGCCATTGTCTGGAACCCTCAGCCAGTTGTCGGCTCAAATTGCCGATCGGTGTGGAGTCGTGGAAGTAAAAAGGAGAGGGTTTTTTTTTCTGTGTGTGTGTGTGTGTGGGTGTGTGTGTGTGTGTTGGGGTGTGATGGGGGGGGATCAAAAGATCTTAATTTGGCACCGGCGAAGCATTGCACAAAAGTGACTGCTTTTCTGCCGGCGTAATTGGATGCTCATTTAAATATCTGCAGCTGTTTGTTTGGGCTGCCGTTCACAACAAGTGCGGCAACTAAGCGGATCCCCCCCCCTCTCCCTCTCTCTCTTTCTCTTTCTCATTCTCTCTCGCTCTCGCTCAATCCCGCAATCAGTACGCTCAGTGCGCTAGTGCGTGCGTGTATGTGTGTGTGTGTGTGTGCACGAGTGCGTAAGTGCGTTAGTGCCTGCATGAAAAACAAATACAGGTTCGGATGAAAAGGTCATAATTAACCGACTCCTTTTGAAACCTGTACGGGCGGAGGAGAAAGGTGGTGCAGGGAGAAGAAGCGCAGTCCCCCTTTCAGACCCCCACGCCTGGCCCTTTGTTTTTACCCCTTTAGGGTGGGGTGGGGGGGGGGGGGGGGGGGGGGGTGGTATCGGACCCCAGGGCTAATGGAGGTGGATGGGGGTCCGTGGGCCACGCAGGGTAAAATGGAGGATACTTCAAGCGAAGAAAAACACCATATGTTCAGGGTATGGCACACGTAAGTGCCTCCTTAGCCTTGCGCTCACACACTGGCGTGTGTGTGTGTTAGTGTGTTTATGCGTGTGAAGGAGTGGAGTGGCACACACACACACACTAACTTCATCTCTTCCCCTCTCTCTCTCTCTCTCACACACACACAAACACACACACAGTTCATTTTTGACGTTGCTCGGTGGCACTAAGTACAGTGAAGATTTCTATTCAGAGATGTTTAGTATAGTATATTATCTTCACGTGAAGGCTGAGAGCTTGCTGTCCACAGGTGTCACTGCCACAGAGCTTCGCCTGGAGAACCCTGACACCCTGAGAGTGCATATAGGGAGAGAGATAGAGGGGGAAGTGGAAATCATTGATGGGTGGATGGATGAATTGATATACTGTACAGATAGACACATGCACAGAGAGAGAGAGAGAGAGAGAGAGAGAGAGAGAGAGATGGAAAGACAGAGAGAGGTTTAGAGGGTTGGATGGATGGATGGATGGATGGATGAATAGATAGGTAGATAGATAGATAGACACATGCAGAGAGAGATGGATAGAGAGAGGTTAAGAGGGTTGAATGGAGGAATAGATACATAGATGCACAGAAAGAGAGAGAGAGAGATGGAAAGAGAGAAAGGTTGAGAGGAATGGATGGATGGATGGATGGATGAATAGATACATATACACATAGATAGACACATGGAGAGAGAGAGAGATGGAAAGAAAGAGAGAAGTTGAGATGGATTGATGGATGACTGAATAGATGGATAGATAGATAGATACACAGATAAATAGAAAGATATTTAGTTTCAAATGAAAAGTAGCAGTAGACATAGCAGTAGACTGTCAATAATAGCGATGATGATGATGATGATGATGATGAGGAAGGGCGGATGGAAGAGGAGGATATCCACCGTTACTGTAGTGACGACAATGACTACTACCCTCTCCTCTACTACCACAGTGACGATGATGATGATGATGGTGATGAAACAGCCACTCGTCCTCCGGCTTTGTAGCATTCAGGGACAGCCATGCCAAGCCCCTCCACTGCACAATAGAGGATACATGTGTGTGTGTGTGTGCGTGTGTGTGTGTGCGTGTGTGTGTGTGTGTGTGTGTGCGTGCGCTGGAGGCCATCTGGCTGCCATTGTGGCGGCGATTGGGGCCTTCACATCGCAGCGTCTCTGATTTATTTATTTATTTATCTTTTGTCGCCGCGGTGACTTGATTAGCTCGGTCTCACCGCCGCCGCCACTTGTTCTCATTTGCGACAGAAAGCCGCTCATCCACACAGCCATTTTGCAGTCAGGTGAAGTGGCTGCATACATATGGGACTGTGTGTGTGTGTGTGTGTGTGTGTGTGTGTGTGTGTGTGTGTGTGTGTGTCTTTTTTGGCTGAGGTGCCATTCATTTGTGGTGGATTGGATAGGAGACCTTGGCCAATCTAGAAAAATAGAATCACCTGGTACTCATGCAGAAACACACACAGACACACACACACACACACACACACACACATGCACATACACACATACACAAACGAGAAGAGAGAGAGCACATCCATGCTGTCGTCAAAAATAATTGTGTAGTTGTAAGCAGTTGTCTCCTATATTGTGTGTGTGTGTGCATACGTGCGTGCGTGCGTGCGTGTGTGTGTGTGTGTGTGTGTGTGTGTGTGTGTGTGTGTGTGTGTGGTGAGGTGTGGGTCATTGCCAGAGGCCCTCACCATAATTCTCTCTTCTTGTTAGAGAAGCTTTCTACTTCAGACTGATTAGAATACGAAATGTTCTCATCAGGCGGAAACCAGTAAACTAAATAGTTTTTCCATGTTCTGTCTTTCTCTCTTTTCCCCCCTCCACTTCTCTCTCTCTCTCTCTCATGCCCCTCTCTGTATCTGTCCATCTCTCTCTATCTCTCCTGGTGTCTCAGGTCACGGATATTGCAGATGCCATGATTCTGAAGCAGCTCTTTGCGACCCTGTTTCGGACTGGTGTTGTGGTGGTGGCCACTTCCAACCGCCCACCTGATGGTTAGTGTGAATGTGTGTGTTCATGTACGTCTGTGTGTCTATCTGTGTGTGTATGCAGAATTGTGCCTCACTCTCCACACTCCTCTGGTAACACAAAAAGAGGCAGTGTGTTAAAGGGACACTTCACCGATTAGCATTAAGCTTTGTATCTTTAGAAAACCAGTCATGATTTTGAATGGTTGTGCATCTTTCCCTCAGTTTGCCTTGAGATGGGAGAAATACAGATTTCAATGAAACCCATGAATAGGACTTCCTGCTTTCAATGATGTAAAATGATGATTTTTACATCCTTGAAAGCAGGAAGTCCAACATTGAAATCCGTATCTCTCCCATCTCAAGGCAAACTTTTCCCCCTCTGCTCGACACAGCGTCAGAACACGCTGGAAGCTCTGCTCCCCTCTCGAGTTCTATTCCGGTTCTGCGCGTTCTCCGATGTCAGTCTCCTTTTCTTTCGCCCCCCTTGCCCCTCCTCACCTCACCTTTTGGTGTGGGCCTCTCTTTCTTATCTGTCCTCATGTCAGCTGGTCAGAATGTCAGAATGTCTCACTCTCTCTTGCTCTCTCTCTCTCTCTCTCTCTCTCTCTTTCTCTCTCCCCCCCCCCATGTGTTTGCTCTTCTCTTTTGTCTTCTATATCAGGGGCCCCAATGTTTTTGGTTCCAAGGACACCTTTTAAGGGACAACATTTTACGAGGACCCCCTTATAACTGCTAGTTAACCATTTGTCTTCTCTGAAATTGTGGCTGGATTCACTATCCCATGTTTTTTGGCAGATGTGTAATTTGGTCTTTTGATGGTTTTGGATCACTTCACAACATGGACTGACTCAAACATTTCTACACATTCATCAGCTAGCTGGCTAACAAATAAGCCAAGCTATTAGCAGTAGTAGGAATGGTTCCTCATGACCTGAGGGAAGTTAATGTGTGTAGGACCAAATGTAGGACAATTTGCTTGTTTTATGGGTGAAAAGGGCATCATCTTTTTAAAATGTTAACTTTAGAATTTCAAGCAAATTATTTTGCGGACCCCACTTTGAGAACCGCTGTTCTATAGAACCTATGGTTTGTTCAGTGTTATCATTACCTCAACCAGGAAGGTCGGTCTGTTTTCCTGCGTTACGCGAACAAAAAACAAAATGCCTGGGCAAATCATGAATCCAGGTGGAGGGTGTAGCATGGCCATGCAATTGATCTGAGTCAGGGGGCATGCATTGAATATATTTCACTTCAGTTAGAATAAAGCATTTAATCTTTGGTCTGAGTGCCCTTTTGTGTAAAAACAAATCCTAATAATCAATTTGTAAGTGATAAGTTAAAAAAAATGCATAATATGAGGCTTTCAAAGTATTTGAAATCAGTTTCAGATAAAAACAAGAGAGTATGAAGAATTAGATTGGATAACGTGAATGTTTCTATTCACAGTGGGAGACATCAGTGAGTATCACATGCCCTTGAGGATTTCACTTAATAGCCTTTTATTCCCTAGCAACCCTCTGTGTATAGTCTTGTATTTGCTCTTTTTGCTATCGGCCTTCAAAGTCCTAGACTCTCTCTCTCTCTCTCTCTCACACACACACACACACACACACACACACACACACACACACGTGAGACTTTCCATGTCAAGTAGTGCCATGTGCGTATTGAATTTCATGTTGAATTTCATGGTTTTTCTTCAAACTTCTCCAGGCCGATTGCATTATTAAAATTGGTATTCATCATTTTTGAGTGTCACCAAATAGTCTGTCTCAAATGGCGTACTGCAGCATACTTTAATTCAGTGCCCTGTGTACTTACTCGTGTAGTGCTTGAAGTCTGTGCACTTAACCGAAATGACGATCACATCATTTAAATATAACTTTATAAGTGTCCTCTATTCAACGGTGAC
>NC_085005.1:14299017-14321517 GCF_963854185.1 Sardina pilchardus | reverse complement strand
TCCCCTCCCATCATGGACCTCATCAATAGCCACTTTATTTGCCAATCAGAGGAGGAGAATGATGTTATTAGGGCTAAAGAGCAGCGATGATGCTGAATCTCTCTCTCTCTCCCTCTCTCCCACTCTTTATCTCTCTATCTCTCTCTCTCTTCCTCTCTGCATGTCTCTTTCTCCCCTCATCTTTTTTCAGAGCTGTACAAAAATGGTCTTCAGAGGGCTACCTTTGTGCCTTTCATCCACATGCTCAAGGTAAAGACAAAGTCATTCAACTCCTGTTCATTTATCTGCCCCTCCCTCCCTCTCTCCCTCCCTCTCTCCTCCTCTCTCTCTCTCTCTCTCTCTCTCTCTCTCTCCCCCTCTCTCTCTCTCTCTCTCTCTCTCTGTCCACCCCTGACGTCCATGTCCGGCTTGTTGTTTTTTTGATGTGTTTTTCCTCTGCCTTGGTGTTGTGTACACACACACACACACACACACACACACACACACACGCGCAGCTACACACATTTATACACACGACCAGCATGAGAGGGAAAAAGGCACCTTTGATCATACCTGGAGATGCGACGGCAGAGACAAATAGAGGGACGGTAAGTGAAAGAGTGAGTGCGTGAGCGTGAAAGGGAGGGAGAAAGAGAGAGGCTTTCAATGGCCCGAGCGTAGGTAGCTAGACAGGAATGAGGCCGGCCTGCTTGCATTTCAAAGTGAGCGAGGAGCACGGGAGGCAGCGACGCGCTCAACTGCTTTGCAATTTAATGGCATTATTGTAAGCAGGTATCTGTGAGGCGCAGCCGCCAGTCGCGGTAATTATCAGTGTGTGTGTGTGTGTGTGTGTGTGTGTGTGTGAGAGAGAGACACACACACAGAGAGAGGCAGCATAATAAATAATCACTGAATCAGTGCCAAACATTTTACTGCATGCAAACACACACAGTCTTGTGCGTTCACATGCACAAACACATTCTTACACATTTCCGTAGTATTTTTTTCCTGGTTTAAAACAAGCAAAACTGGGAAAAACAAATTGATATGAACTTCAAGTTTTCACATAGACACACACACACACACACACAAACAAACATTATTGTTTAAATCTGTTATTGTAAATAGTCAAACTCTGATCTCTCTCACAACACGTGTGATATGCTGGCTCGAGGCATGAAACATGAATGGGGAGACCACGCAGAGATTCCAAAATAATCTGTGAATTTATTAAGTAAAGATAATATTAACAAAGACTAAATGATAAAGCTATAAAGTGGTGTAGTGTGAGTCAGTATAATGGAAGTAACCAAAGGTGTCATGCGAGAATCAGTCTAGGGGTTTGAACAACGGAAACCAACCGCTGGGAGGAGGAAGCAGCCACACACTGTTGGAGATGCAGGAGATTTATGCTCCTGCCAAACAGGCACACCTGATCCCCATCACCTGCTCAAGAATAGTGCAAGGGGACAGAGAGGGAGAGAGCATAGGCACACCACAACAGGGCGGGGCCTAAAACCCACCAGTATCCGTCACACACGTATACTTTTTAGGTAACACAATAAATGTTGCTGTACTTTGGATTGGTTTGGATTGGACTATCCTTAAAGGGATATTCCGCCATTTTTGGAAATAAGCTCATTTTCCACCTTCCCGCGAGCAAAACAATTGATATTTACCTTCTCGTCGTTCATCCAGCCATTCTGTGAGTCTGGCGATACAACTTTTAGCTTCAGCCTAGCATAGATCATTCAAACGGATTAGACCAGTAGCATCTCGCCTGCTTGCATTATGTTTAAAAGTGACTAAGATTTCCGGTAATTTTCCCATTTAAAACGTGTCTCTTCTCAAGTTAGAAAGTGCAATAAGACCAACTGAAAATGAAACCTGGAGTTTTTCACATTTTAAATGGGAAAATTATCGGAAATCTTAGTCATTAGACTAAGTAGATCACAAATGATCAATAGGAGACTACTGTAGACCACTGGACTAAGACAGTTTGGACTAGCTTTTGAAAGCTTTGAAGTGTAGACAATCACAAAAAGTTTGAATGTGATCCCCCCCACCCCCCACAGGTGGGTTTTGGACTGCAGGCCCCCCTACCCCCCTCTTAGCTTCTCTTTTCTAAACAGGCACTTTCAGGGTCAGCGCTTATGGCTTGCGGTCTGCGAGAACCTGTGGGGTCCTGAAAGTCACTCTGAGCCCCCACCCGCCTCATGCCCCCCCACTTCTCCAGTCTAGGCTGGCCGGGGCTCTGAATGCCCTCGCACCCGGTCAGGCTTTGGGCCCTCTTCTCTCAGGCCCCCTTGCCCCCGGGCCCTGCTTTTGTTTGGACATCTGGATTTAGGCTGTCCCCAATGATGCCCGACCCAAATGAGGGTGTTTGGGATGGCCATGTGGGTCTTGACCTCAGCGCATGTTTTGTGTGTGTGAGAGAGAGAGAGGGAGAAGGGAGGAAAAAGATGGACATGGACAGGGTGACTGTGTGTGTGTGTGTGTGTGTGTGTGTGTGTGTGTGTGTGTGTGTGTGTGTGTGTGTGTGTGTGTGTGTGTGTGTGTGTGTGTGTGTGTGTGTGTGTGTGTGTGTGTGTGTGTGTGTGTGTGTGTGTGTGTGTGTGTGTGTCGTGACAGAGAGTGGGAGACCCCCATGACCCTCTCTGCTCTGTTTTCAGGGTTAATCCCCCAGACATTGACGCCTTCACTCTTCAATTAACTTTTGGTTAGCAAGGACCCCCCTCTCCTCCTCATTCAACTCCTGCTTTTCACCACTGCAGGCTTCGTTTCTTTTTCTCTTCTCTCGTTATCCTCTGTCTCTCTCTCTCTCTCTCTCTCTGCTCCTCTTTATCCTCCTCTCTCTCTATCTCTCTCTGCTCCTCTTTATCCTCCTCTCTCTCCATCCATCTCTCTCTGCTTCTCCTTATCCTCCTATCTGACTCAGTGCTCCTCTCATTCTCTTTCTATGATGAAGATGCACATGCAGGCTACACATCTATCTGTACCAAAGCTAATTATTTTCTCTCATTCCCTCTCTCTTTCTTTTTTTCTTTCTCTATCTCTCTTTCTTTTTCTCTCTCTCGCACACACACAGACACAAAATGCATCGCTGCTTTTGTATTTTATTCATCTTCCATCTCTCTGTCATACACACACATACACACACACACACACACACACAGTATGCACAATAGTTGCTGAGCTATTGGCCTCCTCCTCTGTTGTTTTGTATGATCTCTGCAGACCTAGGTACGCCCTCAGACAGGGAGCCCTGAGAAATGTTTCATTACTACCCTCTAGTGGTGTGTTGCACACATGACGTGGTCAGGTTCCCATTAAGAAATTTTAGGAACACAATCATTGTCTAGGTCCTCTGCTTGGTCCCCATTTATTGGTGGCAGCATTGGCCAATTTGCTAAATTATTTGGTTCAGAGAAAATAAGGTTAAAGCAAATAATGTGATAATTTTCCATTAATGTAAAAATGTGTTATATATTATTAGTACAGAGATTATTACATTGTTAGTTAAAACAGACATTTTTTTATTACATTACTGGGAAATGATTAGATTATTGTGTACTCTCATAACACATGTGTATATATACATAAACGCATAAACACTGCTCTCTACAGCAGTGGACCTGTTCCTTCATTACCGGTGTATTTGAGATTATTTGCCTTATGTCACCTTGTCTTCTGAGTTTACGAGTGCCACTATTCTAACCTCATCTCACCCAGAATGACCTCTTCTGGAATGCATTTATTTGTCCATTGAGAGAGACTAGTTCCGATGCCCAAGATCTAACCCCTCACTGAAGGGGTTTATGTGCGTGGGTATAAAATACATGTAATGTACGACCTCAAGTTCACATTTATTTGAAGTGTTTTCCTACAATTGTATTTCAAAACTCCCATATAGTTTTCTTACAAACGGATCACTTCAGCCTTAAACGAGGGCATAGCATCAGAGTTCAAGTAAAGGTAGGAGAGAGCAGGATTTCAGCATCTCTTTCTTCACTGACTAATTATAGAGACGACGAGCATCTGCATTGGAACTTTCCAAATCTGACCAAGCAAGCAAAAGGCATCTTCGAAGGCAGAATTTGATATGCTGATCTGCCTCGATAACTTTATGCCACTGAATGGTGTCTTAAAAGGTAAAGAGAAAAGTCCGCTACAACCAAAATAAAAAAATAAAAAAACATGACATTTTGGGGCTGTAAGCCCTTCCTCAGACGTGTCTTAAAAGGTATCTTAAAAGGATCAATCCTTCTGTGTCAAACTGACCTCTTCTATCCCAGTTCCCACGAATCAGTAGCTCAACATATGGAGATGGCTCCAGAGTTGAGGCCCAGGTGCAGAAGCCTGTTTGCCCCCACAGGAGTCATGTTGGGGCAGAGGGGGGGTTCAGGACAGGGGTTCCCTAAAGGTGGTGACAGGAAGGTCCTGGCATTCCATACGCACAACGAGGGGCCAAATCCCCCAAGATGTTTCTTCCATAAAACAGAAGGCTGAGGTCATGAGAAGGTGATGGGAACGTTTCAGGAACGTTGTGGGAATGTCTCGTGAACCAAAACCCCTTTACTGGCAGAAGGCGTTGACAAGGAGAGGGAATATATATAATTAGGCGCAATTAGTGTGTTGCCCGACTCTCTCTCTCCACACACACACACACACACTCACACACACACACACACACACACACACACACACACACACACACACACACGCGCGCACATACACGCACACAGAGTTGTTCCCAAATCCCTGAAAGCATTGACTGAAGAAAGCCAAAACCAACCCCCCGCTCACACACCCTCTCTCTCTCTCAGTCTCTCTCTCTGTCACACACACACACACACACACACACACACACAAACACACACACACATACACACACACACAACAACAACTTTGAAGTAAGAGGTGTCACCCATTACTGCACCACATAAAGGCACTGTTTTAAGCTGTCTTTTCCCCTCTCTCTCCACTTTCCTGACAATGCATCCCCCTGTCTCTTTCTCTCTCTTCATTCTCTTGTCTGCCACCAGAGTAGCTGTAAGACAGACCCAGATGAATATACGACAACCTACAAACCCACACACACACACACCCTGTCTCTCTCGCTCACTCTCTCAATCACTCGCACACACACACACACACTCTCCCACACACACGCTCACACACACTCTCCCACACACACACACAGACACACACTCACTCACACACACTCACCGCCCTGCTCTTTCAGCCTAACTACCCCTTCCCACCCCCCTCCTGCCTCTGTGTTCTTTGAGGCTGAAGGTTTTTTCGGTCAGTCCCCCCCCCCCACACACACACACAAAAAAACAAAAAAATGAGGGGTGGACGAGAAAGAAAGAGGAAAAAGCAGGGGAGAGAAAGAAGACGATGTAGAGATGTTTTCACCAGCCTAATGAGGGAGAGGGGGCTTGTCAGCCCTGGTCTCAACTAACACCGCCTTTTGTGCACATTCAATGGAAAGGCCCTCTTTGAAAAACTCAAAAGCAACTTTCCCCTTTTGGAGAAGTAGAGAGAGAAGGAGGGAGAGAGAGAGAGAGAGAGAGGGAGAGCGAGAGGGGGAGAGAGAGAGAAGCCACACTTTTTTTCTGGCGAAACTGCTGTCCAGGAAAGGTCTGGACCATTGACATACAACAGCTACTCAATGACTTCACAAATACAAGGCGAGGGAAAAGAACTGTCTGCATTAGAGGTTCTCAGCGACTCGGTGTGTGTGTGTGAGAGAGAGAGAGAGAGTGTGTGTGTCTGTGTGTGTGCTTGTGTGAGTATGTGTGTAAGTGTAAGGGAGAGAGTGAGTGTTTTATCATAACACCGTAATTTGAGCGAGCCCCAATGGAAACTAGAGAGGCCTCTCTTTAAAAGCCCTGGTCTTAGAACAGACTTGTGTGAACGTCTGCAATTTTAGGTGTCGAGTGTAGAGTTATCCCGGCACGACTGACATGTGAAACACTAAACAAGGCAAGGTCACTAGAATTTAGAATATGGTGTGTGTTTTCTGCTACAAGTAATTCTACATCCCTACATTTTGAATTCAAAAGTTTGAAATAAATATGTCAAACCTTTTGTTGCATGTGTTTGCATGTACATAATAAACAATTCAATTACTCAGCAACTATTTTTGTAGCTGACCTCATGTGTTCAGATGTGCTTACTGATTTATGAGAGGTAATTGAAGATCTTTTAACATGTGAAAGTGGTTGACATTTTTTGTCATGATTTTCTGACTTTTTACAAACCAAACAAGTAATTGATCTGAATTCATATGCGTTTCTCTAGGTTTCCCAGTGTTATTTTTTGACCTATACCCAGACGTCTAGTCACTGGTCAGTGTTGAAGTCGGCCAGAGCAGTGTGTTTAAGAGACCTTATGCAACTTTTTCAAAGTCATAAAATCGCTTAGAAATTGTTGTTTTGCTTGACTGACCAGTTTTATCGAAAACAGTAATATTTCCTCCCGCCCCCAGTGTCCCTATCCGCTATTGCAACCTTGCAGTTTGTTCAGGAGGCGATCGCTCCTTGTTTACATCTGGAAGGCTGAGACGCGTAAGGAACAAGAAGAACCACGCTTGCAATTTATATATTTATATATAGCCTATATATGTATAAATATACAAGCTGAAGCTGTCAGGGAAGCTCTGCAGAGAAATATGCAAGAATAAAATCGCCAATCCTGCATAGCATCTTTAAGTAGGGTTCAGACCAAAGATTCCCGGCCAGAAGAGACGAGACGAGCCTCAGACGCTCTTGCAACTGCGATTAAACATGCTCTGCGACGGCCTGCAACTAAGTGCAACATTTAATTCCCACCGCTGCAACTCGCTCTCGTCGCGTCGGGAGCCTTTGGTGTGAATTGGGCTTTAGTGGATGGTTTATGTCTGTCTTACGAAGCAAGGATCAAGTTAAGTGTTATTGAAGGAGCACCGTGTTTTGAGCGCAGTCTGTGTGTGTGCTTGCATGGTAGAGTCATGAGGTTATGTCAGTGACATGAGGTAAGGTTAAAGACAAGTTAAGTGGTGTCGAATCATCTTTGCGCAATCTGTTCGTCCGTCTGTCTGCGTGGTCGAGACACTGTTGGGTGATTATGTCAGGCTCATGAAGGAGCGTCGAAGTTAAGTGTTCACCCAGCGACCTGCGAGTTATTGCGCCCCCGTCTGCACGGTGGAGTTATACTGCAGCCGTCTGCCTGATTGCTGATGGGAGGTCAGTGCTTTAATCTCAGAGCAAGTCACAGATGAAGGATAATGACGGGCCTGGACTGACCTAAGGTCTGCTCGCTCAGGGTGCATCACAGGGTGTTATTATGATGAGAATGATTATCACGATGATCAGAGCGGTCAGGTGTCAGGTGTCTGGGACAGGAGAGCGGCTGCCATATTTTGTTTACACTTCACACACCCCACCCTAAGCAGTGCTGGACACAGGATATGCTGTAGTTCTGGATAGGGAGAGGATAAAGCTATAGGGTGCCATTTTGAATTGGTAAGGCTCATTATATGTAAGGCTACTGTACTGCAGCCAGACACCACCCAGTGGGAACAGCTGGAGATGCCGATATTTGCTGATTTATTGACAGCATGGGGGGGGGGGGCATTTTCCAACATCTACAGGAGCATGATGGAAGCTGACTTTGAATGAGAGAAATGCCTCATCTGTTCGCTCACCCATTTGCATTATTAAATTAGAAAAATTGCCTAGATTTTGCCTAGTTATTAATTTACCATTAGCTCATGTGGGACGGTATATAGACACATTGCATAGTGCATTGTGTATCACACAAAGGAGAACCCATAGGGCTATTTGAGACCATGTCAATGGCACTCTTTCAAAACATTTGGTACAAGCTGGTCTTTATACATCTGCTTGCTACATATTGAAGAGCTATGAATGCAGCATGCTATGCGTGACATTGCAGACCCAGTCCCTGAAATAACTGAAATAATGAAGCTGTTTTCTCTTCAAACGTTTAGTCTCATATACCGAAGGCCCAGGGAGGCAATGTGGGGGTTTCAAAGCTTCAGAGGTTGGGTTTGACTCGCCGTCATTTCCAAAAAAAGTATCCGTCCACACTAAACAACAACAACAAAAAACGAATTCCAACTATTCGACGTTATATGTCGTCATCTGGTGACTGAATGCCCGTATGTGTCTAGTTCTAGTGAGGCATAGCAAAGTTTAGTAGATGTTTGGATGATGTGAAAACGAGAGATGTGAGCGGTATGGAGACGAGTGAGGGAGCGGAGTAGAGTGGATGGAGACGAGAGAGTGGAGACGGACAATAGGCGGAAGTGCTGAGGGCTTTGCGTTCCTAACCAATCTATCAAAAGGCCATAATCACGTAATGATCATCGGGAGCGGCCCTGTCGCCCCCTGATTATAAATATCCTCCCATCACTGCCTACACGCTGATTGTGCTCGCCCTCCCTGTCCTGCTCCATCTCTCTCTCTCTCTCTTTCTCTCTCTCCCTCTCCCTCTCTCTCTTTGGCCCTTGTCTTCTCCCACTATCTCACATTCTCTCGCTTTACTTTTTTTTTTTTTTAGTGATAGACGATGAGGACAGCTGGTAGATTCCACTGTTGTGTCAGTAATGGGGCTTCTCAGCACCTTCACCTTCACACACACACACACACACACACACACACACACACACACACACACACACACACACCGTTCCAGAGACATAAGGAGATGGAGAGCTTTATAAGATTACTTTAACACAAGCTCGTTTTTAGGGATTTTCAGATTAGATGGAGACATTATGAATTGATGGTGTGTGATTGCTGATTTGTCTCTGTATGGTTTTGCCTCGGTCTCTTAACCTCCTTTTTATGCCCGGGGGTAGGGGGCAATCAGCTCAACTGCAGGGCATTAGGCTACACCCACTACTGTGATGCATTCTGGAATCCCACTGATGCCATGAACAGAATTTGTCCTTCTGTAATAAATGTTCTCATTTCAACAAACACACATTAAACCTGTTTTTTTGAGTACAAAGGTGACAAAGTTTATTACTTGTATATGGTAATCACTGGATCTTGACCTTTAATGAGTGACCAAGAGTAGACTCAGGCTATAACACAAGCTTTAGCTACCTTGCCTTTAATGAGTGACCCAGAGTAGGCCCAGGCTGTGGCCCAGGGTTTTATCCACTAACCCTTTAATGAGTGACCCAGAGTATGCCCAGGCTGTGGCCCAGGGTTTTACCCACTAACCCTTTAATGAGTGACCCAGAGTAGGTCTTTGGTATTATATGCCCTCAATGGTACCTTCCAGGCAGCGCTGCCTTCAAGGCACTACTCCCCTCAGTTTAGGGGTAGGATAAGGGTTGAGGGGGTTAAGGTTAGGAATAGGGTAAAGGTAGTGCCTTTTAGGCTGTGCTGCCTGGAAGGTGCCTTTGGGGGCAAAAAACACCATTGAGCCCCAGAGTATGCCCAGGCTGTGGCCCAAGGTTTTACCCACTAACCCTTGAAGGAGTGACCCAGTAGGCCCAGGCTGTGGCCCAGGGTTTTACCCACTAACCCTTTAAAGAGTGACCCAGAGTATGCCCAGGCTGTGGCCCAGGGTTTTAGCCACTCACCCTTTAATGAGTGACCCAGAGTATGCCCAGGCTGTGGCCCAGGGTTTTACCCACTAACCCTTTAATGAGTGACCCAGAGTAGGTCTTTGGTATTATATGCCCTCAATGGTACCTTCCAGGCAGCGCTGCCTTCAAGGCACTACTCCCCTCAGTTTAGGGGTAGGATAAGGGTTGAGGGGGTTAAGGTTAGGAATAGGGTAAAGGTAGTGCCTTTTAGGCTGTGCTGCCTGGAAGGTGCCTTTGGGGGCAAAAAACACCATTGAGCCCCAGAGTATGCCCAGGCTGTGGCCCAAGGTTTTACCCACTAACCCTTGAAGGAGTGACCCAGTAGGCCCAGGCTGTGGCCCAGGGTTTTACCCACTAACCCTTTAAAGAGTGACCCAGTAGGCCCAGGCTGTGGCCCAGGGTTTTACCCACTAACCCTTTAAGGAGTGACCCAGTAGGCCCAGGCCGTGGCCCAAGTGTCTGAGCAGCACAAAGAGCAGGGGAAGACCGAGACAAAGACTGGCATATAGCCCATTAAGGCCTAAAACGCCTGGAAAAAATGCCTGGAAAATCTGAGGGCGATTTCAGAAAACCCCCCTAAAACCTGAAGTTTTTCTGGAAATTCAGCAATTGTGTCAACGCCTACTAAATTATTGATTTCTCAGGCTCTGTAGGAGATAGAAACAAAATTCAAAAAGTATTAGAGAGCTTACACCTATGGTTTTCCTTGTCTATTCTGAAATGCATGTCTATTCTGATGCATTTCATTGGCCCAGAGGCCGATAACTGATGCAAAAAAACCCTTAAACGCGAAACATTGACGTATACGCTTTCCCGGCTTCAATGGTAGAACTACGCAACAGCGCTCCCGGCCTTAATGGTAGAAATGCGGCAAAGCTTTCCCGGCCTAAATGGGCTAGAACAGCAGCAGCACCCTGCTCATCACAGCGGTTGCCGTGGCGTCTGTTTAAGCAGAGACGAGAGACGTCGTTGAGGAGGTCGTCAGGGCAGGGTTGATGATGAAGAGACTGGTTTCTTTCTCAGTCTCTCTCTCTCTCTCCCTCCCCCACATCGTTTCTCTCTCCTACCCTCTCGATTTCTCTGTCATTTGCCCTAAGCATTCCCCCCATCTCCTCTCTTTCCCCCTCTCTCCGACCTCGTCTCTCTCTATCTCTCTCTCTCCCAATCTCTCTCTCCCTCTGTCTCTCTCTAGCCCTCTCTCTTCTCATCTCTCTCTCTGTCTTTATCCCTCTTTTTCCCCGTCTCAATCTATCTCTCTTTCTCTGTGTGTCTGTCTATCCCTCTTTCTCTCTCTCTCTCTCTGTTTCTCTCTCTGTCTCTATCCCTCTCTCTCCCTGGGTCTTTTTGTTCTGCGCTGCTCGCTGTTTGGCAGCCTGTTATTACCTGTGATTCAGCCAATTGGCTCGGACGCATAACCCCCTGAGCTCCGGAGAGAAAAGTTGACAGCACTGAAGAATCGGGATGTAGTGAGGGGTGGGGGATGGGGGTGGTGGTGGGGGGGGGGGGGTGATGGCGGGAATATCTTCTCCTCCTTCTGTGTAGTGATTGCTAATTATGCCCCGTTCAAGGAGGAGGGTGATGGAACGGAGTGGAGGAGAAGAAAGGGGGGGAAAAAAGAAGAGAAAGCGGAACTTGATTTCATAACTCACTGGAGCATGTCTGGAGCCTGTGCAGACGTCAGAGACGATGCGCCTTGTTATCTTACAGTGCGTACGTCAACGGACATGTTGTAAAGTTTGGAGAACTCTGAGGCTTTCTTCTGTACTTTACTGCTCCCTGTAGAATCCACTGTTAAGCTACAGGCAGCACGTGTAAGAGGTTAACACCTTTTCTTAGTGTTTCATTGAAGCTGGGATGATTACAAGATGTATTTGCAAGATGAAACCTGACTTAAAGGACAAGGATTTGGCATAAACAATTATCATATCTTGGGACCACATATTGTAAATGAACTAACACATATCATTGTGTGTGTGTGCGTGCGTGCGTGCGTGCGTGTGTGTGTGTGTGTGTGTGTGTGTGTGTAGGAGCACTGCCATACAACCGGCTTAGACTCAGGAATGGACTACAGGAAGAGGGAGATGCCTGCAGCAGGAGTACTGTACTACCTGTAAGGGTCTTACGCACACACTCACCTCACACACACACACACACACACAACCTCTCTCTCTCGCTCTCTCTCTCTTTCTCTCTCTCACACACACACAGCCACAAATGTATCTTAGCTATTGTTCTCTCAACTCAGGGTCCTGTACTAGCACCAAAACAATTTGAAAAAATCAATGATGCACACAAGCTCACACACACACACACACACGCACACACACACACACACACACACAAACTCATACAATCACACACGTGCACGCACACACATGCACCTACACATAACCAATCAAACAATGAAATCGAATCACCCTCTCTTCCTATCTTTCATGCTCTATCTCTCTCACTGACACACACACTCAAATGTATATACACTATTGTGCATGCTGTACTTGGCCCAGGGTCCTACAAAACAATTGTACACACACACACACACACACACACACACACACACGATCACATGAATAACCCCTTTTTAATTTGACATTGTCAATTGTCCTTCCTGTGTGTGTGTGTGTGTGTGTGTGTACAGGACGAGTGAGCCTGGAGCAGAGAGGGCAATGGATGATCTGTTCCATGAGCTGGCCCAGGGACAAAATGACTGTATGCTCCTAACTTCATCTTCATCAACACTCTTTATCTGTCAAGGGGGCATGGGGGAGATGGGGGTGGGGGTAGTGTGTGTGTGTGTGTGTGTGTGTGTGTGTGTGTGTGTGGAGGGGGGGTCTGCCTGAAAGACCAAATACTAATTGAACAACAGCAGAGCACAGCTATTTAGCACAGGGTCCTTGGTTTGGAGTGAGTGAGTGAGTGTGTGCATCTGTGTGTGTGTGTGTGTGTGTGTGTGTGTGTGTGTGTGCGTATCTGGGATTGGGGCGTGAAGAGGCCCTGAAGTGGCTTTTCATTGTATCAGTGTTTAGTGTGAATTATGTTTCAGTTCTGCAGTAGGCCACACACACACACACACACACACATCATGTTTCCATTTGTGTCTGTCTTTCTCTTACTACCCTCAAAATGAATAATACACATTTCCAGACATTTCAAGTACATATTCAAGGCAAAGGGCCCAAATGCAATGACTTTGTGTGTGTGTGTGTGTGTGTGTGTGTGTGTGTGTGTGTGTGTGTGTGTGTGTGTGTGTGTGTGTGTGTGTGTGTGTGTGTGTGTGTGTGTGTGTGTGTGTGTGTGTGTGTGTGTGTGTGTGTGTGTGTGTGTGTGTGTGTGTGTGTGTGTGTGTGTGTGTGTGGGCCTCATTCTAGTTACCCGCCCGCGGGTGCTGACGGTTCTGGGACGAAAGGTTCATCTGAGCAGGACTTGTGGCTCCATCGCTGACTGCACGTTTCAGGAGCTGTGTGACCAGGTGAGCGTGCCAACTAATAAATAACAATAAATACAAACAGCAAAATGTTTGTTTCTCTCTCTCTGTTTACCTGTCTGTCTTTCTGTCAGTCTATCTCTCTATCTCTATCTATCTATCTATCTATTTAAATATCTATAGGTTTATCTATCTACAGTGAGGAGAAAATGTATTTGATACCATGCTAAAGTTGCCTAAAAAGAGGAATAGAAAATCGTCATTTGACAATTGATCTTAATGTCTTAATTCAAAAATTGAGTAAAAATAAAACCGCTAAGTACGCCAATTTTCTTTGTGATGGAAGAATGTTTCGTAAATAAATAAATGTTCTTCCTAAATGCTAGGGGGAAGTAAGTATTTGACCCCCAATGTAACCCTATGGGAATTCAACACATAGGGTTAACATAGGGGCGGGCAGATTTTTATTTTTTAAGGCCAGCTATTTTATGGATTCAGGATATTATGCATCCTGATAAAGTTCCCTTGGCCGTTGGAATTAAGATAGCCCCACATCATTACATACCTTTCACCATAGCTAGAGATTGGCATGGTGCTTTTTCCAGTAGGCCTATTAGCCTGTTTGATGCTCATTGAGCTCAATGCAAATCAAACAGGCTAATAGGCCTACTGGAAAAAGCACCATGCCAATCTCTAGCTATGGTGAAGGGTATGTGATGATGTGGGGCTATTTTAATTTCAAAGGCCAAGGGAAATTTATCGGGATGCATAATATCCTAGATCCATGAAATAGCTGGCCTTTAAAAATAAAAATCTGCCTGCCCCTATGTTAACCCTATGTGTTAAATTCCCATAGGGTTACATAGGGGGTCAAATACTTCCTTCCCCTAGCATTTAAGGAAAACATTTATCTATTTACGATACATTCTTCAATCACAAAGAAAATTGGTGTCCTTGGCGGTTTGATTTGTACTAATTTTTTGAGTTAAGGCATTAAGATCAATTGTCAAATGATGATTTTATATTCCTGTTTTAGCAGGGTATCAAATACATGTGCTCCTCACTGTATCTATCTATCTATCTATCTCTCTAACTCTATCTATCTCTCTATCTCTATCTATCTATCTCTATCTATCTATATCTCTATCTCTATCTATCTATCTATATTTTTATCTATCTGCCCATCCATGTCTGTATCTGTCTGCATGTCTCCTGAGCTTTGCAAAAGCATGAGAGGAAAAAAACATCACTCTATGACACTTTCTCTCAATCTACATTTCTGTCTCTTTTTCCACGTCGCCACGTCTCAGAAATCCAATAAGATAAAATAAAATAAAATAAACCTCTAAATGTTTTTATGAAAGTCAGGGATACATTACTTATGCGCAGACTACTGACAATACAAAGGTGGTGACAACCTGAAATAATGGAATAAATAGGAAAAGGTTAGTTACTGTTTAACGATCGTTATTACTTAATTATGGGCATTTTAATTGTAATGATGATGAAATTAAATGAATTAATGAATTAAAGTGGTAATTAATATTTAATAACAACACCTACCTCACAACAACAATTAATGTTGTACCAAATGAATTATTAACAAAAAGGAAATAGTAGACACCGTTATCATGCCGTATTTGTGGAGTTCTTGAACACTTGTCGCTTTATTTTCCACACATGTTGAGTATGTCAACTTCACTGCAAGCCTCACCTTTAATCTGTAACATTGTGTGTGTGTGTGTGTGTGTGTGTGTGTGTGTGTGTGTGTGTGTGTGTGTGTGTGTGTGTGTGTGTGTGTGTGTGTGTGTGTGTGTGTGTGTGTGTGTGTGTGTGTGTGTGTGTGTGTGTGTGTGTGTGTGTGCGCGCGCGCATGCTGTAGCCTTTAGGTGCCAGTGACTACCTGGAGATGTCCAGGGTGTTTGACACCGTCTTTATCCGGAACATTCCCAGACTGTCTCTGAGAATGAAGAACCAAGCGCGCCGCCTCACCACACTAATAGACAACTTCTATGACCAGAAGGTAAGCACACACACACACACACACACACACACACACTCACCACATACACACTGACACACACACAGACCCACACACACTCACAATCACACGCACACATACATACACATACATCCACGCACGCACACACACAACTTCTGTAATGTATCCGGTCCTGTCTCATTCTCCATTCATGTTTGTTTTGCCCCCTTCCCTTCCCTCTCTCTTCTCTCTCTCTCTCTCTCTCTCTCTCTCTCTCTCTCTCTCTCTCTCTCTCTCTCTCTCTCTCTGTGGAAGGTGAGGGTGGTGGTTCTTGCGGAGGCTCCTCTGGAGTCTCTCTTTGACCAGGGCCCTCTGGTCGGGGACGAGGAGAGGGACCGCATGCTACTGGATGACCTGGGCCTAACACAGGTGACACACACACTTACACACACACACACACACACACACACACACACACACACACAGAGGGACATGCATATGCGTACACTTACAGAGAGAGAGAGAGAGACACACACACACACACACACACACATTATATTGCCAAAAGTATTCGCTCACCTGCCTTGACTTACATATGAACTTCGGTCACATCCCATCCTTAATCCATTGGGTTTATGATGAAATTGACTGGCCTGCACAGAGTTCTGACCTCAACCCAATAGAACACCTTTGGCAGTATAGTGTATATAAGTATATGTACATACACACACTTTCTCACCCTGATGACACCCTGCTCACACCTTCTAAGGCAGCTGTTGTGATGTGCTATGTCTCTAGTTAGAATTGGACTCAGTAGATAAAGAGGGTTACACTACGAGTGTGAAGGTGCAGACTGTATTTAGAAAGCTTTGCTAAAAGCTGCCTAAAGGAAGAAGAGTTGATGTTAACACATATTAACTGTGTGTGTGTGTGTGTGTGTGTGTGTGTGTGCGTGTGTGTGTGCGTGCTTGCGTGTTTGCAGGATGCCGGCGACCGTCTCTCCTTATTTACGGGTGAAGAGGAGATCTTTGCATTTCAGAGGACCATTTCAAGACTGACAGAAATGCAGACAGAACAGTACTGGCTGCAAGGAGATCGCAGACCTGATGAGATGAAATGATCCATTGAATCCATCATATCGTTCCCTCAGACTACCTCTACCTCTTGCTGACATTAAACTTGCAATTATGTGTGAATGCATGCAAATCAGAGTCCATGTATTAATATTGTAGGAGAGACTTTTACTCCTCCTGACTCTAAAATGGACGATCATGGACATCTCCTGCCTCATTTTTACACTGTACCCTTTTAAATATTAGGAACGCTGCCTTCATAAGAAGATAAACAGCACCCCCTTGTGGTTATCTGAATGTGGTCATTGTCAGTAACACCCCCTGGGAAAGCATCACAGCCTTTAAAACTCTTTTTGCGGCCAGCTAAGTGTTTCTTCTTTCTTTTGGGGGGGATTTTCACCTGTTCCATACTGTAGGATCTGTTCTGTGTCTTTGACCTCTCGTGTTTGTTGCCTTCAATGATCTTTAAAGGCAGTCAGTGATTGCGCAGAAAGTCATATTTGTTTATGTTTATTTTTAAATTTAAATGTATTAGCAGATGCTTTTGTCCAAAACAGCGTACATTATATTTTAATAAAAGACCAAATGAAACTTGAGTATTCCCAGAGAAATTCCGTGCATGGTTTTGGTTTTGGTTTGGGGGTCCGGCTGCCCCCACTTTGTTTGTTTCCGGTTTCGGAGCCTGGACTGCCAGTCCGTAGACTAGGCTTTACAGTCTACTCGTGGAACTGGCAGATAGCGGTCGTGAAAAGATGATCTGGCCACTGTGAGCGTCTTGGCAAAATAACCTGCGTTGTTTTAGTAGGTAATCCATTGTGGATTTGAGGTATGTGAAGTGTACATTTGCTTACTGACATTCTACAGAACATTCTACAGTCTCCAAAATGCATCGGCTTTGCTTGGGCCTAGGTATTCTTTAGGAACTTCTGACACATCCTTGAATGCAGTTTAAGATAGATAGATAGATAGATAGATAGATAGATAGATAGTATACAGTAGATACTTTATTAATTTATTCATTTTAGGCATCCAGTAAATTATACAATCATAACTCACATACAAACACACATACAAACATATCTCACGTACATAATGATCACTCACAGAAATGTATAGATTTAAAGGAGCAAGTGAGTTGAATACAAAGGACTGACCATGTGATGTATTGACCATGATAAGGTGCTATAGTAGAGTGTGTGCATGGGTGGTAGTGCAAAAGTGAACAGCACAGGGATTGAACAGTGCAATAGTTTTGCTTTTTACTAAATTGTTCAATGACTATGAAAAGACAAGGATGTAACATAATAGAATTGTTTAACAAACAAGAAAAATTATACACTTACAAAAGAACAATATAAAATATACGACCAAATGTTAAAGCAGACTAAATGTGTGCACAGGTTAAATACAATGCTGCATCATAATCATCTGAGCAGAACTCAAAGCGTTGATGAATGCACTCACTCACAACAGTAGGTGGCAGCAGAGAACCGCGCCACAGTGTGCAGCCTGTGGCCACGTGCGCAAGATGTTTTTGTTTTGACTCATGACGTCACCAAGCAGCTGCAGCCTTGACGTGCGCTCATAAAACGAGAGGTGAAGCTGCATCCAGCATCCGAGCAGTAGAATATAGTTTTATTAGGGCCATGGGGGCTCGATATATAGAGATATCTGATGGTTTCTTTCCCTGTCAAGGCCTTCTCCTTCCTCTCCGCTGTCTTCTCAAGTCAGTATACCCTTCTTTTATGTCATCTTCTGGTAGCCACAAGTCCTTACCGAAGCTCCCGACTCAGTTGGCTACTCATGTTGAAGAGACAGCGAGCAATCACGTCATTAGTTTCCAGTTTGATTCGGGCGATTCGCATCATTAGGCTACTTGGAAAATACCAGTCCCGCACAGAAAGGTACTGTTTGTCTTTGAGACAGAGAGAATGGACAGCACGCTGTGTGTATTGCTCCGAACAGGTCAGGTCATGATGAATCATTAGATAAAGCTCTACTTTTGGCACAGGGTAGCAAGGCTGCACAAATTGCTGGTCAAGGCGTCTCTGCAGCCGGATTGTAGGGAGAAACACAGGACATGGCATACGCGCGCGCGCACACACACGCACGCACGCACAAACACACACACACACACACACACACACACACACACACATACACAAACACTCACGCACACAACATGTGAAATACAGACAGTTTGGAACGTTATGCAAATAAGGAAAGAACAACACAGGAGAAGCATGTGGCTTTGACATGTAGCAAGGGACATGGTCCACATCCAACTGCTGCTCTATTATGATGCTGCGCTTTGGTGGGCCTACAAAACACAAGACTACCTTGCTTCAGTGCAAGACCCAATTAGTTGGTAACATGTAGTTCTATTAGAAACATTCCAGCTACCTAGGCTAGCCTAGGCCATATAAGTCTAGCAAACCGTCGAACACACTGGGTTGGATCCCTAGGGATAACAATAACCAATTATAGTTGTAATGATTTCTAGTTACAAAGTCCAAGTCTGTTGTAAATCGTAGTATAGCCTATGTCTCATGTTTTCGGATCAAGCTTGTACCTCTAGAAAATATTGGAGAGACGTCGCATTCTGACATATTTTGAGCAGTAGCAGTGGCGAAAGGCTGCGTCCTGCGCTAGCTAATGTTCTGTCTCTTTCTCCCTCTCTCACACACACACACACACACACACACACACACACACACACACACACACACACACACACACACAAAGACCGCCTTGAACATAACTCTGCATGTTGACATACATGCTGAGTCCGCCATTCTTCATGGCTCGGACAGAACAAAGAGGCAGTGACGAGGAGATGGGGGGATGGACTGCTGCGCTGCGCAGAGCAGAGTCGCAGGTGCAGAAGGATGACCAGAGAGCGCCACAACAAGATCCTTGTTTTCCCGCTATCTGTGGCCAGACTCCACGCGGGAATGAGCGGAATGTGGTGGGTAAATAATGGACACCGACACAGTCATAAATGGCTGAATCGTAAATAAACCCCAGCCTAGAATGGACGGCCTGGCATAGGCCTGTGCGCATCAACTGCAATACAATTAGCCGTGGTCTGGTTTGGATCTGGGCTCTGTTCAAGCAAAACATTGCGGATACATTGTCTATTGTAAACACTGCAGTATCGTATCGTAGTTTTATCATGTGGGCTCTATGGGTTCATCTATCCCATGGCAACTATTGAACCTTTTAGAGATGAACAAGGTCCACACTGAATAAGTCAGTGACGACGAAGGATAACACATAATTTAATCCCCACCCGGATTACATCTCATAGATTTGGGACAAGGCTGAATACATTCCTTTACATCGCGTATGAGATTGCATTAATACATTTAACAGTAGGCTATGGAGGAGGGCACACGCAAGATGTCTTGTTGTCCGCATCGTGGAGAAACATCTTCCAGCGAACAAAGACCTAGAGATGTTTTGGTACAGTATGGGAAGTAGGGTGGGGGTGGTGCTGCGCATATATCCTACAAAGGATGGAGGGAGACGGAGAAAGAGTCGCCACGCACTTCTCCAAGATTTCAGAGTGAGCGGAATGACGTCATGTGTTTGAGGGAAGTCTCACTGGTCTGAAGGGGCGTGGCCGGTGTACACTAAGTGACAGCCTCCAACAGCTGTTAAAGGGCCAAGGACCGCGTGCGACTGCATTGCACATGGAATACCTTCACTCTACCTGACTTTTAATTGTAGTCAGACAGGTAAGACAAAACCTCTATAATATCTAGAGTCTACTGAACATTTTGAAAAAGCAAAAGATGTCTATTAAAGTAGATTGCTGTGCATTTAATGCATGGTCACTATTCCCTCATAGTTTGGTAACCTGATAAGGCTTATATATCTTAATCCATATCTTATTACCTAACCATTTGTCCAGTAGCCTTGCACTGAGAATGCTCTTCTATTGGAACAGAATATACTGGCATGTATCCTAAATGTGCGTTCAACTTTTCACTGCATTTTGAAGTAGCCTAAATTATTATGATATCAGTCATCAAACAAATAAATCTCAATGGTGCCATACCTTTGCTGTATGCTGAATAATGTCCATTGCAATCAGATGACAAGCTGATGACATGCCCTTCCAAAGCCAGTAGCCATAGTGGCTTGTCTAGACATGTCTAGGCTACCCCGGTCATGTCTGTCCTGTACTGGCCCTTTAAAAGGCGATCCCTGTCACGGAATCCAGGGGGCAGGTCTACCGAGCTGGGTTAGGCTCCGTCTCTGGTTTCTGCCTCTCTATCAGTGCAGTAACTTTGTGCTTGTTGAACGCTGTCAGGAGAACGGAATGTGTAGTAGTAGGTTAAGCTCATAGGACACAAACGGGTAGACTTTGCTTGGGTGCTATTTTCTGTTATTTGTCCAACTGTCGACTGGGATGCACTATTGGAGACTTGAATTAGGGATAATACCCCTCTTTTCGCCAGTTTGGCAGCTATCTTCTCTTTTCTAAACGCGACAGTGTGACAGCAAAGTGCCATGGGCTATCGCGAATAAAAGAACTTGCGAGGACGAGGACGGTAGCGGTGAAAGCGACTTTTGAGCAAGAACCGAGACGTAATTTCTGCTGATTTTACGGGAGCTCAGACACGGCTCTCGGGTCTTCGCCTCACCCCCTTCCTTCCCGTGGACTGCGATTTTGACAGCTGGATATTGATTGCGCGACGGAGATGCGTTTGTTGCGTGACGCCAGATCACTTTCTTCACGGCAGCACCGGAGCTGTCGGTTACAGTAGCCTAGTAGGCTTTTACATCACTGCGACGTGAGTGCAGCACAATTGACCGCGGTGCACATCCGTGGAACCAAGGTGGTCAAGAGTGAATGGTGTGTAGCCTAGACATTTAACAGAGGCAATGTAAACACTTGTGTTCGTTTGTCCCTTTTAGTTGTCATTGTGTTTCTCATCCACATGTTGAGTAGTAGTGTATTTTAAAACTGACATTTAGACCTGTGTGTTTCTTTTCAATGCAGGAGAGAGTGTTTAATCAACGTTTTGGATTGACTGAAGGCTGCTAACGTTGAGGAGCGCAACACTGCAGTGTTGGACAGGGGAAGACGCGCATATTGATGGAATGCGCCTGTAAAAGTCCGACTCCAGCTCTTTCTTGACTCAATCACAAATCAGACAAGGCAGTCAGTGGGACACACAGGCGCGCGCGCACACACACACACACACAGGTCAAGGCGATGGCGGACCCGACAGCCCCGGACTCGATTCCGACGCTTGACGTCGTTATCGACCCGGATTTCGAGCCCCAGAAGCGGCCAAGATCATGTACCTGGCCCCTGCCAGAGTCCATCGCGGCCAAACCAGAGGCGACGGACACAGACATTATTCCGGAGGAAGAGGATGACGAAGAGGACAGCGCAATGACCATCAACAACAATGACTCCAGCATGGTCGAGGAGGAGCAGGGCAGCCCGGGTCTGGTAGCCGACGGATTGCACTCGGCAGCCGGTCAGGAAAGCGGAGGCTCTCCGCTCCCATCGCTCTCACCCGGTGGCGCGGGCAGTGGGAAGTCCACCGGCGGCGGGGGCGCCCCGGGCAGCCAGCAGCAGACACCCCGAAAGTCCTCTTCTCGCCGAAACGCGTGGGGCAATTTGTCCTACGCGGACCTCATCACTAAAGCCATAGAGAGCGCCCCCGACAAGAGGCTCACCCTGTCCCAAATCTACGATTGGATGGTGCGAAGCGTCCCATACTTCAAAGACAAGGGAGACAGCAACAGCTCTGCTGGGTGGAAGGTACGTGTGAGAAAAACTGTGTGTGTGTTTGTGTGTGTGTGTGTGTGCGCGCGCGTGTGTGTGTGTGTGGAGCGAGAGAGAAGAAACGCATGCTTCCTTGTTTGTATACCCCACTACCTCGTCATCACAACAAAACAATAACAATAACAGAGCCCATGTGGCGATTTTGGAAGGCGCGTGCTTGCGCGCGCGAGAGCTCTTGGGGTGAAATAATGTAAAGCTCACGAGAATGCGCTCACGAGACACAGCTTCACGTCAGCACACATTATCATTTTAACTGAAATCCGCTTACATTGAAGCGACAGTCTGTACGGAATGACACACCAATACACAGTATTGTTAATGCGTCAGACCATTTAGGCTCCTGTATGAGCGATAGGAAGGATAGTTTTTTAGGGTTTTTTTTTTGTTCCATTTTTTTCCTTTTGTCATTGGTGTTCAGCACGTAATTAAGTTAAGTAGGCTAGCACCGGTGTGTTTGATCACAGCAGTGGTCGATGCCATTGTCATTTGACTGTCAGATCACGGCAGTAGCCAAATGGTTATCAGTGTCGCGGTTGCCCTCGGAAGAAGCACCCAGTCAGTGCGCACGCCAGCACCTTCAGTTGGCCGCAGTCCACGTCCAACGAAAACCCGAGCCAGACG
>NC_085005.1:14275341-14278817 GCF_963854185.1 Sardina pilchardus | reverse complement strand
AGATGAAGGGAGGGAGGGAGAGAGAGAGGAAGAGAGGGAGGGGAGGGAGGGAGAGAGAAAGGAAGAGAGGGAGAGGAGGGAGAGAGAGAGAGATGAAGGGAGGGAGAGAGAGGGGGGGAGAGGAAGAGAGGGAGGGGAGGGAGGGAGAGAGAGAGGAAGAGAGGGAGAGAGAGAGAGGGGAAGAGAGGGAGGGGTAGAGAGAGAAGGAGAGGTGTGAAGCTGCACGTCGCTATGGATTACTGTGTTCTATGTTTGGAGCCTCTTCTACACAGACACACACACACACACTTGCACAGCATTATCTGTCTGGTTTATTTTTAATAGGGACGTCACTGGGTTAACGATTCTACCTGAAACCTTACGCATACACACAGACACAGACACACACACACACACACACACACATTCAGTCACATATATAGATACACTGCAAATAAATACAGTAATAAAGGCCAGATGCAGAATGAGCTATCTCTCTTTCTCTCTCTCTTTCTCTCTCTCTCTCTTTGGTTCTCATTTAAGCTGATTTAGCAAGTAGAGGCAGAGCAGGCGCACGTCACCTTATCTGCAGTCATGTGGCAGTGATTAATGACATACACACAAACACACACACACACACACACACACACACACACACACACAATGAAAGCATACAAACATACACACATACAACAGCACATGTAACCTCTCCCACATACACACACATAAGCTTGAAAACAATGCCTAGAAAGTATCATGTAACAATGTAGGTTCTCTCTCTCTGTGTGTGTGTGTGTGTGTGTGTGTGTGTGTGTGTGTGTGTGTGTGTGTGTGTGTGTGTGTGTGTGTGTGTGTGTGTATGCTTATTAGTCAGAGTATCTATTGCTTTTGTGCCTGTGTGTTTGTTTAAATGGGCAAGAACCTTTCAGGGATGTTTCTGCAATGTGTGTGTGTGTGTGTGTGTGTATGTGATGTTCATAAATAGGTCACACGGTCAAAGAACAATGGTATCCCCTTAGCTCGGGTCAGGGTATTCTTTTATCTCCATGACTGATAACGAGAGGTAAGGAAAGGTTGTGTGTGTGTGTGTGTGTGTGTGTGTGTGTGTGTGTGTGTGTGTGTGTCAACTGATGTGACCACTCCAGATCACTTTGGCCTGCTGCTGTAGGCCTACTGTAGATGAGACAGGAAGTCATGTGACTTTTGACAGGAAGTTTAAAAGGGTGAGAACTGCTGACAGCATAGATACGTGTGACAAGCACTCCTCCTTTTCCAACATGTGTGTATGTTTGTGTGTGAGAGTGTGTGTTTCTGTGCGTGTGTGTGTGTGTGTGTGTTTGTGTGTGTGTGTGTGTGTGCATGTGAGAGTGTGTTGAGAGAGTGTGTATGAGTGCATGTGAGAGAGAGAGAGAGTGTGTGTGTGTGTGTGTGAGAGAGAGAGAGAGAGTGTATGTGTGTGTGTGTATGTGTGTGTGTGTGTGTGTGTGTCTGAAGCAGATTAGCAGTGCAACTGCATCCATTCTGCTATCAGCTGCTTACCAGTGAGGAGGGAGGACCAGCCTATCATAGAATGCATGCAGTCAGCAGAAGTACACCCTGACGCACACACACACACACACACACACGCATACATCAGGGTGAGGAAAGGTCAGTCAAGGTGACCTTGATCTCTGATTGGTGGCTGATTGGTGACCTTTCACCTTTGACATTACATTGAAACAATTTTGCATTAACAGCACAAATATTCCATCTCTCTCTCTCGCTCTCTCTTCACCCCCCCCCCCCCCCCCCCCCTCCCCACACACACACACCTCCTGCCTGAACTCTTTGTTATTTCTGAAGGGATGTTCATGTGGTCTTTGGCAACTTTTCCTCATGTTATTTCTCCTGTGTGTGTGTGTGTGTGTGTGTGTGTTGTGAGAGAGAGAGAGAGAGAGAGACAGAATGTCTCTGTGTGAATGTATCTAATGGAGACACACCCTTAAGATATATAGCACACTCACACACATTACTCTACACACACACACACACACACACACACACACACACACTTGCACGTGAGGGTGTGGACAAAATGAATAGATCCCATGAGTAAAAAGCAGTATTAACCCAGAGGCCCCTCTCTCCTTTTAATCTTACCCAGATGTGCAGGGAACTCTCTCTCTCTCTCTCTCTCTCTCTCTCTCTCTTACTCTCTCATTCTCTCTCTCACACACACACACACACACACAAACACGCAGTATAGTAAGGATAGACTTCTTATTGTGATTTTCAAGTCCTCCCTTCACCCTTGAACAACCATACCCATATGTACTTGTGTACTTTCTGGAGGTTGTAAACATGCGGAAAGCAGTTGGGTAATGAGATAAGGTATAGCACGTGTGTGTGTGTGTGTGTGTGTGTGTGTGTGTGTGTGTGTGTGTGTGTGTCAGTGGTGTTTATTGTGGTTGTAAACCTTAAGGGCAAAGCCAAGTGTACCACCCGTGGCTCCACCAATGAAACCCCTCCCTCATCCATCTTTCCCTCTCTTTCAGCACTTCTTTCTATCCCTCGCTTTCTATTCCTCTTTCTCTCCCTCACTCTCTCCGTCGCTCTTTCCTCAATTGAATTGCATATTGATGTGCAGTCCAAATGGGCAACATTCTCTATTCCATCTCTCTCTCTCTCTCAAATTCAAATTCATTGTGCTTTATTGGCATGACTGTTGAGGTTACAATATTGCCAAAGCATTACAAGTAATAATAATAATAATAACAATAGCAATAATAATAATAATAATAATAATAATAATAATAATAATAAACAAAACTTAATAATAATAATAATAATAACAGTAATAAACAAAACTTAAAACAGGTGACAATAATAGTAATTATGAGGGGGGGGGAGAGGAGAAAAACAAAAAGACAAATAAATATAAAGAGAAAATAAAGATAAGAAAAATCAATAAACAAATGAAGGGGGTGAAATCACTGGCTTACTCTCTCTCTCTCTCTCTCTCTCTCTCTCTTTCTCTATCTCTCTGTCTGTCCTTGATGAGGTAATGTTTAGTGTTGATAGTGTGCTGCTACATGCTAGCACTCAAACCTCATCATGAATCAGAAACACTAATCACCAATCAGAACAGGAAAAGGCCATTTAGCACTTCCTCTTTGGATGGGGGAGGCGGAGTGGGCTTCCTTCACAAAGTCTGCTGCGCACACACACACACACACACACACACACACACACACACACACACACACACACACACACACACACACACACACACACACACACACACACACACATCAAAGCAAATATAAAGCTACTGAAACGGGGCAATAAGATCATCAGACCATGATCATGATATCAGTGTTTGATTGGATACTTAAGATATGGGAGTGTTTTGTGGTTGAACATGATATTAATGTTAGTATTTCATTTGTGTGTATATGTCCTCCTGTTTGTGTGTGTACGTGTGTGTGTGTGTGTGTGTGTGAGAGAGAGAGAGCGCG
>NC_085005.1:14257841-14267841 GCF_963854185.1 Sardina pilchardus | reverse complement strand
AGGCAATGTACCCAAACAACCACCAGGTGGCAGAAAGTTTCAACTGCATTTAATGATGAAGACCGCATATCCGTCAATAGTCGACTCCTTAATCTCATTGAATCATTAAAATGAAGGTGATGACTGGCGAAATCATTCAAACGACACTTCAATGAACCATTGTTGAAATGAATGAAAATGGTTATAGAAATCGCCTACAGCCAGCGTTATAAGAAATATAAGTAATAGTTAGTCTTCTTCCGTATTAAACAGATAGTCTACGGGACGCTCGTTCCGTAGGCTATTTTAAGGAACTACTCAATGCAGCGTTTCGTTATAAGAAATAGGCCTATATAAGTAATAGTTAAAGTCTTCTTCTGTATTGAACAGATAGCCTACGGGACGCTCTTTGATCCATATTTTAAGGAACTACTCAATGCACACACACTGGGTAAACTAGCGCGCTACAAACATTAAAATGTCAAATCATATTTATTTCTCTTTGTCGCCATGGTATTGGGGGAAACGCGGAGAGGCGAGATGGTCAGTCCTCGTATTTTTTCTTCGCGTTTCGTTATAAGAAATATATAAGTAATAGTTAAAGTCTTTTTCTTTATTGAACAGATAGCCTATGGGACGCTCTTTGTTCCGTATTTTAAGGAACTACTCAATGCACACACACTGGGTAAACTGGCGCGCTACAAACATTAAAATGTCCAATCATATTTATTTCTCTTTGTCGCCATGATATTGGGGGAAACGCGGAGAGGCGAGATGGTCAGTCCTCGTATTTTTTCTTCGCGTTTCGTTATAAGAAATATATAAGTAAAAGTCTTCTTCTGTATTGAACAGATAGCCTACGGGACGCTCTTTGTTCCGTATTTTAAGGAACTACTCAATGCAAACACACTACAATGCAAAACACACAAAGAAAACACTAAACATATAGCCTACAACTTAATGACACTTTAATGCAGCGTTTCTCAAACTATGGGCCGCGAAACGTGGAGACTGCTGCTGGTCCGCGAGACATGGAGTGAAATTAGGTCCGCTTCATCTGATAATTTGCTGCGCAATTGACCAAGCAACCGCGGACCGACAGGAAAAAAAAGCAAACGTTGCTGCTATCGGGAGGAAATGCTTGCTAATTTGATGTGTTCAAACATAGAGCCATACAATTAGGTGTGTCTGTTATTATGATAATTTTCGAGCATAACTGCTTGTCCATAGCTCAGTGACAGGTGTTAATAGCCTTGCCATAAGCACTGCTGCAGGTGCTTCTTTTATTATGCGGTTAGAGCATAAGCGCTTACTCATATAGACTATAACTCAGGGACAGGTGCAAAACCACCAACTGGGATGGATCGAAGGGCAAGCAAGCACTGCCACACAACGTGAAGGCCTTTGTGTTGTCAACACTAAACAGAAAGTTAAACACTAAACATTAATAGGCTATTAATGTCATAACTATTAGGCTATCATTAGGCTTACTATGCATGGCTGTAGGCAGCTTTGAGTCCACTGAGATCTGGACCTCATCGGTTTTGAGAGCTGGAAATGCATGTGTTTGCTAAATATCGGTTGTTGTGCATGTTGCGTTCGCGACTCGGGGAAGTGAAAGCAGTTCTGTAAAGACATTGCAAGTTTTCATGCGCAGCTGTAGCTGATTGTGAAAGCCGATTGGAAATACATAAGTTTAGAGCGAACGTTTCAACTATGTTTGCCATGGTAGACAAAAATACTCAAATAAAACAATAGCCTAAAAAATAACTGCATGCGTAATGGACACGGCTCTATATCCTAAATAATTTTCGAGGTTCGCCATTTGGTAATATGACCTATTCTTACTGACAATAATTTAGATTGAGCACAACTAAAGTTGCACGAAGGCAAAATACAGTCCTAAAAGCCTATTCTATATAGCCTGGCCAATATTGTAGATGTGCAATAAAAGCAGCATTTGCGTGCGTGCTTGCCGGTGAGGTGTAGCCTACAAAAATGAGCATAACATCTGATTATTAAAGTATGGCTATAGGATGGTTGGTTTAAAATTCAAGTGTAGTAAAAAAGTTTGTGCACATCCCCGGTCAAGGTGCAGAACAAGAGTAGGCTAAATCATAAAAAAATGGAAAAAGGTTCGCACACTTGAAATCCTTCTTTTTTTGATTTTATTTTATTTTCTTTATCACAAAGGAATGACGTTTCGACCGTGTGGTCTTCTTCAGATTAAAATTCAAGTACGTGCGTTATTTAACCCCTCGAGACCGACTGCAGTCTGCTGACACAGCCAGACGACTCTCCCAACCCATTCATTCGTTTTGGCCGATATAACCCATTCATTCGTTTTGTGCGTATATAGATTCCTGCATGCTGCATTACCGTGACCCTTAGCCTACCTTGTGGATGATTTTTTCTCATTGGAATACAGCAGGACAGAATGCCTTTTATCTAACAAACGCAAAAGATGAGATTGTTGGAAGGACTAGGCTACTCAACAAACTTGTTTTTCGTTTCTGGGAGATCTCGTTATCGTTTTGGATTGTCGAATTTTTATACTTATTGTTTGGACTTATGGACAATGAACTTTGAGGGGTGGTTGTTAGTGCTTTACAAAGCTTTGTGTTAATAAGTGTCGGTCCTCCTGTCCTTCAGCTCACTGCGCGATGCAGTTGCGCATAGTGGCCACGAAGTCATTAACTGTTTACGACACAATACATTGTGTTTTTCGTGTTACTCTTGATTATAATAAGAGGCAAATTGTTACAGGACAACTTAAACTGACTTCCCCAATGCTTCCCCGCAGCACATTACATTTTAATATAGGATGAACAAAGTATATGGACTTGCTATATTAAATCCAGTAGCCTAATAATTCTATGTGCCACGTCCGATTTCGCAAGTGATGTAGTAGGCTACGTTTAAACATCGACAAACGTCTGTGAGACTACCCATTTCATGAAGAGCAATTGTCTTGTGCGATCATTCCCCCTCCCCCACACTTGTCTAACCAGTTCACTAGACATTATAGCCTACCTATATGCTGCATTGAGGACGATTGCCTCCCTCCCCCCTCTCTCTCGACAGACACTTCCTGACACTAGGGCTCGGGATCATGACATCAAAACTTCGCGGGCACAGCCACATTGGCAGCTTCACTCCTTAGTTTACTATGGATTACTATGGATTTACTCCCGCCTTTTAGTGTGTTCCTGTTACTTAGTTTTTGCCTTCTTGGTCGTATGTTGCTGTGTAGTGGGGTGTAACAGTGCAACCCACGATCGCAAGAGGAAAATAATAAATCGCTACTATATTTCTGCTTCTTGTCTTGTGCATCTGAATGAATGGATATTACGTTCAGTGCGCTACCAAATGGCGGCGATATTCCTAGAGTTCAAGGCGTGTGCCCGAGCCCTATTATGTAAATGTAAAAATGTGTGTGTGTGTGTGTGTGTGTGTGTGTGTGTGTGTGTGTGTGCGCGCGCGCGCTGAACCACGAATTCACATATTAACTTTTCTTTTCAGCAAACATCGCAATCATAAAAAAAATCGCAAAACTTTTTAATAAAATAATGCCTCTTGTCTTAATGGGTTCCGGAGGTTCGTAGAGTAAGTTTTGAACCCCGATCGCTGACGTGTGATTAAGATGCCTCATCCAGTTACGCCACCGTTCGAGTAACAATATCTTCGCACTTAGCCAAGAAATATAAAGGATTCAGTCAGTCGAGTTCATTTATTCGCAGCATGCACTTGAAACGCCGATCAAAAGTTCTGACATGTTAAACTGACGTTAGTCATTAATTCACCACATGATAAAATGCTGTTATATTGACGCACAGTAGCCCACGGTAGTCTATGTCTATCTCTGAATCAACATGAACATGCATAACGAGATCCATATATTCTAAGTTGCTAGAAACTTCTTTTGCGGAACTAGGCCTACTAGTCGATGGTTACAATGAATCACCCTCACTGCCCTATCGCATATCTGACCATCCATACAATGTTACAAAATGCGCGATCTTCTCCATGCATGTAGCCTACGGTTATAAGTAAAGTGACATGATAGGCATGTATGCCTATTAAAGATATTTCTGTCAAATACATTTTATTTTCAGTTGTCAAAAGTGGTGGGGACAAAATCTGTGATAAAGTGCTGGGTAAGCTACCCAGCGTCGCCGGTTAAAATGAACATGCCTCCGTTTTAAAATAGCCTATAGGCCTACACATTTCTAAGTATTCCTAGCATAAATGTAGCCTAAATGTCCATCTTGTCCATCTCTTTCGTCTTCGCCTTGACAATAGCCTATTCACGGAAATGCGGTTTGTAACCGTAATGAATTAATGAATTAATCTAAGGTTGCCTATCGAGTCTTTCAGGTTGAATTGAAGGCTTCTAAAACCATTTTCATTAATTTCAACAATGGTTTATTGAAACGTCGTTTGATTATAATTTCGCCAGTCATCACCTTCATTTTAATGATTAAATGAGACGGATTAAATGAGACGGATATGCGGAGCATTTCTCTCCCTCTCCATTGACCAAAACGTTGCTCTGGCATCTCTGCTGGACTGACTGAGTTATAGGCTACGTCGAGTGAGAGAGCCAGCTGTGAGGTAGGCTGTAAAACATTCGAAAACTCTGAAACTGCAATCTGACATGCCGAGCGTGATGTCTCTTTTCTCCGCTCGTCACCAGCGCGGTGTCCTCGGGTTTTTCCATGAGCCGAACCTTCATATTATTAGGGCGGTCTATGTTGCCCCCTTGCGGTTGCAGTTTTCCCGATGCTTCGGGAGTCCCGATGTGCGGGAAAGAAAGGAGCATTCTCAACCCGTACCATCTGTAGGGCTCCACTGGACATAGGGCTCCACTGGACATAGGGCTCCACTGGGTTTCCTGGGTTTTTCTCCCCCTCGTCCCTCCCTCTGCTCCCACTGCTATTTTGTGTATGCGTGTGTGTGTGTCTGTGTGTGTATGTGCGTGTGAGTGTGTGTGTGCATGTAGATTTGTGTGTGTGTGTGCGCGCGCGTGTGTGTGTATGTGCGTGTGAGTGTGTGTGTGTGTGTGTGCATGTGTGCGTGTGTTTTGGGTTGTTTAAATCCTTAAATCCTAGGGGAGGAAAACCCACATCCATCCATCTAAGTGCAGAACAAACAAAACAAAAGGAAAAAAGAAGGACATCCAGTACTGTACTTGGGCCAAAGTACTTGGGTGTGTGTGTGTGTGTGTGTGTGTGTGTGCTCTGGCGAGACAGACTCTACTTCTGTTTTTGCTGACTTTATCTGTCGGGGGCCGTGCTCTTTTGAGTTGGTCATACGTGTGCCATCAATGAACACAGCGTTTTTTGACCTCTGTGTGGAAGTGTGACTGTGTGTATGTGTGTGTGTGTGTTTGAAAGTCTCTCTCTGCGTGTGAGCTGACACAGGCACAACATCTGTTAACACCTATCTGTGTGTTTGTGCCGAGCGTCAAGACGTTTGTTTTGAAACTGCGTCACACACCAGTTCCCAGTAACACATCTGAGAGAGTTTCACATTAAGCCTGACGCAGCTGTGCGCTGCAGCCTCACACAGAGCATGCTAGCGGTGCCCAGCCAGTGTTGTGTATTTTAGGATGCGCACCAGTTGGACGTAATGACGCTATTAAAACGTTCTCAGCTTGAGAAATCCCCCCCCCCCAATCAGTTTATCTGATACAGTTCAATTCGGTTCAATTGCCAAAGTTCAATTCGGTTCAATTGTATTGATTCAAATTCAGTCTGGTCAGGTGTAGCTAGTGTAGCAGATGTGTATCGGTTCAGACCAGTTGAATGGACAGGAATGATGTACACACACACACAGGGATGGGGTATCTGCAATATCTGTTTACTGGATAGAGAATGGAGCAGTTTCAGATAAGAATGCGCACACGCACAGCGGATCCTCTCCAATCCCCGTTTACAGCATCCATTGGGCAACTCATATAAGTAATTATGAATAACAAGCTATACATATGATGAAGGGTATAAATGACAATAGTACAATACAATACAGGAGACAATTCACAAGCTCATATACAACAGGCCTACAGATAGGTCTTCATCTTGGGCTTAGGCTGGCTTTGCACAGGCCATACATACTATGAATCATATAAATAAATAATGTAATATATAATAATACACAGTGACATAGGATACACAATATAGATGACAGAACCCACTTTATCTTAAAAACAACCGTTAAGTCACTTCGTACCTGGATAGAGAATGGAGCAGTTTCAGATAAGAATGCGCACACGCACAGCGGATCCTCTCCAATCCCCTACACACAGTAACGGCAAATTCCAGTGAACGCTAATGAAATGTCTAACCGTAAGAACTATTTTAACCATTTTCAAAGCTATATATATTACTCAAAACAGATACAATATGATCATGTATACAACAGGAGGTAATGACATCGTTTTTACTTGTTGTGGACTAAAGATAACCTTATATACAATCATTGTTTACATTACGGTAGAGGAAGACACTATAAACGCTAAAGTTATTGATTTCTCTTACACGTTCGCTAAAACAGGGTTACAAGTGATTAAATTATGCTTATAAAAGATCGTGACACTGTTTTCTGTTCAAGAACAATACTTTTAAATAAATAATTAATGTAATTAATGTAATTTTCTATCGGGAGAAAATGATAGCGGCTTACCGTTTACAGCATCCATTGGGCAACTGAGGAATGCTGTAAACATGGGTTGCTTAGCAACATCGCGCGCAATTAAAGGGACAGTGTATAGGAATTTCTATGTATATAATCATGTATATTTATATGTATAATAAGATTTTATGAAATTCATCACAAAGAAAAATAAAGGAAATAAAAGATAAAATATTTCACTGCTACATACTCCCCTCTGAATTTCACAAAATTTGTACCTCACAGTGAAACATCTGACCAGTTAAAGAAAAGTCATTCACCAATAACTCCTGGACCACTTATCGTCTCGCAATATATGTATTACCCAACAAAGAGGGAAAGAAACAACAGGAAGCTGATCAGACTCCCTAATGTTCTTTTGCTAAAGGGGTGCCCTATACACCACCTACAGACGTGTTTTGAATGACTATCTTAATAAACTGGGGGGTATCTTACAGTACTTATTTCAAGGCAAAATTCTATTTAAGAAAACTAACTGTGTGATAAATGCTTAAGGCTGAACTGTGGGAAGATTCTGAGGCATACAGGAATATCTATTCACTGGCTTTACTGATCTACCGGCCCTGGTTCTGACAGTGACAATTGCTGAGGCTGGTAGAGTTCTTTCTCTGGTCATCACACTCTGTCCAGCCGCGTCATCAATTTGCAGCTCATCTTCCATGGGGGCCTGGGCTTCAGAGGGATTGGTGATGGACTCTGTGCCTGGACTGCACCTCACTTGCTCTGGATCTCCATCCTCAGAATCACACAGACTCATTGGAGCACGGTCAGATGGGGACAGTGTGGCAACCCACTCCACAGTTTGTTGGGTCTTATCCATTGCATCAGAAGGTGTGGCGTACTTTGAGTCCAGGTCGTCTCGGCTACCGCTTGATTCAGAGTCATCAAAAGACGGTTGTTCATCCCGTTCTCCCTCAATGGGCAGGAAGCTCACTTGCAGCATCAGATTCCGATGGACCACTTTCTCCTGACCGGTGCTGGTGTTCCTCACCCGGTATGTATGACACTTGGAGTCTTTGAAGATGACGAGATACAGAGTGGGATCCCATCTGTCAGCCAGCTTCCTCCGTCCACGTCCACCTTTGTTTGCCAGCAGGACATGGTCACCTTCCTCAATGTCCCGGCCTTTTGTTCGTCTGTTGTACTGCTCTGCTTGGCGCTGTTGACTCGCCTCTGTGTTAACTTGAGCGGTGGCCAGGGCTTCCTTCAAGTCAGCTCTCACTCTCTTGACGTAGGTGTCATAGTCAGTGATGTCTTGATCTCTGGTGACACTATGGAACATCACATCCACTGGCAAGCGAGGAATTCTTCCATACATCAGATAGAACGGAGCATATCCGGTGGACTCATGTGCTGTACAGTTGTATGCGAACGTCAAGGTCTGCAGCATTTGTGGCCACTTTTGCTTTGCACGAGGAGGTAAGGCACGGATCATGCCACCAAGGGTCCGATTGAATCGTTCCACTTGGCCATTGCCCATGGGATGGTAGGCGGTCGTTCTGGACTTCTTCACACCAGCAACTTGCAGCAGCTCCTTTATCAAGTGGCTCTCAAAGTTGGCACCCTGATCTGCATGCACCCTCTCTGGGAAGCCATATATGCAGAAGTACCGGTCCCATAGTTGACGAGCTACCTGCTTCGCTGACTGGTCATGACATGGGAAGGCATGGGCCATCTTCGTGAAGTGATCAGTAATCACTAACACATCCACACTCTTGCCGCTTGAATCTTCAGCAGACCAGAAGTCTATGCAGACTAACTCCAAGGGCCGAGTGGTCTTAATGCTTTCCAGCGGGGCTCTGCCTTCAGGCTCAGGCGTCTTACTGGCAACACAGCGCATGCAGCATCGTACATATTCACGCACATCTCTTTCCATGTCGGCCCAGAAGAATCTTTGCCTGGCCAGATAGAGTGTCCTGCTCTGACCTTGGTGACCAGCCTCATCATGGACACCTTTCAGAATCTGCTCACACAGGGAAGATGGGACAACATACTGGTGTCGCTTCTTAGCAGTCAGTGGGTCTTTGCACACTCGGTATAAGACTCCATCCAAGATCTTCAGCTTGTCCCACTGTTTCAGAGTCTTCAAGGTTTTCAGCACCTCTTTTGCCCTCTCTCGTCTTGATGGCCTCCTGCCACACATGACATACGGCAGGACTTGAGACAGCACAGGGTCTTCTTGCTGCTTATCCTGAAGCTCTTTCAGCGTGAACATGGGTAATGGACTTTGACCTGGTGGTATTAGGTTCTGCACGTCTTGGGACAGCCACGAAACAACTCTGTCTTCGGTACCTGCGTTCCACTCAGTGTAGCCGTTCAGCACTGCTGACACTTCATCAGAGGAAAGGGAGCAGCACATCAGCTCTTGGCCAGCATCCACTGGTTCCACACTTTGGCACTTAGCACTCAGATGGAAAGCATGCTGAACAACATCCTCCTTGAAGTGCTTTGCCTCTTCCAGGAGAAGATCATAGGGCTCCCTCACCAATCTCTCACTGACACGGCCGGGAACAAAAGGCTGTCTGCTCAGTGCGTCTGCAACCACATTCTTCCTACCAGGGATGTACTGTATGCTGAAGCTGTATGGTGCCATTTTAGCAACCCACCTCTGCTCACATGCGTCAAGTTTTGGCTTCGTTAAGATGTAGGTTAACGGGTTATTGTCTGTCCAAACAGAGAAATGATGTCCTTTCAGCCAGTGACTAAACTTGTCACAAACAGACCATTTGAGAGCCAGGAACTCCAGACGATGGGCAGGGTAGTTACTCTGGGCACGACTGAGTGCTTTACTTGCAAAGGCGATGGGACGAGCCTTGGTTTCACCCTGGGGGACCTGAGACAACACAGCTCCGAGACCATCAAGTGATGCATCTGTGGACAGGATGAATGGGCGACTGAAGTCTGGATGTGCCAGTATCACAGATTCAAGGAGAGCAGATTTCAGCTGCTCAAATGAAGCACGGTGTTCTTCCTTCCAGTCTTCAGGACGGAGTCTCTTAAAGCCACAGGCAGCTCTCCGGTTGGTCGTCTTCCCTCTGGGTGCGGCAGTCAGTGTGAAAAGTGGTTTGGCAATGCTGGAGCAGTTCTGTATGAATCTCTGATAGTACATGACCATTCCAAGAAACGACTTGATCTTTTTCTGCGATGGTGTGACTCCATCCTCCATCATCAGATCAGTAACGGTCATACCCGTGATAGCCTTCACTTTATCAGGATCTGTTGCTACTCCAGTCTCATCCACAATGTGGCCTAGGAACTTCACACTCCGTCTTAACAGGTGACACTTCTTAGGGGCCAGTCTCAGCCCATGGGCACTCAGTCTACTGAA
>NC_085005.1:14240341-14252841 GCF_963854185.1 Sardina pilchardus | reverse complement strand
CTCGCCGAGCACCTGCTGGACGACATCATGGACAACATCGCCATCGTCACGGCGTCGGTGGTGACGCCGCAGGCCGGCGGGCTGAAGACGACGGTGGGGTTCGGAGTCGGACTGCCCGGCTCCAAGGGCTCGCCTCCCGGAACCTCCCCTAGCCCCGCCAGCCCGGCGTCCACCCCGGCCGTCAACGGGGTCGTCGGCGGGGTCGGCGGCGGCACGTTCGGCAACTCCCTGTTCGGGCCGCCGAGCGGCTCGCTGCGCCAGTCGCCCATGCAGACCATCCAGGAGAACAAGGCCACGTCCTTCAGCTCGCCCGCGCCGGGGTCCGCCTCGCTGCGCTTCGCCAACGCCACGCTGCAGGAGCTGCTCAACGCCGACCCGCTGGGGCCGCACGACGTCATGATGACCCAGTCGGACCCGCTCATCTCGCAGGCCAGCTCGGCGCTCAGCTCGCGCGGCAGCGCCGGACGCGGCTCGCTCAACGGCCTGCTGCTGCTGCGCAACGACCCCATGATGTCATCATTCAGCGCCGGGCTCAACGGCAGCGGCGGCAACCAGCTCCAGAACGGCCATCTCCAGCACCACCAACAGAATCTCCAGCACCAACAGCAACAGCAGCACAATCACCACAACCACCACCAGGTAGGAGCGACCGGTCTCGGTCTCTTCTCTTCATTTAGTCAGTGTGATGGCGTAAGCTTCAATATAGGTTAATAGGAAGCGTACTTCTTCTGAAAAAAAGATATTATTTGGCAAGAAAAAAAATCCAAGAAAAAGAGACTATAGTCTCAATATGACCCCCCCCCCCCCCCCCCACACAGTTAAATAAAGGAAAAATAAAAATAAATTTGAACATTAGAATAAAATATATTTTTGCTTGCGTTTTAGACCTAGCACCTTAAGTTTTGGCTTTAGACACCTGAATTGCACCTGGAAATGTCGTATTATAGATAACAACTTAACTATACATGGTCTATAGGTCATAAGTCTATTATGGAAATATACCTATTTATGTATGCAACTATAGTATTACTGACAATGAGGGAAATATAACATTTTTGTTTTTGTGATCCTCCAGGGTAACAACACCAAGGGCTCGCTCCGATCCTTGTCCAGCAACGGGCCCCTCAGCCTGGCCAACGGCGCCAACAACCTGGCCTCCGCCAAGCAGCAGCTGGCCCAGCTGAGCGAGGCCACCACGGCGTCCCTCTTCAACGGGCTCAACGGCGGCACCGTGGGCCTGGGGCTGGGCTCCTGCCTGCCGTCCTCGCTGGCCTCCGACGCCTTCCCCTCGGACCTGGACCTGGACATCTTCAGCGGGAGCCTGGAGTGCGACGTGGACTCCATCATCCACAGCGACCTGATGGACGCCGACGGGCTGGACTTTGACGCGCTCGTCAACTTCGACGCGCTCCTGAGCACGCAGAACGCCGTCAACCTGAACCCCATGGTGGGCAACCTCAACGGCAGCAAGGCCGGCAGCCAGAGCTGGGTGCCCGGTTGAGGGGACGCGGGCCAGGACTAGCAGGGAGGTGGGCACATGAGCAGGTGTGTAATGGCAGCGCCACCGGTGGTGAGATTGTGTTACTACACTTCTGGGATCATGTATTTGTTTTATTTTATTCTTCATTTATTTTCATCATTTGTTTATTCATTCTTATAGTATAGATATTGGGTTCAGGTAGCTAGCATTGCATTAAAAATAGATACTCAAAAATATTTTGCAGTTCTAAGCAACTTGAGGTTTACCAATGTATTAATGAATGACAAAACTTTCTAGTTGCTAGTCATTTCATTCATTCTTTGCCTGTTTGAGCTCCATGAAACTCCATTGAGTGGACTCTGGAAACATCAGTTAAAGTCAAAGTTTAAGTTTGAAGTGTTAAGTTTCAACATTATATAAACTAGTCACAAAATGTCATTGTCACCCAACCTGTCAGTTATTTATGCATGCTGAACATCTGATATCTAATGGAAGTCATCCAGAAATGTCAACATGATCTAACACCTCAGCTGTGAAAAGTGTATTTTAGTTTACGCTTCACTGGGGTTGTTATCAATGTGTTCACATTCAGGTGTTTGTGGTGGCACATCTGCCCACGCATAGGGACAGAGGGACGCCAGAATGTGCTCACACACACACACACACACACACACACACACACACACACACACACACACACACACACACACACACACACACACACACATACTGTACATTCACACAATGACCCCACTCTCAACTTCTAAAACCCAGTAACCACAGCAGACACTCATTTGCAAGTCATTATTTATCACTGATCCATATCACACTCTCTCTGTCTGTCTCTCTCTCTCTCACACACACACACACACGTCCAGTATATGGTACAAGTCACTTACAGGTTGAAATGTAACTAGTTGAAATGATATGTTATTGTTGGTTGTTGGTTATCATCAGGATTATGAGTTCCTTCAATCATCTATATCTTTCTCTTTCAGATCGAGACTCAGGCCTTTGGTGCAGCAGAAAATAAACAAAGACGACAATAACCAAGTCAGACTCACGCCATCCCTTGCCAAACCTTCACTAAGCACCAAAGTCTGTTTACAGAACATACAAACCTCCATAGACCTGTCCCCTATCGCACACACAAAACACATACACACACACATACACCACATTGGTTTGCTCTCGGATTCCCTCTGAACTCATTGACGACAAAGGAGGACACCACAGAGGCAAGCTCCTTTGGAAATGATGCAACCCTTTCTGGAGAAAGGCCAAGGACGTTAGCCATTGAAAGACTCTAGAGACTTATGTTTGGGGGATCTTAATGAGCAAAGGAGCTCGAAGCATTGCTTGAAGGACTTAACAAAACGTAGCTGTAGCCCTACCTGTAAAAAGAGCTCAAGAAAAACTAACGTTGAGTAGTTACTTGGTGTTTACCGTGCTATGTGGTTTCCTGAAGGTTTTTTTTTTTTTGTCTTCCCTCCCGATTGTGTTGTTTTCAAAGATGATCTCTGTGATTTAAATGTTTGTTTGACCACCATCACCCTGCTTCCTTTCGTTTTGGGTTTGGACAAGTCACAGAGGAAACTGAAGTGACACGTAAACGCACACACACATGCACGCACGCACACACACATACACAAACACAAACACACACACACACACACACACACACACACACACACAATAGCTGAATATCAAGACCAGCACGCTCAGGAGAACTCTATTGTCATGATAATTGGTGCACTTCTGATTGTGTTGTTTTGTTTTATCTTGTTTTTTTCTTTATACATTGATTAGTTCAAGACTCAAATGAACTAATGACAGACTATTGTTCTGATCAAGTTAACACATTATCTTAGTTTAATACTATAGGAGAATTTATTATTGTTTATGCATACTGTATGTAACTGTAAAAAGAGTGTGATCTGTCCAGATTTTCCTTGGAATGCTCATTGTTAAGATGCTAAGCTAGCTAGCAAGCTAACTTGCAGGCGCGTATAAGGGGTAATATGAGTGTAAAATGTAGCCAAATGTTTAAAAAAAAGATTGAAAAGGTGTACGTCCTAACATTGTGAACATTACCAGGCCATACCAGGTGCTAATCCTTCAGTGTTGATGAGCCCTGTCCTCTGCACGCGGGCTTGTATCAAGATCCCGCTCCCCTTTGAGGACGTAGCATTATTGCTAGCGATAGCGCTTCAAGTCAGCTGTCAGCATGCGGAGACGTTCCCAGGCAGCAAGAACAGACTTCCTCCCGGAAGCCATTTTTACTGAGCAGAAACAATAAGCTATCTTTTGTACATTTTGCCAAAACTACTTGAACATGGCGAGGACGCTGGCAGCCAAAAACAAAAGAGGAAGCTAAAAACAAACCACCTGATACAGGATAACTCTTACACATACAAATACACACACACACACACACACACACACACACACACACACACACACACACACACACACACACTTACACCAAAAAACATATATGTAACAGGAGTGTTTACTTTCCCTGTCTCTGTGGTGTGTTGTGTGGTTAATTGATGGGACAATCAGTAAGCTGCCTTTATTGCGCTGGTCTCTGTTGCTAGGCAGTATCACGAGAGGCAGAGACGGTGAACTAGCTGACTAGCATCCCTATACACTTGCTGTGATGGTAACACAAAAATGTGATCAAGATCAGTTTTTTTCTCCTTTTTGTAGATAAAACATTTATATTCTGACGATATTGACAGCCAAATTGGAAATGTCTGTCATTGATGTCTGGTCAGACTTCTGCTCACTGTAATCAGTAAAAAAAAAAAGCATGACCCTCAGTCAATATTGTCAATATACTTCCAGATGTGCAAAGGTATGGCAAAATATGGACACCCCGAACACCCCAGAATTGATTTGAAAGGGGAAACACGACTCCACAGTAGGGAGATTCAGGGAAACAAATCAAACCCTGTTACATAGTAAACACATGCAGCATTCACACACACACACACACACACACACACACACACACACACACATACACACACACAAACATACACACACAGTGGAGATGAGGGACTCGATCCAATATGCAACTGCATCATCGGTGCTCAGGGGGAGAAGGCGTCACCACAGCAACACCGTGACCCCATCTTGATCTTTCTGCAGTCTGGTTGTACAGAATTACTTAATGGGGAAAAAAAGAAACAAGAAGAAAAAAAAAAGACAATTGCAGTGTTCAGCCATGTGCTGTAATCATCCGGAAGAAAGAGAAGGAAAAAAGATCATCCTGGACTTTACTTCTTCTTTTGTTTTGTTGCTGTTTCTGGTTGCTTTTCCAGGTTTAACTTGGTTTTCTTTCTCTCTCCCTTCTATATTCTCCCTGGGTCAAAGCACCACAGTCTATGCTGGGACAACTCTCACACAACATTGCTCTGTTTAGTTTTGTTTCATTTTCTGTTTTTGTTTCTCAACTCTTCCCGACTCTCTGCGAGGAAGTGATCCTTGGTACTGCATACGTCCATGTATGCATGTGTGTAAATATGCCTATGCATCTTGTCAAATACATGTATGAATATATACTTGTTATCTCATGCTTTTCTCAGTGGTGTAGTTCCTCGGTGGTGAAGCCGGCTCACCTGCCAAGGGTGCCGTGCTGGGTGGATGGGTGGTGTCATATGGGTGTGAAGACGGAAGGGAGGCCCCCAGTGTTGTAGGTTGTGAACAATCCCCCTCAGGGCCAGTTGGGCAATGGGTGCGTTTCTAGACCACAAACAACGCTGTTACATTGATGTTTTAGAACTAAAACAGTGCTGTACTGAATGTTTCATGTTTCCAGTGAAATGTTTTTGTTTGTTTGTTTGTTTGTTTGTTTGTTTTGTCTTTGTTTTGCTCCAGACTACGCCTACGCACGTAGCAGAAAACATCGGTGGATGATTTAAAAACAAGCAAGTTTGTGTATAAAACATCTCTCGAATATACAATATATCAAGATGACACAAAATGTTCCCGGTGAACTTATAGTTCCTTTGTGCAGCCAATGAAATGTAGCAGGGACACTCTACCTATAGTAACTGTACCCCTGACCAGAACTCACAAAAACAGGAAGTGGGTCGTCCAGCATGGCTTGTTGTGAGTGTCACCCAGCAACGCCTGAATACAGCATGAGTACCCACCGGATAGTAACCGACTCCGACTCCGACTGTTTTGGAGTTAAATGTCATCCGAGTATGCCCTTTCATCTCACTTTTGTCACACACACACATACACATTCATACGTACTTTTACACATACATGGATATTGTGGGATCACACAGGCCTCACAATTTCATTACTTGAGTTTTCTCCAGTTCGGCGAGACGCGACTTTTTGCACTGTTTGTTGCTTTTTTTATGGAGTATATCTGATAGCCAGACAAAAGTGAAGAATTTCGGGAGACAGAAGTGTAATATTCCCGTCCAACCCAGGAGCACGACAGGTTCCTTCTGGATCCCCAACCCTCAACCAATGACCCCAACCTTAAACCTTGACCTTGACCTTGACCCTATATCCTGGCTTGCACACTGTGGTTTGTGTATTCGCTGAGGTACCTGGGCAGATAATTGCACAGAGAAGAGGGCTAAAGAAGGCAGTAAAATAGATGTGTTTGTAGGGAAGGGGAAAGCACATTCACTCTGCCTTGAGTCCTAGTCTATGTGGTAACAAATCTGCATCCTGACCACCATCAAAGGCCAGACTCGTGGATAGTCGGAGCAGTCATACTCTGACACAGCGTTTAATGTAGGAAGTGGACAGTGGTGGGCTTTGTTGTGTCCACTTCAAGTGTAAAGGTCCTTACCCAGGGCGGTGCCAACCACAGCAACTAAACCAGTGCCAATTAACCGTACACGCAAGAGCGAGAGCTACTCTCCTCTCTCTCTCTCTCTCAAGTGAGTCAGACAACCCTCTTGTGAGGGCGAATTCTCCTTCCCCCAAATATCCACAAAGAAACATTTCAGTTGTCTCCCACAGAAAGGTGGGGGTGGGAGGTGGGCGCAGAGATGCACCTCCCAGGGCAGCTGCATCAGGAACAGTTTCTTTTTGCTCAGATTTGGCCTGGACCTTGGACTGATCCGTCTTTGGGTCCATTGCTCTTAGCGAGTTAGCTAGCTAGCGTGGTGACAGTAGAGTCGTTCATCTTTCAGTCTGGTGCTAACTCCACATAGGCCTCTTGCACACTGTCCAGCACCACTGATGATTTCAGAGTACCACTACTCTCCCCAAGAGAAGATGACTCTCTTGTCTACACCTGACACTTGACCTTTTGTCCTTGATCCTTGACCTCTCAACCCCATCCTCCCTCCCCCCCCCCCCCCACAGTAGTATGGCTTCTGTATTTGATGTTAGTGGGTATTTTTCCTGTGTACTCTGTTTTCAATTGTAATCTAGTTTGTATAAGACATGTTGCGCATGTAAATAAAGCTTGGTGAAGCTCAGCACTGTCTCCTGTTGTGCCTTGCTAGGCTACCTGACTCAGCGCATTAGGCTTTGGGGTACAAATGGGTAGGCGCAGAGCAAGAGTTTTTGTTTGGGACTATGATCTATTGTGCCATTTGTACTGGCTCTTTTTTTTAGAGAGAGAGAGATTCAAATACACCTTGGACTCAAACCAGCATCAAACGATGATGCATAATAATAAAGAATGCATAATATGAATAACTTGAGATATATTTTGTGTGTGTGAGTGCATTATGTCAAAGCAGTGGAAATGGTGTGTGCGTGTGTGTGTGCGTGTGTGTGTGTGTGTGTGTGTAGAGAGAGAGAAGATAAATATAAACTAGTCCATGAGACACACTGGCTTATGCATCTCATTGCATAAACGAGTCTATTGCTAGTCTGACTCCTGTTGGAAAGATCAGTGTACTCAAGAAGACGCACATAAACCAGCTCAAAACAAAGATCAAATATCGCTGCTGGATGGCAACCATAGGATCTCCAGTGATGCCTGGAATCCACACACACACACACACACACACACACACACACACACACACACACTCTCTCTCTCTCCCTCTCCTCTTCAATGCCAAATCCAGGGCATCTTTTTCCAGCTGAAAGGTCAACAGTGTTGCATAACTCTTCAGGCAAGCTGCGGCCATGCTAACACCTGGCTGAGTTTCTGTTGTGTGTGCGCCTAAGTTGGGTTGGGATGTGTTCACGTTATGTTGACACAGTTGGGTAATACCAACGCAGCTATGAGACACGGGCGACGCGATCTCCCAGAGTCACCTTACAGGACAACCTGTTATCACCTCATGACCAAACCAAACAATAAAAAAAAAAAACAAGAGCCTGAAACCAAAGGCAATATGTCAAGTCGAACAGAAATAATCCAACTAAACTGTTCCACTCGGAGGAACATCTCAGAACTCTGCTTCTCTCACTTCTAGGCACCTTTGACTTTTTTTTTTAGCTTTTAAACCCAAAAACAAATGTCAGATTCACAAAAAAAAACAAAAAAAAAACTTCCAAAACGGTAAAAGCAGACTAGTCACAGAATGCTGGGTTATCCTATAACTATGTGTGTATTATGGACTTGACTATGTATTAGATAAGTGGTGACTGGCCTCTGTTGTAATGTAAATACCAGGGGGGTCAGCTAAGCTGGCGATACGCTGTGGAGTACATAATGGCTGCATAATGAGCTACTGGAAGCATGTGCTGGCCTGGGTGAGTGAGTGGTTGACGCACGGAGGTCTGCTGTGACACAACTGTTGACAGAAGACCACATTTACAGCTTATGCACACACCCCTAATCCAGTCTACATCCATCTTTCACCCTCTCTCTCCCTCTCACACACACACCCTCTGTCTAAATCGCACAAATGCTCTTCTCCATACATACTGTCGTAAGCATATACGATCTCACTCAGTAACTCTTCAAACATCCCTAGGAGGGGTGCACTACTGGCTAAACTGGTCTCTCCTATCTACTGTATAATTAGGTGAATGTCAACATAACCGACCCAAGGCTTTGGAGCACAGTTCATGCGTTTCGCTTTTTTTTTTTACATAACAAGAAATGCTACCAGTCATTTCACCTGTGTGCCATGTCAACATGTTCACTTAAGTTTCTATGACAATAGACAGAGAAAAAAAGAAACGTGGCCTGCACAAGCCCTTGTGTGTAGACGGTGTTAAGTTGCAGACAGAAACAGCTAGTAAAGTGGGAAGGTCCAGTACCTATTAACCAAACAACATCTATAGCTTCTTTTGACTAGCTTTCGCTATAGCAAAGCTAGCTAGCAAAGCACGACAGCACATACTTGACACATGGAATGAATTTCATGCCTTTCACTGGCTTCACGTTAAATGGCAAAACCTACATGAAAGACCTGCTGGGGGAGGTATTGCCTGACAGTCTCACTCAGCTTTCATTCGAACACCGTTCATTCCAACACCGCCCTTTGAGATCAGGCCTACTCATCAGGCCAATCAGACATCCACACCAAAATCACATTTAGTTAAAAATAACATCTTTATTAAATCTTTAAAAGTAGTGACATACAGATAAATAAGACGGACAATCATTAGCGTGCATTTGATCTACACTGTAAACGGAAGCAGCTGAGGATGGTGCAATGCAACTGAAACACAGGGAGGTTTCAGGAGGATTAGTCTGAAGTTTACCTTTTGGCACATAGTTCAGATGCCCCACATACTACGGGCCCATTCATAGAACAGACCCACCCCCCACCCCCCCAACCCCCTAAATAAATGAGCTCCAACACACGAAGCTCAGTACAGAACACAGATACAAAAAGCACACACATCGTAGTCCCATTCTGTGCACGCTAAGGTTCTGCTGTAGTGCTTTTCAATATAGCAAGAGGGTCAAAGCTGTACTATTTCACAGAAATGTAACTGATTTTCTAAACGAAGACACTCCGTAAAATGGAGCCCAGCAGACAGGACGTGTTCAGAGAACAACGGAGAGGTAATCACAAGCCTATGGAGAGAGGGGGAGCGAGAGAGGGGGGAGGGAGAGAGAGAGAGAGAGAGAGAGAGAGAGAGAGAGAGAGAGAGAGAGAGAGAGAGAGAGAGAGAGAGAGAGAGACAGAGAGAGACAGAGAAATGAGTGAGAAACTGAAGACAACACTTTTTTTTTAACCCACATCAAGTTGCACAAATAATGGATTGATGATAAAAAAGTTAATTATTTTTTTAAGAATTGAAAACTGGTTAATTGCTGCAGCTCTACTGACCCCACAACTGGCCATGAGGTTGGAGGAGCCGTCCATGTTGGTCACCATGGAGAAGACGGGGTTGTGGGGGCACTCGGAGTCTGTGTGCTGAGTGACCTGCTGCTCCAGGAGAGACCTCAGCATCTCAGGGCTCACGCCTCGGCCCTGGGGTAGGAAAAATGGAAATAGGATTCTTCAAAACAAACGCAAGCAAACATATAGAAAAACACTGAAAAAACAAACTGTCAAGAGCTGGATCAGCTTCTCTACCCAGTCCTAGACTAAAAGAAAAAGGATAACACCACTAGAAAACAGCTTTTAGATCTACATCTGTGTCAAGAACATCCACTACACAGTGCATTACTGGTGAATAACTACGTGATTATCCGATACAAAGTGCACTATTGGTGAATAACTAGATGGTTATCCACTACACAGTGCACTATTGGTGAATAACTAGATGGTTATCCATTACACAGTGCACTATTGGTAAATAACAAAGTGGTTATTCACTCCATAGTGCACTATGTAGTGAAAGAGTGAATGTTCCCAATGCAGGCTAGGACTAGACTTAATCAGTGCCCAGGAAATGGACCATTAATTTAACTTCTGTCAAACATAGGCAAGCTCAGAGGTTTCACACTATTGGGACCGTTCCCAGATCTAACCCAACAGACAGAGGCAGAGTTTTGCAGATTAATTCTGACTGCACAACAGAAAGCATAGTGTCTTGATGAAATGTTAGCCTATGTTTTCCACTACATACATTTTAATGTAATCATGTGTTTTCTAATGGGTTTCGGTTGTAGAATATAAAATATCGAAACTAATTTCATACAGAACACAGACAATGAAAATAGATGCTAGAAATTAGTAAAATTTGATTAATAACATTCACTGAATATCTACTGACCTAGTAGCTTGCTCCGGATCTCTAGACATAAAACGAAGCACCAACAATGTAGTTCGCGAACCCGGAGTTTATTAGAACACAATTGGATACAGCTCACGGTAAGCTGTTTAATTTAAAGATTCAATTAAGCTTTTAATTTGAAGCATTGAAGGGGACGTACCAGAGTGTTGATGTACAGGCCACAAGAACAAGAGATGAAATGGCTGGTCACAGTCAGATTGTGTCTGAAATTAAAATACAAACCCAAAAGTCAGGAAACGCATCTCTAATTGTGCATGGTCTAATGACCATGGGACTGTTCCCCCTGCCCCCTACAGTATGTAGTTTATTAGCATGTTGCCATTCCCTTAAGGATGCGCGCGCGCACACACACACACACACACACACACACACACGTGATATATCATCAAGGGTGACAAGCTAACCATCGCAAAGTGTTATTCTAACACCAGGAACGGGAAGATTGCATAGGTATATAGATGGCCATAATATGATAATGTGACAGACTTTGGCTAATATTTCACCAGATCCAAAAGTTAAAGGAATGTGTTAAGTAGCATAAGAGTAGACTATACAATGTCCAAGCAGAAACCCCATAAAGTTATCCTACAAATGATTTTGATACTGTACTGTATGGATGGCTGCTTTGAATTCATAAGCTGTAACAATACAGTGTTGGGGACAAATCAGGGGTCCAGAGACTTGGGACTCGACTTGGACTCGTGACAAAAGACTTGAGACTTGACCTTGCCCCTCAGAGACTTGAGACTTGACCTCAAAGTCACTGGACTAGGACTTTAAAAAAAAAATGTGTGTCACTGCGGCACAATGACGGGAAGGGGCAGCTGGTTGGCATTGTGCCACCCAATTTGGACTATTGTCCCTTTAGACTACAGAGTGAAATACTTGACTTCATGGCCACTTTGAATAAGTAGCTTGCCCGATATTTTTCAAAACCCTACCTACCCTACTCCACCCACAAAGATTCCTTGAGAAGCTTGTTGAAAATATGCTCTGGAAGAGTCATTTGGAAATCAAACACCACAAAGACTCCACCTGACGGGCTTTTATTTGGGTAAGTCCAACCATTACCACAGCAATTCCCTATGCTGCGTGTAGCCAGATTGTCAAAACCTCAACCAAGTCTTTCCAACTAACCCTTGAGTATAGCCTCCTGGGTACATTTCGGTTGGTTTATTTGACTTGGAAGATTTCATGACAATCTTTCCACTTCAGACGTCCTATTCTATTCACATCAAACAACCGAAAGCCAGCTATTGTGTCAATAATTCTTGTTACCCACACCATAATGGTCCCAAACCCAGTTGCCTCTTGTTGCGAAATGGTAGGTACTCACGTGAAACAGACAGGACAGATGATGAGGTTAGTGTTCTCCATTCCCTCCACCAGTGCAATCAAAGACTGCTCCTCAAACTGCATGTTCTTGTGGTAATCCTCCAATATGGCAAGCTCTGACCGAGACAAAGAAATGATCATTGAAATATGGTTTTCCAGTAGGGCATACCCTGGAAACTGAAACAGATGTGATCTTGGTATGTACTGGTCAGTAAACCCAAACCTTCTGCTAGAAGTTCTTGTTGAATTTCTTGAAGGACCGCCAACTCATCGTCTTGCTTTACAGCTCCAAACAACTGCATAGACAAGAAGAATGACCGTTCAGGATAACATCTCAAACCTTTAACATAGGCCTAGTACGTTCATGGTGCTCAACGTACGTCTATGCCAACGTGGCTCCAAGGCGATGGCAGGCTTCCGTCAGACGTCTGCAGGGCACTCCACTCTTCCTGCATGATCTCCTCGACCATGGATCCCTTACCGGACTCATCGCTCTCTCCCGCCTGGCGGTATCTGTCCAGCAGTCGAGAGCGACTATTCT
>NC_085005.1:14217841-14232841 GCF_963854185.1 Sardina pilchardus | reverse complement strand
GGTCAGCATTGAGAATGTACATTCAAATTCATCTTGAATGAGTTTATTTTGGTACATTCTTCTCAGACCTTGCTTCCCCATGAGAAGCAAGCACGTTGTACCAGTTAACAAAGGTCTCATTCAGATTTCATGGTTGAACATTTTTCTCTTCTGTTCTGCTCCAGCAAGGTCAAACATTAACCAGCAAATGGCTAAAGGCTACAGTAAATGTACTCGGTTACTTGGTCCATACTCCGCAGCAATTAAACGTCTTTAGTCTGTTTAACTCATTCATGTAGATATTTTTCTATAGTACTGTACCATACAGTGTATACAGTACTCTTGGTCTCTGCAAAATGCCATGAGGACCGTATTGTTTATTTCTCACTCTCACTCTGAATTAGAATACGATCAGAAAACACAGGAAATACTGTATAATATGTGCACAGTATTTAAATACACATAAATTAAATTTTGTTCTGATACCAGTCCAATTTCAGTCTCAAGCTGCTACTGGATTTGTTGATTTAGCAGTGTTACAATGACCAGTCACCCAAGGGGGAAGCTCTTGACGGAGCTGTCGTTCTCCACCCAGGCCACTGACGGGCATGCCTGGCCTGCCAGAAGCTGCTTGTAGGTCCAGCTACGATGGGGGTCTCAAGATCAGCTGCTGACTTGACCATGTATGACACAAACTGGAGGAGCCACCTGAATCATACTGAATGTCTCTGCTGACCCTCTTCATTGCATTCCCAGGCGCACATACAGTGTCAAGGCTCTTTGGATAGAAATCTTTGGGCATGCTTTTTTTCCACTTTAGGTGAGCAATGAACTCTTCCAGCTGTAGCTTTTCCATGAGATCTTCAATCTGTCCACGTGTTGTCATCTCCTTCACACGTCTGATACCAATGTGTCAGAGCCAGAACCAGATACCCTGGTTCTTGCGAAAGCACAATTTGAATTTGCTCAGCGAGTATAAGTATAAGTATACTCTTTTGATCCCGTGAGGGAAATTCGGTCTCTGCATTTATCCCAATCCGTGAATTAGTGAACACACACAGCACACAGTGAACACACAGTGAGGTGAAGCACACACTCTGGCAAAAGACTCAACTAGAAATGCACATATTTTGTGTTTTTTTAATATTCTGTCTGTCTTCTGGTTGAATTCTAGTGAAGACAATAAACACACATGGTCATCATAGCATTGCTACCCCCACCCCCACCCCCACAATGATCTCCCTCCCACAGCCATTTAGCTGAGTATGCCCCCTGATGGTAAAGATGGAGCTACAGTACTTTTCATCTGGTCATCAGTAAAGCTGAATAAAGACGAAAGTACAATCTTTCTCTAATTCTTCTCTTCTCTTTCCTCTAATATTATAATAATACAATGAAATCATCTGTTGATTAAGTCTTACCATTTTTTTTGTTTCTATCATCTATTCTTTTCTCGTGAGCAGAATTTAGTGTTGAACTGTAGAGAGTGGTCTACAGCTGTTAACTGTAGACTGTATCCATATATATGTGTAAAATTACACTTATTTTTAAATATAGATTGATCACGAAATATAATCAATTAATATAGTCATTTCAGAGGAGGAGTGAATATTAGGTTGTCAGCATCTAAGCTGCATCCACTGCCTTCCGACTTGTACTTGTGTGGTGGGAGCCACATGAGGGTTGTCGTCACTGCCATCTGGCTTGAGATGACTATCACAAACACACACAACCACACACACATACACACATGCACACATTACCACGCACACCCACCCACATGCACTTACACAAACACACACACACACACACACACATACAGAGCTCTGTTTGGAAATGAGTTCAGCTAGTCTGTCGTCATTTGGCTATTACCCATGACCCATCTGAGCCAGTGAGTGACAAAAGCAAAAAAAAGAGGCACCAGTCTGCTCGCTCTCTGCTCTCATCACACACACAACGTCTCTCTCTCTCTCTCTCTCTCATTTCTCTCTCCTCTCTGCTTTCTCTCTCTCTCCCCTTTCTCCCTTTTTCTTTCTTTTGACATCCCTCGGCCTTGCATTCCATTTAGTCATTTCTCCTCAGCACTTTCCAGTATATTGTTACCAAAAGCCACCCTTTCTGACTTCCATTTTCTCCATGGCCATCTTCCTGATGTATTTCTACCTTCCTTCACCTTTCTCTCATTCCCTCATACTACTTTCTTCCAATATTTTCACCCAAAACACTTTTCTCTCTCTATCCCCCTTTCTCTCTCCCTACCGTCCTGCACTGCTCGCTGCTTTTCATTTCTTCCAAAAACACTTCTTTCTGTCTCCCTCCTTTCCTCTCTCTGTCCATCTCACTCTCTCCCTCCTTTCCTCTCTCACTCCCTCTCTCCTTCTCTCTCCCTCCTTTCCTCTCTCTCTCTCTGTCCCCCTCTCTCTCCCTCCTTTCCTCTCTCGCTCTGTACCCCCCTCTCTCCCTCCTTTCCTCTCTCTCTCTGTCCATCTCACTCTCTCTCCCTCCTTTCCTCTCTCACTCCCTCTCTCCTTCTCTCTCCCTCCTTTCCTCTCTCTCTGTCCCCCCTCTCTCTCTCCTTTCCTCTCTCTCTCTGTTCCCCCCTCTCTCTCTCTTTCTCTCTCTCTCTCTCTGTCCCTCTCTCTCTCTTTGGGAAAAGGAACAGACGGGAAGTGAGGGACTGGGTATGAGGAGCCAAGACCAACAACCGGACTCTATTAATACCCTCTTTCACTCATCAAGACCAGCGGCCACTGCCTGGGCGAAGTGTGTGCATGTATGTGTGTGTGTGTGTGTGTTTATGAGTGGGTTAGTGTGAGTGTGAATGTGTCTGAGTGTCTGTGTGCAAGTGACTGTGGGTCGTTTGCACATCCACATCCGTGATTCATTAAAGGAACACTTCACCGTTTTTTCTTATTAAACTACGTTATTCCCTTAACTTAGAAGAGTTGATACTGTACATACCTCTCACGTTTCAATGCGTGCACTCACTGGCTCTAGCGTGCGGCGCAACTTTGATAGCACTTAGCTAGCCCAGTTCATTCATTAGGATCCAAACAGAGATGAAGTTAGAAGCGACCAAACACCTCCATGTTTTCCCTATTAAAATACAGTTACACGAGTAGTCACACGGCCAAGTATGGTGAGACAAAATAAAACGTGGTGCATTTCTAAGCAGGTAAGAGGGATAACTATATTGTGTGGCGCAGTAATATGTTCACTCTTGCACTTTCAGTTTCACTTTGGAGTGAGGATATTACTGCGCCGAGTCTAAGTGCTCCCAATATTATTGCGCCACACAATATATAAAATATATAATATAAGAAAACATGAAGATGTTTGGTCGCTTCTAACTTCTCTGTTTGGATCCTAATGAATGAACTAGGCTAGCTAAGTGCTATCAAAGTAGCGCCGCGCACCAGAGCCAGTGAGTACACACATTGAAACGTGAGAGGTAGGTATCATCTCGTCTTAGTTAAGGGAATAACATAGTTTAATATGAAAAAACTGTGAAGTGTTCCTTTAAAAACACCCCATCCCACCACGCCACACCTCCCCTCCCCCATCAAAAACACACGTACACACACATACTGTACACACACACACACGCACACACTGGGGGATGATGAGACCGTGCTATATTTAGAGTGTTCGTTCCTCATTCTCTGCGTGGGTACAGTGGAGTAAGGGGTACACGCAGGGAGTCTGGAGTGTGCCCTTTAAAAAAAAAAAAAAAAATGTGTGTGTACCCAAAAATATGTTTGTGTGGGTGTGTGCGTGGCATGTGTGTATGTGTATATGAGTCACTGTGTTCTGGTAAGTGCTGTTGTGTGTTTGTGTGATACTTGCTATTTGCGTTGCAGTGTAATTGGTGTTATTAGCACTGTCACCGCGCCACACACTAATAAGCAATGATAACACTTACTATTATGATGGTCATTAGCGGAGAGAGTGTGTTGAACCGACTCTAAATAGAGCAAAGAGTCTCATTCTGATCATGACGTCAGTTCGGGGTCAGTTAGGAATACATTTATGATGCAACCTCTCTGTGTTATCTATGTCATTCAGCTGTTCCTCTTCAGAGACTTCCTCAAATGCACCTCTGGCTGTCCGAATAAAGAAGGTCTTTCAGTGGAAGACTCGAGGCAGGCACTGCGAGGGACTTTTATCTTTGAAATATGCAGTGCACTTTAAGTTCTGACCACTGCTAACTAGGCAAGTTTTTTTGGTTTTTTTTGCTTAGGGAAATAGTTTCAAAGTCAAAGTTTTGGAGAATGTGCACAGTCATTGATTTTAATGACAGTGCATGTCACTGTTCGGACATCAAAAGAGATATGCCCGAGCCACACACACACACACACATGCGCACGCGCACACACACACACACACACACACATCCACTCCCTTGAAAATACTCTCACGTGCACACCCTGAACTCACCCCCCCCACACACACCTCCCCTCCCCAAACACGTACTCAGAAACAGAAAAGGTCTTTGTGCGCCCAAGTCTCTACACTGACCACAAACCCCACCTACACCTCCCACCCCTCAGACACACACACACACACACACACATTCTCTCCCTCTCTCTCCCCCTCGCTCTCTCTCTTGCTAACCTCAGCACTATACCAGGAAAGTCAACACAGCATTCAAATCCCGCCTGGCTAACGGACTTCTCCAAAGATGTGGGCCGCCTGCCTTTGAAGGTAAATAGTGCGTTGAGAAATAACACTCGAGAACATGATTGCTGGTCATTTGCAGCACGCGCGCACACACACACACACACACACACACACACACACACCTACACACATATACACACACACACACACACACACAAACATACACACACATACACACACACACACACCTACACACATATACACAGACACACACACACACACACACATACACACACACACACACACACACACACACACACACACACCTTCACTTGCATCTCCAGTATACTGTACACTCACATACATATGCGCAGATATTTTTTAAAAAGCAAGCGCACGCGCACACACACACACACACATACACACACACACACACACAGTCACACACACACACACACACACACACACAGCTTGCCGAGGAGCAGGGGTGTGGAGCAACAGGAAGGCCTGATCAGGTGGCTGCATCAGATGATTCACTGCCTAACCTCACCAACTCGACTGAAAACAGCTGAAAACCAGCCCGTCAGCTGCAACCTTTAAAGACACAGTAAGCACTTTCTGTTGGCTATCAAGTACTAATGCTTTAAGACCAGAGATGTAAAAGTACGGCTTTAAAAAGTAAAAGTCCTGCCATGTGTTGGCTCTACCTGTGTGCTTAACACAGGTGATTTCAGAAATTAGTTTATCAGTACTGGCTTAAGAGTTGTGCTAATTAGAATCAGCTGATTAAGTGGTTGGAACAACAATGTGGCAGTTCTTTTACTTTCTGACCTTTACACCTGTTCAAGACATAGCCTACTGTACTGTATGCCGTACCGTTAAAAAATATGAAATGCTGTATTACTTATGCCAAATGAGTAATGACATTTACAGGGACTGAGTGAGCGATTCATTAAATCCATTAAATATGCCCTTCTATTGAGTCATATTTCTCATTCAAATATTGAAAGAGGGGTTCCAACAAAAGTCCTGCTCCTGGTGTGGCATGGCGCTGCACAGTATGGCTTTGCATCGTGTACTGTCAGGACATTCCAACTGAAAACGATGCAATTAAACCGATTTTATCGCTAATTTTCGCTTGTATCGCATATAGTGAGGACTTGGTGACGTCGTGTTTCGAATTTCAGAACACAAGTTTATAAGTGACACCAAAAATACTGTACAGATACAGTACATGCTTATCTCTGAAACCAGAGTGCATTTTATTTCACATCAAGACTCAGGTCACCAAGTCTGACTAGAAATAATTGAGGCTGACAAGAAATGTGGCATAGGAGGCAAAGAATAAAGCAGTGCTTAAACTTGTTTCAGATGAGAGAGGGAAAGAACATGAAGAAAACTGATGACGATGGCAATGATGATGATGATGATAATGACAACTATTATTATGATGATGATGATATCAAGGATGATGTCAGGTGAGCTTCAGAACTCAAGTGTTGTCAGTACATACACACACCCACCCGGCACACACACACACACACACACACACACACACTTACACATACACACACATTACCCAGCAACACAACAGAAAACATGCCCACAAGGAAGGAGTTGCTACGGAGACACACCACCAAGGAGCTTTCGCAAAGCAAACCAATTTACCCCAGATGACGTGAGAAGGGCCACTTACGTGCAATGAAGTAAGTGTAAACATATGCATGTGTGTGTTTGTGTGTTGTGTTGTGTGTGTTTGTGTGTTGTGTTGTGTGCATGTGTGCTGTGTGTATACCTAACATGTAAATATGAAGAGTTCACGCAAAACGTACGCAAAACCCTCTGAATCCCTCTGACCACTTTTCTTTTCAATGAGCATTTTTATATTATTCTTTTTTTTTTTTATCAAGCTCCTATACTGTAGGTTTTTGCCTACAAATCGATATTTCAGACCATGAAGAGAGTGGTATTTAGTGAGTTTTGAAATTTTTGCAGTTTTGCATCTGAACTCCTCATATGTATGTACTGTATATCTGTGTGTACGTTTGTGTGTTGTGTGTATACCTGACATGTGTGTGTATCTCTGTGTGTGTGTGTGTGTGTGTTTATGTGCTGTGTGTGTACCTGACAAATAAATGTGTGCACGGGTATAGTGACTCAGAATGCTAAATTCATTGCGATTCCAAGCCACAGCCCACCCTGCGCTGTCCTAATTATAATGTCGGAATATCATTGGGAAGTCTGTATGATTGCCTGGCCTTTCGCGATGGTCCTGCACACTGCCCGTGACCATATCTTTCCCCCCTCCCATAGTGACAATGAAATGGCAGCAACCTTTTCTGCCAGCCATTGGCAGAAAAGCTCCACAGGGATGACTCCTCATTGGCCAAGCCTGGCAGCTGCCCCCGACCAATCGCAGCGCCTGTATCCATGAGAACGAAGCTTGTGGAGCTATTTAAATCTAGTCAGAGTGCACAAGACTGCTTATATGTGCATCTTACTTTGAGAGAGAGGGAGAGAGAGATAGAGAAATACAAGAGGGAGTTTTGATTTGTTTCTTTAAATGGGAATGTTTAATGTCCAGTCCAGCAGACTTATCTGGTAAGAGTCTGCACGACTGGCTTGACCAGCAGTTGCAGGTTTAAACTGACCTGGTACAGACTCGGATGTGGTGACCGCGTTACTATGTGCTTTGCTCTATTCTGTTGTGGTCTCTTACCTTCTCAGCGTGTCTCCCTACATGACTGTATGTATGAGTGTGCGTGTGTGTGTTTGTGTGTGTACTGGTAGAACTGGCGTGTGTGTCTGTGCCGATGCCTTCTCTGCCCGTCCTGTCTGAATGGGGGGCTAACAGTGGGCATTGGCAGGACGGTGAAATCGAGTGGACAGATTGCAAAGCCGGAGGACTGCACAACAGTGGAAGGGCACAGAGGAATCAGGTCTGTGAAACACACATGCATACACACACACACACAAACACACACTCACACATACACACACACTCTCACACACACAGTTTTAAAAAAACTACACCTTGTGGAAGACGGGGGCAATTGGGTACCATACCAACGTGACATGGGTCTTCCGCCATTTTGTCTCTTGCTTGTTTAATTGCTGCGTCACTTTCTCGCGAATCCTCAAATGGTGGCCAAAAAGGTAAATCTTCTAGCTGTTAATGCCTGGCCCGTGACGCAGTTTTAAAAAACGCCATTTGCTGTCTGCATGGAATTTTAAAAAAAAATCAAGAAATGTATCAGGAAGTGTTCAGAGTGTTGTACTATATCAATAAAGTTTTAAAATGCAAGTTTAACAGCCCGAAAAAAAAAAGAAAAAAACGTTAGCGACAGACATGACCCGCCACACTGAAGATCAACTGACGATCAGTGCATTGATGCCAATGCAATCTCTCCCGCCATGACATGCACAATTCACTACAAGTGATCTTCTCGATGCGTTGTAAACAACAACAACTTATATGCATTAATTTTAAAATAATGCCCGTGAAATATAGATGCAAGTGTGCCATTCATGTTAAACATTTACTAAAACACAAATGTGTTCATTTTGAGCTGTCCACGGACAAGAAAAAAAACAGAAGCTTAAAATGGAGGACGAGATACAACGCTGAGCATAGGACGGTCTTACTTTTGCTGATGTTGCACATTTCACAAAGGCCATTTTGTATTTATGTGTATGTGTGTGTCAGCGGGTGAGCATTACAGCAATTCCAGTTTGGTTACTGAGTAAATGCTGCACTTGCTAGTTCACAATATCTGCAACAGCAGAGACCTCTGTGATCTGAACAGTTTTCATGGGACATTTAAGCACATGATTACGAGCTTAGGCTATGCATTCGTTGATCCATGATGCCACCATAAGAGTCATCCATGCAAACGACATGCACATGTTAACAGTTATCAGTAATCAATGGTCTGCAGTTGGGATGTGACAACTAGTCGATTACTCCACACTTAATCACACATATGTGGACACATTGTTGTCCACATACCAAAGAGTATTCATTGACAGTACTCTTTGGTATGTGGACAAAACAAGGCATTTGAGGATCAGTCTTGGGTTTTGGGGAAAAAAAATGTCAACAGTTGCCATTTAATGTCACATTATCGGTCAAACAAATATCTGTTTAATAGGGAAAAATCAAAAGTCATAAAAAAATGATAATAATTTGTTTTAGCCCTATCTGTTGTGTACTTGCTGTGTGTGTGTGTGTGTGTGTGTGTGTGTGTGTGTGTGTGTGTGTGTGTGTGTGCGTGCGTGCGTGCGTGCATATTTCAATATGATTCTGTTTATTATGTGCATAAATTACATTCTATGTTTAAAATTGTTTTTGCTATCTTCTGTCAATAGTGCCAATAAAATTCTCCCCATTCTATACACAAACTTTGTGTGTGTTTTTCTTTCTTAAATGTATTATAATCACTTGATGTTTACTTGCATGGAATGTACCAGCTGCTGACTCATGTGTATCCAAAGATGTGGATGAGCAGAGGAAGGTCAGATTATTGATTGGGGAACCACAGAGCAAATATGAATGGTAATTTATTAACAATATGTGCACCCCTGAATATACAGTATATTAGTGTTCCATAGATGATGTGTATACCCATGCGCAGGCTAAGTTCTTCAGTGGACTACTTTGTACTCATAGGCCTATGCAAATTAGTTTATTATGCTATTCCCCTCACAGTAGCCTAATGTTAGAAGGATGGTGGGTTTATTCAGCAGATTTCACAGGCAAATCATATTTGTTGTCTGTTATATGCGTATGATGCATGCATTGTTTTTGCAATCAATTGCATTAGCAAAAAAGAGGCACCACCACCTCAGGTGGGGCACAAATTGAGCAATAGTAATAATTTATATTCCATTACTTCATTTATCACAGAGAGTAGTGCATCGAGAATAACTGAAATGTCAATGAAATATAGTGCTCATATAAAAAACATTCTATTAGATATTGCTCTTAAAAGTGTTCATAAGTAGCACCATCCTAACCTTAGACTACTGGCCTGGTGATAGATCATGACTCTTCTTGAGGCCCATCAAGGCTATAGCCTATTAGGCATGGCACCTGTCAATGGCCTAGTCTGTCACGAACACAAACACCCTGGATAACTCAAACAGATAAGTCGACACTGTTTAATTGCCTTCAAACAGACTGTACCAAAGTCTTTAGAAGTTTGTCTGTATTCTCTTACAGTAGCCTACATGTAGCCGAGAGGTAGACACTTCCTTGAGCTTGTGCTCGAGGGTGAAGAAGCACTGGGAACCGGTCATGTGACCTCGTTGTAAAGAGGTAACTAGGCGCGAGATACTTATTGTGGAGGAGCAGCAGTGTCAGTTACTCTATGTTGAGTGTAACGTTAATTAGTTACAACACGGACTGTTTTAAGCATAAATGAACTACAACAACAACAGGTGAGTGCATTTCAAGATATGTGGTGAATTACCTTTTGTTGACAAACAGACACTGGACTTTGGGTAACAGCTTTGTTTCAGGAAATTGCTGGTTAGCAGGCAAGCTAACCAGTATAACCCCTAATGTTAGCTTCCCATAACGAATTCGTCTGGCATAGTGCAGAACATTCATCTCGTTCCAGTAGCCGTGGAAATGTTTTCTTTTCATATAAGCTTTTAGTATTGAAGGTTGTCAATTACGCCTTGTCTTTATCTTATAGACTATAATTATTTGTGAGAATGCGTGTTTGGTAGCAAAGATCCATTCACTTTTGTTGTCATACTTGAGCACTCTCATACAACCGCTACATTTGGTCACCATGGCGACGAGCTATGCACGCGCAGGACTGTCACAGGCATGAGCTCGAGCCTGCTGTGAGCGAGCGCAGCTACCCTGCAGGGCTCTCATAACTTCTCTCTAAAGATTTGTAGCCTAGCAAACTCATGGCAGTTTACGTTTGGGACGCCTGTTGAATCTTTATTTTGGATACATAATGTGAAAAGACTACCTAAAAGTCTCATGTTGTCATATTGTTGTCTGAGAGTGTGATGTTGGATGTCTTTTCAAATGTATTTTATTTGTTTATTTATTATTCATTTATTATACATGTTCATTATTTCCTAGACGTTTATAAAATTCAGAGTAATTGTAGAAAACAAATTCTAGGCCTACAATGTTGAAATTGTGATTAAGAATTTGATGGGCCTAGACGTGAGCCACTGGTTATGGTATTGTTGTCTTGGACAGTTTTTAGTTTTTTTAGTTTGTATATTCTCATAAAATAGTAATGCATTTTGAAGTGCCAACTGAAATAAATAACATTAATTGAGATATTAATGCATGGTTTTCTCATACTGGAGTTTCTCCACATTTTGGTACAGTACTTTGGTACAGTACAGTACAGTACACTACAGTACAGTACAGCCACATTTAATAAAGAGCATGGCCTATGTCTACAAAATATCCATAAATGGCAAGGCAATGCTTTTAATAAAGATAGTTCTAAGCGTATGCTTGCAATTCTTACAAATAGTAGACAAGTTTGCTTCAAAAAATAGCAGACCTCTGTGTAACACTGGTGACTGGCTATATTAGACACTGTGACCTGTTTAGAACACTTATTGAATGAGTGCAAAACTTAAGACTAAAGCTAATTTAATAGCTAAAATCAATTTGATAATTTAACACCATGGGTATAACCATCAGCACAAACATTGATGAGTCAGCTCAAAACTCCCACATGATAGTAGTGCTGTAATCTGTACACAAGAATTTGACGTGTTGGCAGACTTTGCTTTTTGCCCGCAGGTTGAATTAGCTGTATATGTTATTTTTGCACTCTGATTCCATTCCTCTTTTTGAATCATGTAGGGCTCTCCCCAGGTCCTGGATTGTGGCAGGGCGATGGTGTGTATTTTAGACCTTTGAAGGTCTTTGCTCTCACTGTGTGTTTGATCCAAAACCGCTGTTTTTTGAGCAATGGAGCGCAGACGTGACGGTCAGGAGCCGTTCTACCGGACCCCCGGCCCCGGCCCCGGCCCCAAGACCAGCGCGGAGATAGTGCAGGAGGCCCGACAGTCACTTCGGACGTTGCGCACCCAGCGACCTTTCACCCCACTAGATGAACACCGCCAGCTGTTTGGGGAGGGATCTTCTCGACCCCGGGATGGGCGCCCCTCCTCTGTTTTCAGGTCAGTCGGTCTGTCCTCCCTTCCCCTCTGCTGTCATGATGGCATTTTTGATACAAGTAGATGGAGAGAGATAGCCTTGTGAGCTGGACCCATATCAAGATGCAGGGTCTAGAAACTCACCATAGCAGGGCTCAATCTGCTAGGGGCGTCTATATTTCTAGGTTTGGAGAGAGACACTGAATACAGAAATTCCCTGTGTATTAACCGCATTGTGTATACGACACGGGACAGTGTTTTATGCAAGTTAAAAGAAACTATATTAACCATATTAATACCATGTGAACTGCCCCCATGTATTAACCTCATAGCTGAAGAAATGTTGCAAAATCAGTGTATAAGCCGCGGTTAATACTTGGGAAATGACGGTACACTGAATACACTGAATTAGCTGATCTTGCGTGATGACATAATTAGATGAGAACACTGTAGACTAGACACCACATTGTTCTCAGATCAGTCAGTCTGTATTCCCTAACAAAATTGCGTAATTTATGTATTTGAGTATTTGAGGCCATTCTGCGTTATTTAGTTAGGTATATCATGTGGCCCATGCGTATATCGAGGGTGAACCCTGGTGTTGTATTTTATTTGAATCTGTGACACCCACAGTCTGCACGCCCGCAACTTTGAAGCGCCAGACTCAAGGCCAGGCTCTGGGACACGGCTCTCTCCCTTAGACCATGTGAGTAAAGTCTCTCTCTCTCTCTCTTTTTTTTTTTCTCTCTCCCTCTCTCTTTCTCACAAACTCTCTGTGTCTTGCTCTCACTCCTATATGGTGTCAATTTGAATCTATTCAAAAGAGCTGAACTGGCATGCCAAGAATTAGTGTTGCTCGTTTAGTGTTGCCAAAATGTAAGAAAGAACAGAAGAACAGAGCAGGAAAAAATTATAACATATTTATTCTCTGTCTCTCTTGATCGGTTCATATAAGGTGACCTGGCCTGTCCCTTCAGAACTCCATACATGGGAATAAATAAAATAAAAAAAAAATAAACTCACAGAATGTTCTGAATTACGCTACATTGAAAGGATTCTGCACATTGTTAGTTTGCTGTATAATTCTCACCACTTACTTTGCTTTCATGATAGCAAAACAGCATTCCACAAGCCAACTGATCAGCATCCTCTTCAATTTTTTCACTTCATTTATTACACTCTTTTCTCTCGTCTGTATGTCCACATGGTGCTATGTTTTCTTTTTTTTTTTTGGTGTCCAGAGCATTTCAGAAAAACATTCATTATTAAAGACACCTTGAATCTTTCCCAACACTCAAAAGCAAGGCAGGCAAATACACAAGTCAGGGACATAGACGAACAATGCCATCCAACAGTACAATCAAAAACATCTGGCCAACCTCTATATTATAGTGAGTCATATTTCTCATGTATTTCACTGCTTTTCACCATGTCTTCCCATAAATGTTTTGATTCACATCTCAAAATATTCTGCACAACTGTCCATTAGTTTGACTTGTTTGTTTATAAAAAAGCCTCTTGCCATGTCCTTTCTCTGGTTCAGCAAAAACATTACACACACTAATTTAGCAGTTTCCAAATCAAGTTGCTCTTTTCTCCCACTTCTTTATACAATCTTTGCTCTTCTCTTTATGTGTCTTTCACAGATAATCTGTCACACAACAAAAGCATTGTTCAGATTGCGTAAATATTTTTCCATCTCGATGGTGCAATGATGTGTTTCTGTGTGTTCTTGTATGTCTTAATTTCTGCTCATGTACAGTACTGTATTTCCTCGTGTTTCTCCATACATGCTCCGAATCACACTAAAGGGATTGTACAGATTATGCAGAGTGTAGGCCTAGATTAAGTTAAAGTTGACTGATATTTACAAGAGACTTTCATCCAAAGTGACACGGTCTTGCAACGGGGGGTTCGGGAGTCGATCCGAGACTGACCGATTGTCAATCGATGACTTTACCGCTGCTCTGCCACACCCATTATATAGATATATTATACATAAGTATGTAGTTAATTATTTTATATATATACATATTGCTCCATCTGTATGGTTCAAATATTGTATTTCTCCTCTTGTCTATATTGTCCGCAGGCTATCTTTTACATACATGATTTTGCAAATGCATTTCTCTACGTTATTATTAGGGCTCGATTAAAAAAATTAATCTAATTAATTAGAGGCTTTGTAATTAATTAATCGAAATTAATCGCATTTTAATTGTATATAAATATATGACCTGAGAACAGTGAGAAGTATTTTTTTTTCACATGGATTTTTAGTATAGCCTACTACTGAATACATAGGCCTAAGCTTAAGCAACAAAAATATTGTTTATTAATAAGTCCAATAGACCAGTGCAATTTTTGCCATAAAGTGTAGCAATACCATATTTAGAAATAGTACATTTTCAGAAATTCATGTAGCCTATAGATAGGTAGACCTTCTGTAAACTATAATACTGTGATATCCTGTTAATTGTGTCACCTGTTACCTTGAGTTGAGTTCATGAAATTGTTGTGTCCCTTTAAGGGGAACTGGGGGGCGGAGTTTACGTGTGTGCGTGTGTGCTTGTATGCGGTTCTGAGTGTGAAGTTTCTTTTCGGTCTATGAAAGTTGGACATGGAATTAGGTGCGGTGGATTACTGTTATAAGCGTGAGTTGTGGCTGTAACAGCAACTCGGTTGCTATTTGTTTAATAAATAAAGCTCAGAGGTTTCCCTCAAGTGTCTGGAGTATCACAATACTTTGTCCACGCTAGCAGCTAGCTGCTTTATGTTTTGCACTGAGGTGATACCTGCGGTGATACGTCCTTGTTGCATAGGTTGCACACAACCATGCTCTTATCTACGCTTCCATCCGTTCGTTTTTTGTAACAACATTTCCCATCCACGGGGCCAACCAACGCGGTCACATCAGCTTCTTTGTTCACTGTGCCACTGTGGTTTGTTTTGTCTGAACCGAACTCATGCGCGTTACTTGGTGCTCCAGTATAATCGGTCCGTCTGAAACTCATCCAGTGTGAAACATTCCGCGGTGCAAAAATAAATAGGCATACGATTAAAATGCGTCAATTTTTTTAACGCATTAATGTTTGTGTAATTAATTAATCTTAATTAACGCGCTAAAGTCCCGGCCCTAGTTATTATATTTCCCTGTAAATGTCCTGAGTCAAGCCGAAAGGCTTGTGCAGAGTATGACGTAATGTGTGTTTGTCCATCTCCTCGGTGCGGTCCCTGCCCTGTGTGTCCAGAAGC
>NC_085005.1:14212841-14215341 GCF_963854185.1 Sardina pilchardus | reverse complement strand
GGAAACAATCTTAAACGTAAAGGTTTCGCACTTCACCTGGTGTGTGTGTGCGCGTGCGTGCGTGTGTGCGTGCGTGCGTGCGTGCGTGCGTGCGTGCGTGTTTGTGTGTCGGTTTTGTGTGCATTTGTGATTTTGTATGTCTACTGTGTGTGTGGTTTGTGCATGTGTATGCATGGTACCTGATGTGTGTGTGTGTGTGTGTGTGTGTGTGTGTGTGTGTGTGTGTGTGATTTCTGCAGTGAGGAGACCAGAGAGTAGTGATTCTCCTCCAGGCCGTGGCGTGTCTGTTGATGAGAGGCTGACCGCTGGAGCTCCTCCTGTCGTCCATGCAGCTGCAGCAGCCAGAGAGACTGACCAGGCCCCGTCCTCCCGGCCTCACACACACCGACCCTCCACACACAGGTACGACTCCTCACACACACGCCAACTCTCCACAGACAGGTACGACTCCTCACACACACACACACACACACACACACACACACACACACACTGACACTCCACAGACAGGTACGACTCATCTCTCTCTCTCTCTCACACACACACACACACACACCACAGACAGGTACCACTCCTCACACACACACACACACACACACACACACACACACACACACACACACCTCGACTCTCCACAGATAGGTACGACTCCTCACACACACACACACACACACACACACACACACACACACACACACACACAAACACCTCGACTCTCCTCAGACAGGTACCACTGGTCCTCTGCTGTCCCCTCCCTTTCTCTCTCTCTACAGTACATCTCTTATCCTCTATCCTCTCCCCCTCAGCGGTGTATCCATGTCGTATACCGTATGTGATGCATGAACAAGGGGTCTGATTTGAGGAGTGGATGATGAGGTAGCAGGTAACCTGATAGTTCTTTGTTAAGAAGTGTTCTCATGGCCTGGTGTTGATGTGATGGTGTAGGACTGCGCTGTAGCCTTTTTTTACTGTGTCCTTTCTTGATCTATATGATGAGCCCATGAAGGGATTTTTAAAGTCAATCTCTCTCTCTCTCTCTCTCTCTCTCTCTCTCCATTTACATTCTCTTCACTTCCTTCCTTTCTTCCTTTCTCTCTTTCTATATCCCTCATCTCTTTCTCTTCACCTCTATCTCACCCATGTTCCAATTCCCACTACTTTTCTCTTCTTCTTTCTGTCACTTTCACTCTTCTTTCTCGTCCTCTCTCTCTCTCCATCTCTGTTATATAAGTTCTGATTCAGATGTAAAGATGCACAAAGGTTGCCATGGCACCATCTGTGTGTGTATGCTGACGCAGACTAGTGTCTCGCTGTCCCATTCACATGAACTGAATCAGTTCTTTTCAGCCTTTTGTGCCAGGGTACCATTCAAGGTGATGTTACCCACCCAGATCATTATTTAGCTCCCTACACATACCTCTTTCTCACTTGCTTTTTTCATTCATTCATTCATTCATTCATTCATTCATTCATTCATTCATTCATTCAGTCATCCTTTCATTCATTCATTTGTTCATTCAGGCAATTAATCTTTCTTTTTTTACATTTATTTTTCTGTTTTTCGCTGGTCTGTGTTGGATTGGCATTCCACCTCTCTCTCTCTCTCGCTCTCTCGCTCTCTCGTTCTCTCTCTCTCTCCATCATTGTCGTTCTCTGTCTCCATCTCTTTCTGGCTCTCTGCCATGTCCTCATTAAAGCAGGTTCACTCATACCGTACCTACTCACTGAAAGAAGCAGTATAAGGAGCATTAGGACCCTCTGTTGGCATTCTATTAAAGAGCATGGGCTGTGGCTGAACAACACATTTTCCCCTTACACCCCTCCTCACCTCCCTCCTTCTTTTCCTCCATGCCTCTCTATCATCTTTTTTTTTATCTCTCTGTCTTTTCTCTCTCTTTCTCTCTCTTGGCTCGGAGTTTTGGAGCTCATCAGTTGCACATCAGTACAGTACGTCTCCTCAGCCCTTGGAGCTCGGGGACCTCGTTGGAGAGTTTAGAGCAGGACTGATTGGCCCGGAGGCTCTTTCTCATTAGCCCATGGCAGTCAGGGGATGTGATTAATCTGTAAGTCTTCACATGTCCCTGCTGTACCCGTTTTCTAGGTGTACACTTTTTTTTGCAACCAGCTGTCTGTACTTACTGTACCAGCAGTATGAGAAAAGTGTCTGGTCTTCAGTGTGAACTGAAATGAAGTCACTACACTGTGAACTTGGTTATCAACTAAAATCAAGCTCTCCGTTTAATGGAGTCAAATAAGCACGTGTGCCACATCTGGTGCATCTTGGACCGTTTCGCTTAATACAGAAATACTAATCCGTCAGGAACTTTTTCCATACCTATGGCCATTGATTGATTGATGATTGATTGCCTGCTTGTCTGCTTCCTGTATGAAGTGCACTGAAGCCTCAAGGATTCAGACTTGAGACTGAAGGCCGTCGCCCACCGGACACGTCCGCGGCGCGCCGCGACAATAAAACAATTAGAACTCCATTGTTTTCAAT
>NC_085005.1:14205341-14207841 GCF_963854185.1 Sardina pilchardus | reverse complement strand
TTTCTATCCTTTTCTTTCTTTCTCATACACACTTTGAATCTCTCTCCCTCTCTCCCTCTTTTTCTCTATCTCTCTCACTCTCTATCTCTCTCACTCACTCTTTGTTTTGATGTTTTCCTTCTCTAGATAAAGAGGTTGGGGGGGATGGAGATGGATCAGGCACAGGAAGTGATGTCACCGAAGAGTCATTCTGGAATTCAGTGGTCTCTCCGATCCTGCAGAAGTTTGAGGCTCTAGCTTCAGGTAGGAAAGCCTACTAAGTCACACACATGCACACACACACACACGCACACACACGCACACACACACACGCACGCACACATTCCCTCAGAAGAAGCCCTATCAAAGCAGACCTCTCCATCTAAACCCCAGGTGACAATCAAAATGACAAATTATCCTCTCACAGCAGTGTGTTGGTCACGTAGACAGTGTTTAACCTGAGGTGTGTTTCCTAAAACAAATCTTCGCACAACAAATTCGACCATTAAAAACCAGGAAAGTCTTTGAGTGCGTTCAAAACAATAGCCTCTCTTATCATGTCGTCATGGCTGTGGCACTTCAACACATTTTGGAAAGCGTCTCCCATTTGGGACTGGCAAGCATCTCGCTTCAAGCGATTGAAGAGGCCCGATATCCCTTGCAGCCTTCTCTCATCTCCTCGCATCCTCCTCCCTGCTGCCAGAACAATGCGTAGGGGAACCGTTTCCCCTTCCAAGGCTTTGGTGGGCCTTAGATGGACTTCCACCACCCACTTCCAAAAAACTCGCCGGAGAAACTGTTCAGTCGCTCTGTTCTCCTCGCTTGTCTGAGTCATTTGGAAGGATTTTTGGAACTCGAGTGAAAAACAACAGCATGAAAGGACTTCGCTCTCTCTCTCTCTCGCCCGGCCGTGGCTCCTGTCCATAAGGGACTCGCAAGCGAAACGCACGCTTTTAAAGAATGGATCGCAGTTCAAAAAGAGCGTGAACGCCCGAATGCTTCGACTTCAGAGCTGGCGAATGGGGGAAATGAACTTCCATCACCGTCACCTTTCCTGCCATAGAGAAGAGAAGGGGACACGGGTGTGTGTTTGTGTGTGTGTGTGTGTGGGGGGGGGGGGGGGGGGGGGGGGATGATGGGTGGACATTGTACCATTACCCTCTTGAAAGTCAAACTCTTTTGCAGTGAACTGCATATAATGGATACCTTTTATTAGCAGAAGATAAGCTGCAGGAGCTGGAGGAGAAACAGCAGTGAAAATTAAAGTCTTGCAGGGAGTAAATATTTCAGTGCATTTTAAAATGGGATGGGAACTCATCGGAGAGACAAGTATGAAATATTTATCCTGCCAAGTGCCTGGTGGGCTCATGCATAAACCAGCATTCAGACAGGACAGGCGCGCTAGACAGCAGCTCTCCTTATTTAAAGCGCACACACACACACACACACACTCACAGACATACATGAACTTTAAAAGGTAAACTCAGGTGGCACACTCAACCACACACACACACGCACACACACACACACACACACACACACACACACACACACACACACAAATACCTACACACAGACAGAGTGTGTTTCCAGAGGTGAGCTCAGGCAACTTAAAGTGCACACACACACATACAGACATACAGGCAGAGGCATGTACAGTATATGTAGGAGTGAGACACCTGACTCATGCACATGTGCAGTGCATGCTGTAAATAGACACATTATTTAAATTTTCACATTCTCTACGCCAGCTAGGGTGCATTGGAGATTTTGGGCCTTGTCCAACACCACACATCTACGCTACTACTACACACACACACACACACACACACACACACACACACACACACACACACACACACACACACACACACACAGACACACACACACACACACACACACACGGTTCTGCATGTTCAGATTGCAAAGTACCCACATACATGGTGACACGATGAGCAGATGATCGCACACCCCCACACACATACAGTCCCCTACACACACACACACACACACACACACACACACACACCAACAAACACACATACAGTACATGATGACGCCTCCTACACATGCGGTGCTCATTCTGAGGTGACCTTGCACATGTTACAGCAGGTCTGCTCTGCTCTCAGTGCCAGGCCAGCCGAAACCTTGGCAGAAGCTTTTCTATGCATATTACACATTAATACTCTTACAAATCATTTTTCTCCATCTCTCTCTCTCTCACATACACACACACACACACACACACACACTCTCTCTCTCTCTCTCTCTCTCTTATCCCTGTTCCCTCCCTATCTGTTTCTCCTGTTTTTCTCACCCACTTTTGCCACTCTTTTCTCAATCTCTCTGTCTCTGTCTCTGTCTCTGTCTCTGTCTCTGTCTCTGTCTTCTTGTCCCTCCCACACTGTTTTTCTGACACTCTCTCCTTCTCTATCTCTCTATCTCCCCCCGCCTCCGACCATCTGTTTTTATCTCTCTCTCCGTCCCTCTCTCTCCATCTCTCTCTCTCTCTCTCTCTCTC
>NC_085005.1:14165341-14195341 GCF_963854185.1 Sardina pilchardus | reverse complement strand
ACACATACTGTACAGTACATGCACACAAACACATATGTGACGTTCCACGGCAAAACCAGTCGCTTGTCGCAACAGGCGTTTCTGAGAAAAATGGCCATTTATGTCACTTGTGCTAAAATCGTGGATTTTTTTTTGTAAGTGTTTTGAAACAGTGGGAGGTCTACACTGTACGGTCGTGAATACATTTCGCCGAAAAACTGACCTTTTGTAGTCTAAAAACGTGAGTTTGTTGAGGTGAGAAAGTTAGAGGAAGCAGGAAGTTAGGCGTCTCGTTTTTTTGCCCCTCTATTTCAATATTTACGGTAAACGCACTCATTGACAACCACCAAGCCATCCGCGTGCTATGTCGTTGATACAAGTACCGTAAAACGTGTAATAGCGGCGACCCTACAAAGCGTTCGTGAGTGTTGAGCCGACGGTTAACTTCAAAGGCAGATTTCTCCGTTTTTCTATTGGCATGACAGGATGAACTCAACTCCTTTGAATGTTTATATTTCAGTAATATGACGTTCAATTCATTAGATATAGGTATCGTTTTGAAGGTTGATTATGCCCCTTCCTGAAAACGTAATAACTTTGATTTTGAAAATGTGGACATTGTGACTGATTTCGCCGTGGAAGGTCACATATACATACAGTACATACATTTACCCGTGGATACAATACATACGCGTATAGACATACATGTAAACATGCATGTGGTTACACACACACACACACACTTCTCCTGATCAAAGCAGCCCAGCTGGCCTTTGTCAAGTCATGGTTTACGGGATCCTCGCTATCAGTGATGGGAAGGAAATAGCACAAACCAAAAACACACACGCTCGTTAGAACACACTAAACACACTCACATTCTTGTAATTGCACCAAACACTTAATCCTCCTTTATCTGTTCTAAGAAAAATTCAAAAGACAATTCTGACAACTGACAACGTGTTTAATCTGTGTATGTGTGTGTGTGTGTGTGTGTGTGTGTGTGTGTGTGTTTTTCAGAGCGAGGCTCAGTGGAGCTGAGTGAAGAGTTGATGGTGAATGCAGCGGCCACCATCAACAACCTGTCCTTCTACCCAGGAGAGAGCTCTGTGATCCGCAAAAGGCATGCACATCTCTCCCACTGTAAGTGTGTGTGTGTGTGTGTGTGTGTATGTGTGTGTGTGTGTGTATGAACAACCATAGCAGTGATTTATTAAATGTTATTAAGTCCCGACTGTCCTGTCCATAGCTCCTGAAACAACAAAAATCATCTTGTGCGGAACTTCCTTTACTGTAACTTCTTACTCATCTATCCTCTCTTCCTCTCCTCTCCTCTCTCTCTCTCTCTCACCCCCCCGTCTCTCTCTCTCTCACACCCTTCTGTCTCTCTCTCTCTCACCCCCTATCTGTCTCTCTCTCTCTGTCTCTCTCTCTCTCTCTCTCTCTCTCTCTCTCTCTCTCTCTCTGTAGTGTTGTTGAAGTTGTTGTTGAGCTCTAGTATGGCGGCTGTGTTGGAGGCCACGCGTGTGTTTGGGAACCTGTCTCAGATCTCAGACGTCCGGCTCTTCATCATGGAGCACAAAGGTGTGTGCAGCAGGCTCACACACACACACACACACACACACACACACACACACACACACACACACACACACACACACACACACACACACACTCGCACGCACGCACGCACGCACACACTCACGCACGCACGCACGCACGCACGCACGCACGCACGCACGCACGCACGCACGCACGCACGCACGCACGCACGCACGCACGCACGCACGCACGCACGCACGCACGCACGCACGCACGCACGCACACACACACACACACACACACACACACACACACATAGACAGGTATTCACCCACTAACCAGAATATCACCCAGAGTCGTTCTTACTGTATTTCTCAATATCCTGTTCCTGAAAGTGCACTTCCATCTTTGCATGTGCGTGTGAGTGTGTGCGTGCATATATCTGTGTGTGCGTGTGAGTGTGTGCGTGCATATATCTGTGTGTGCGTGTGAGTGTGTGCGTGCATGTGTCATGTGTGTGCCAATCACAATATGAACCAAAGCAGTTATTCAATAGCAAGCACCGTGCACAGTTAATCTTGTCACTTTTATGACACACTTTATTCTCGTGTCCTTCTCCTTGACTGTGCCACTTCTGATTGGCTTCACAGTCAATCAGTGGCACATTTCCCCCAAATTGGGCAACCCTAGCGTGCATGTGTCTGTATGCGCATATGAATGTGTTTGTGTGTGTGTGTGTGTGTGTGTGTGTGTGTGTGTGTGTGAGTGTGAGTGCATCTGTGCATATTAGTGTGTGTTTGTGTGTGAGTGCATCCGTGCATGCTTGTGTGTGTGTGTATGTGCGCGTGTAGATGTGGGTATGCACGTTTGTATAGGTGTGAATGCGTCTGTGTCTGTGCCTATGCGTGTGTGTGTGTATGTGTGTGCATTCGTGTTCATGCATGCTGATGTGTGTGTGTGTGTGTGTGTGTTCTCTCAGTGCATCAATTTGTGGTGACGCTGCTGGACTCCAAGAGCTCAGACGTGTGTTACTCTGCGTGTGGCGTCCTCATCAATCTCTCATCAGAGCCACACAACAGACACACACTGAGGCAGGAAGGAGTCATACACAAGTAAGCAGTGTGTGTGCGTGTGTGTGTGCGTGCGTGCGTGCGTGCGTGTGTGTGTGTGTGTGTGTGTTTGTGTGTGAGACAGTGTGTATGTCTGATTGTCTGTATGTATGTACTGTATGTTATGTGTGTATGAGTGTGTGTATAGATAATCACTGATGATTACTGAAGGTCAAGAAGCTAATCTGCCAGATATGGCCTATTGCCTATGACTTTGGCCATTTATTGAACAGCGGGATAAGACAGCTGCATTTAACATTATTTTTGCCTCAATTTTCTCAGTGTTACAAAGTCATTTCATGATCGAGATTGACTTTGGGCATTTATTGAACAGCGGGAGAAGACAGCTGCATTTAACATTATTAGCGTTATTAGCTCTCACAATACAAAACACACAACGTAACCTCCCTGGCTGTACAATCGAGATATCAACTTTTGACAGTTGACAGTTTTTAGCAACTCCTTGTCTGAAATGGGAAGAGTATGTCATAATGGGGTCTTGATCATGTGACCCTTCCTGTAGGTTGGCAGAATGCCTGCGGGACTTCGGGCCGTGTGATTGGCAGCTGGCTGGACTGGTGTGTCAGACCCTGTGGAACTGCACAGAAGACGGCATGGAGGATGGGACCACAGAGCTGCTACACACACTCTCTATTTACCTAGGTATGCAATCTGCCCCTTCCCACACACACACACACACACACACACACACACACATACACTTTACATGAACTTTGACATTTGAATGCAAACATCAAATTGTTTGCTTTAAACTGGAAACAAACATTTTTGCCTTTTTATTTGCATTTGCTTGCTGGATCTGAACAACCTCTCATCTGGTTTCGTAGTATTCCCTTCTGATGTGTATGAGTGATTATGTGTTTGTGTACGTTGTGTGTCTGTGTGTATGTTGTGTGTATGTTGTGTGTTTATACATTCAGACGAGGAGGAGGCTCTGTCCTATTCCGCCACTGACGACGCTGCCATGCGCGAACTTCATCAGGCCTGCTGGGAACTGGAGTTCCGTCCTGTCGCCCAGAGGCTGTGCAGGCGCATCCAGGGTCAGGAGGCAGCTGAACCAATCAGATAGTTGTCCTGACTGAGCCGCCACGTTTTTTCCAGCGCCCCTGTGGTTTGTCTTTGTGTCTGTGTTTACATGTTTGTGTTTGATGTGTCTGTGTTTACGTTACTGTGGTGCGCAAAGTCAGGGTATGCACTGCACTTTAAGACTTGTGTATCATAATTAATTATGAGATTTTTTCCACGGAATACTTTGTTTTTTACTGAAGATGAACAAACAGTAATGAACAAGTGTGACTGATAATGACATGTTTGCACTTTACCCTAAAAGATATAGAAAGAAAAAAAAGGTGAAGTTATTTTGTGTTGTGAAACTGTTGTTGTGATGCTTGCTTAACTTTAAGTTGCATGAGTTGACATCTCATCAAATAGGGGAAACAGCCCCATTCCCCATACCTCCATACAACAGTTTTAGAACACTAAGCAAAAACGCACACACACACACACACACACACACACACACACACACGCACGCACGCACGCACGCACACACACACACACACACACACACATACACACACACACACACGCAGGGGCAAAGTGGGCCACTAAATATGGCTGAAAGAATATAAGCTGCATTGGCGCCCTCCCGATGGGAGTTGGCGATGTTGACGGGAGCGTGACCCATCTTAGCCTGAATCTTATCTTAGCTGGGAGAACATCCAGGGCTACTTGATGCCGCACACTCCGAGTTATTGGTCAAATAAAGCGATAACGTTTCGACCTTTACGGCCTTCTTCAAAATCGCATGCCATAAAGGCCGAAACGTTCCAAAAAATCGCTTTATTAAAAAACTGACCTATAACTCGTTGTGTGCTCTATCTCTGTCTCTAACTAAGCTTTAAACCTAGTTGCCTGCACCTCTCCTTCCAAGTCATGGTAGTTATCACATGACCAGTCCAGGGCTGTGGGGAGGGGGGGCGCGGGCCACAGGGAGTGAGAAGGAGAGGCTGCCATTACACAGTCCAGGCTGCTGGAGGGCCATTTCATGACCTTGGTACTGTATGCTTACCGTAATCAGCACGGCTACATTTTTCCTGATTATCAGTCTGCTACTGCCTACACACACACACACACACACACACACACACACACATACACACACACACACACACACACACACACACATACACATACATACACTGAAGGCATTGTCAACATCAATTGAACAAACATGTCCTTAATGAACAGCTAAGGTCTTGGCGGTAAAACCCAGTGTGTGAAGTGTGAAGTCAGTACTTTGCCAGAAGCTTTGACATGATGGGAACTGTGCCATCGGCTGCTCAGTTGCTGGCCTCTGTCATTCTGGGTCTTTCCATCGAGGTTACACAAAAAAAAAAAACTTGAAAAACTGTGACTCATAGATAAAGAGGAAGGTGATGTGGCAGGTACTTGGCAGAATCCACACGTTTTACCGCAGGGTCAGCAGCGACCCTGACCGGTACATGGACCGGTGGGTGAGCCGAGCCAGACGACCTTTCCTCCTCTTCCCCGTCCAGCTCTGGGGATTTCGGGGGAGTTTTTTAGTGTTCTCATACAGTATTTTTTTTTTTTTACAAGAAAGGAAATCTTTCTCAGCTCCACCGCCGGCCACTGCCCTCACCTCAGGGCAGGGATCCTCGTCTGGTGCAGGATGACTGGACTCCGACTGGTGTTTGTGTAGCAGACGTTTTTTTCCCCCCCCATTTTAGATTTCTTTCACTTTCTCTCTCTATCTTTCTTTCTATCTCGTTTTGGCTGTCTGGCTGTATCCGTGTTGAGTTGTCGATCAGCTGTTGTTGCCTTAGATTGACTCAGCAGGAAGACTGGGGACTTTTTACATTTATTTGAGTTCCCTAATTCTAGCTCTTTATTTCCCAGTGTTCAGTTGGTCTGCTGTGGTCTTTGAATGTCCTTTCTCTCTGAAAGCCACCTGAGGAGAAGCTGTTCCCATCAGATACATTATACCTCACACACATACATATCTCACACCATCCACTTACTGTACTGCAGTTTTAATGGGAGCCTGTCTGGACACCTTTATCCTATACGCATACATGCATTTACGCATATATTAGCAGTAGCACATACACCTATTGTACGTATAGTATATGAAAAAATAGCCCTTGCTTGGATGGTCTATCTATCACCAGCAAGATCAGATCAAATCAAATCAAATCAAATCAGGCTTATTGGCCACGTATACTTTCTATATACAAGGAATTTGGTCTCTGCATTTATCCCATCTGTGAATTAGTGAACACACACAGCACATAGTGAGGTGAAGCAAACACTAACCCGGAGCAGTGAGCTGCCTTCATACAGCTGCGCTCGGGGAGCAGTGAGTGGTTAGGTGCCTTGCACAAGGCCAAGCCCTAACCAGTAGGCCACGGCTGCCCCAGTGTATCTGATCTGACATTCACACACACCCACACAACACTGCACTTTCAAACTTATCAAAGACCATCAACATTTTTTAAGCATGAGATAAAGTCAAGGATATTATACATGTATATGTCCCTTGTCTCTGCAGAGCTGCACCGCATAGGCTTTTAATATATTTTGTCATATATTTTGTCGTATCACGAACATATCCATCATATGATCTGATAACGTTTGAATCAGTTGACCACTAATGCGCTCAATGCAAAACACATTTGACAAAACAGGTTTTCCTAGGATATGGTGCATGCTTGGGTTTTCTTTCTAGAAATAGTGTTCAAGTGGGTTGAGGACGCTTTCCTCTCCACATTGTGAGGTACACTACAGTTTTTTCCTAACGGCTTACACACAAACTCTTTGCACATCACACCATTTTTGAAACATGTCGCTCGAACACCATAACCCCCATAAAAAAATCAGCGAAACCATACACTAACTCTCAGCCTTTGATTCAGTTTTCAATTTCTTTTTGAATTAGTCAAGTCAGTTTCTTTTTGTTCGTCAGTCTCTTTTTGCTAAACAGTCGTCTCTTCCTCATCCTCTTGCCCTCAGTGCTACACATTGCCTTCAATCTCAGTTGTTGACCAGGAAGGGCTTACCTGTCGCCTAGTGTTTAGGACTGATTGCTGAGTTTACAGTATACTTTAGTGTCTTTGCACCCGGTCGTTGTGATTGATCAATTGGTTCATGGGTGTATGTTTTGGAAGGTAGTGCCTTACAAAAATGCAAAGAGGAGACACTATCTGAGATGTCTGTGTCTGAAGTAGAGACAATTGTTTAGTGTTTTGAAAATCAATGTGTGTAGTGTTTCGCAAAAAGTGCGAGGCTGAGAATGTGCTTAGAGTATACTGTGCAAATCTGGGCCGATGTTTTGCTACTTGAGTGTACAGTAAGACTGTGAAATGCTTCTGATTTTAGTGTTTAAGCAATTGGAAACAAATGTAATTGCCATATTGGTGAGTGGAGTGTTTGTCATGATTGGCTGGTGATTAATATGGAACCAATGAGGAAGTGCTCAAGTCACTGCAGAACTGAAACTGATGAGCAATTGGCAAAAGTGCTGATGCTGTTTAGATGGCCAAACCAGGACACTTCGGTAACACAGTGGGAACAAGTTTTAAAGGGCAAAGTGCAAGAGTCAGGCAATGAGCAAGATGCCTTCTCTCGTGCAAAAAAGCTTTTGTGCAGTTTATGGAAGCATTGAACTGACCCTCACCCTATATGGTCGGTTTTGGTGTCAGAAGGAAATAGTTTCAGCTGTTTTGTTAGTAAGTTCTGTTTTGTTTCACTAGTTACTGTATCTCCTGCCACCTGGATGTTTCTCTATGTTTCAAAATGAAATCAGGAATAAATCACACAAACACAGCAGTTCAAAGCTCTTGTTTATTTTATTTTTTTATTATTTTATAAAACTGTCAGTAACTGACGTCAGTCTCAGAAGTTTGGTAAAAAAAAAAAGAAAAAGAAAATCTGCGCTTCTTTTGCAGCCTTCTTTGCAAAAACAAAAACACACAAAAAAAAGAAAAGAAAAATAAAAAAAGTACCATCCCCCTCTCCGCTCTCCTCCATCTTGTCTTTCCTCACACAGAATCCAACAGAATGCAGTACTACACTGTTTTTAGTAAACACAAACAACAACAGTGGAGATGCCACCACAGCTTCATAAAAAACAAAAATAAAAAAAAAAGCCTGCTTAGTTACACTGGTTACGTTTTGGAAATAAAAAAAAACAACAACAAAAAAACACAAGCTTCGTTAACCTCTGACCTCATTGACAGAGTGACAGACAGCGTCCGAGCATGTCTGCTTTTGCACATGAACAGACAAAAATTGCCTGTGTGATCAGCTCAGTGAAGAGCACTTAGAAACTTAAGAAAAACAAACAAAACAAAAAATAACAGGAGGTATTTTATATCTTGCTTATACTGACAACCCCAGACTGGACTCAATTTGAAGTCGTGGTCTGGGGGGGCTGGGGAGGGTGACCATATGCAATGAATGGGATGCGTACAAAAGGAAGACAGGCCAATGGTCAAACGACAGGAAGCGCATCATCATCATCATCTCGGCAGGAAGACCTTTTCGTCGCTTTTCTTGAAAGATGATTTTTTTTTTTTTTTTAAATGTAAAATGGTCACCACACCACACTGCTACTGTAAGCCAAAGCATTATCGCTTCTCTAGAAAAGTGCCTTTGATTTTTTTTTTCCAACGTTTGAAATTTCCAACAACAATAACAAAAAAGCTAGCTTCTGTTTTTGACATGTTTTTCTCTTTTCCTGTTTTTTTTTTGCATATGTTTTTTATATATATATATTTTTTTTTTTCCTGAAAACACTTTGGAAATGTCACAACGCTGAAACAAAGTGGTGTTTTTTTTTACAGTAAACCTTTTAAACAGGGCTCAGGCAGCGATTTCTGATTCTCTCTCTCTCTCTCTTCAGTCATTCAGCACATCCAAACACCCACCCACCCATCCACAGGCACACACACACACATTCACGTTCTTTATGGGTTAGCTTATACACATACAGGTGATTGGGGGCGGGTGGGTATTCATCTCGAAATGAGTGACTAGGTCAGGGATGGGGCAGTAGGGTGTGATTAAGGGAGGGAGGGAAGGGCTTTGACAGGGGTATGTGGGTGTTTATCAGGGTATGAGGGGTCGAGGGGAGGGGTTATATGAGTTGAGCAGCACCAACAGACATCCCTTAAGCCTCAGGTTTATCTGTGGTTCAGGCACACCGTTAAAACAACAACAACAACAAAAAGTAATACTCCAGCCTCAAGCCGCCTCCCAAATCACATGAAAAACACACGCACGCACGCACAATATGACAACAACCTTAATACAAAAATAATTAATCATAATGATAATGCTGGAACCAGAGAAGTCTGTAATAAAATGCTTGTGCACTTCGAGTGCACAGGAAGGAGCTTGGGGGGGTGGAGGGGTGTGGGGGTGGTAGATGCGCCAGGGGTACTTTTTCTACCCCGACCCCTACAAGGTTTTTTTTTTTTTTTCCTCATGTTGATGGACAGCGACTCCTCCACACTAAACTGGAGGTGTCGCTCCTCCATGAAATCATCTCAAGTCAGTCCGCTGTCGTCGTCCTCAACAACAGAAGACGTTGATAAGAGGAAGGGGAGATGGTGTTTCAGGCGCCCTCCAGTGGCCAGGCTTTGGCACTGCACACCATGCTGGACAGCTAGACAATCCAATCAGCGATGGGCTCAAGCAAACACGCGCTCCTTGCTATGGATGAAGTTTTTTTTTCCTTCTTCTTCTTCGAGTTCATTCATTCATTTTCCTTTCCTGTCCAGTTCGTTTCATCGTCCATCACGAAATTGATGGAGGTGCCTTGTCTCCAGCGGATCACTTCGTTCTCTTGACATTCTCTCGCTCTTCAAATTTTACGTTTTTTTTTTGTTGTCGTTTTGATTTTTCCTTTTAATTGTATAAGTGTCCCAACAATAGCAACAATGATGAAAGTAAAAATAGGAAGAGGAAAATGACCCAAAAAAAAGCACTTCATGTCATATAGCGGGTGATTGCTCTCAGAGCATACAGCAGCTCTGCTTGCATGCGCGCTTCCATAAGAAGCAAATTTACATGTACCTGTGAAGGAGAAAGAGGGAGAAAGAGAAAAGAGAGAGAGAGAGAGAGGTGGAGAGAGAGAGAGATGGATGGACAGTTATTAACATGCTTTCAAGACGATCATCCTTCATTTAATCCAACACAGCTAAGGTCTATTGGAAGAATTCTCCTATTCTGCTCAATGTGGCAATTTTTTTTTATTGTCTCTCTCTTTTTGTGTGTGTGTGTGTGTGTGTGTGTGTGTGTGTGTGTGATGTTAGGCTTACTTTTTCAGAGTGCTGGAACTGCCTCCAGAAACTCTCGTACATTCTCTTTGTAGTCTTTTCGGGACAACAGACCATGGTCTTGATGTAGACCTTGAAGCTTCGGTCCAGAAGCTCATTGATCTCCCCGTAGTCATAGTCATCATATCTGAAGAGGAAAAGTGAGGTGTCAGCACCACAACCCATGCATTGGTAACACTCAAACAATGCATTACATATACACATACACATACATCAAAGCTAAAACAGCACCTGTAAAAGCTCAACAAACTAAGATAATTAAGTGGATAATTACTGTAATTAAAAATAACCTAAAAAACATCTTTTCGAGTTTTTAAATCTTTTCAAGTTTATTAGCGTTAAACGGGCATGTTAAACTCGTGAGGTACTGACCGGATTCCGAACATGCAGTGGATGTAGTTCCATATGGCTCTCCTGAGCATGGAGGTGTCCACGCCCTGGTGCATCGCCATGGTGTTGTAGGTCAGGTTGTAGGCCATCTGGAACTTCTCGTCCAGCAGCTGACCCACGTCCGGGTACAGCCGGTTCACCAGGGAGTAGCCGTGGTCCTCCCAGCTGTAGTCCTGCCGAGAACAGAGGGGTTCACGGTCAGCCAACTCAGCAGGGGTATCATAGTGCCTGATGGCATTCTGTGTGTGTGTGTGTGTGTGTGTGTGTGTGTCAATGGATGTGAAAAGTATGTGCACATATAAGTGGCAACATATTGGTGTATGTGTACAAGTACATGTGGGTATGTATATTGTGCATCGAATGACTGTCAATCTGAAATAAATAAGCTCATAAAGTTGAAGTATAAGTGCCAACATATATGTGTGTGTGTGTGTGTGTGTGTGTGTGTGTGTGTGTGTGTGTTTACCTGCACTCTGAAGGTGGGGACGTGCTCTCCTCTCCTGGAGAAGTCCTTGTAGCCGTAGCTTGGATCTTCAAAGTGGCGTGACACATCTCTGGAGGGTACATTCTCCTCGTCCTCTGCACAGTCAACAACACACACACCCACCCTCAGTACAACTCGGAACACACGAGAGCCGCCTACAGCCTGCCATTTAAATATTAACTTTCTGGGTTACAGTTCAACCATGTCGACACAATTACAGGAGCCGTTGGCTAAACTATGAAGATCTACAGTCGTGAAGAAATTCAGAAAAATGAAACATTTCTCAAGGTCAAGTCTGTCATTTCACAACTGAATGAATGGCTTGAGCACCGCTCGGATTGGAATTCTAGCAATGGAATGGACCGGAATGTTGTTGTGAATGGACGGAATGGAATGTCTAGAGTGCGGGTGCTGGTGGTGTTGCGTTACCTGCAGTGGCCACCAGCATGCTCTCGGTCTTCTCCCTCTCGAAGCGCATGACCATCTCCTCCTGGCTGGCCTCCTCCTCGTCGCGACACTCCTGCAGCTGCTTCATGCGCTCCATCAGCACCTCCACCTCTCCACCCTCCATCGTCTACACACACACACACACACAGACAGAGCTTACATGTTAGTCAACAAACACACTTGTGTGTCAGCAAACCAGCACACAGAGGACCCTGCTTTGCATGTTAGCCTACGACATTTTTAATAAACGATCCCCATCAACAGTCATCAGTTACATGCATGTAAGCAGAGATGACCACTACTATTAGATGTGGACACAGAGGAAGTGGTTGGACAGGGAGGTGAGTGGGGCTACTGAGGTGGCCATGGCGAAACTTAAATGTGTCTAAGTCTAAGCCTTCTACAGCGTTTGCACAGAGCGCCATTCATTTGTTATGTGCCGTTAAGTTTCTCAGTTCCCACATAATGGCTGCACATCAAACGCCCACACACACACACACACACACACATCCATTCCTCCCACTCACTTAGACACACACACACACACTCACACACACAGGGTGGTGTTACATGCAAATTTACTTATGCACATATGAACACACACACACACAGTCATTTCCCACTCACCTGGTGGTTACGATCCCCGTCCTCCGCGACGCCGTTGCCGTTGGCGATGTCGCAGACGCAGTAGCCGCTGAGCGAGGGCGGCCGGAAGGTGTGCCCGCCGTCCGTGTGGATCTCGGGGCTGATGCCGCAGCCGAAGGTGAAGCTGGCCAGCGAGTGGTAGTGGGTCAGCAGCACCACGGCGTGGATCAGCTCCGCCAGCGACCAGCTGTGCTCCTCCGCCTTCAGCAGGTTCTACCGGGGGACAGCAGAACAGCAGAACACGGAACCGTGAGCCAAACAAAATCCGCCAGCATTTCAGAATCATCTTGCCTCAGTGAACTGCTCCTAAGGTTCAGTGATATCAATAAACTTAATAATCAATAAATAATTAATAATAATGCCTGTCAATTTCACAGGTTTTGCAGAGAGCAAAACGAAGTTAAGCAAAGCAGTCCATTAATGAATCAGTAAACTGCCTCCAGATACAGTCAGTGATGTCAAAACAACGACAACAACAATTAGTGTTCTGGCAAATCAAAGCCTCCAGTCCCTCAATCAGCGCATCAGTGAACAGCTTCCTCCTGGTGCCAAATATCGTCATCCATCAACCTCCATCGTCTACCAACAGCTAAGAGTGTCTGACTTGAGTCATGCACTTGGTGGGGCTCCAATCAATGAGCCAATAACATCAGTAGATGAGCACAGCTCCATGCCACCTGCTGAAGTGGAGCACCGGCCTCTACCTCTCAATCAATCAATACATCAGCAAGTGAGTGGCTCCTGGACCCAAATCAATGCCGTCACTCAGAGTCGATCAATAACACACTAATATCTGCCAAGCAGTGTTCTTCTTGGCCCTCGACATAGGTTGTGTGGGAGCAAAGCGAGAGGCTTTCATTGAGTCTCCCCCACTCACTTAATCGTTCCAACAATATGTCACTTAACAGCTTCTGGAGCCAGAGGAAGTCGGTGGCAACGTTTCCAGTCACCCCATATTCAGCTTATGCTGAATACAGCAGTGACCTGCAGTAGAAGTAAATGCCTGCGTCATGACGTCTCCACGGTCTCTAGCCACAAATTTTATTCATGACCACAAAATAAGTGAGTTTGGTCATAAATCAAAATCGATTGTTTGCAAAGTGTCAGGGCATCAAAGCAAGCTACCAAAAGGCATATGCTAGGGCTGTTATTCCGGTTTTTAGTATTCCGAATATGACCTTATTCGGGTTATGGCATCTGGAATAAGGTGTTGACATGACTCATGCACAATATGAATATTGTCATTATTACGAACAAAACCGGAATATGGTCTGCATGGCAACATGGCCAATTTTCCATGAATCCATCATTAACTGGGTTTCCGTTCAGCTCATTCTCAATAAAGCGTTTTCACAAAAATCCACTTGCGTGTTTGTCCAACAACCAGACTGAATCCAAAAATAAATTAGCACGTCAATGTGCCACTTCTAAACAACGAATGACGGCGACAAGTACTTGAGCCTGGTACGTAAGCTGCTGTGTACGCGGCACTATTTTGCATGCCTCCCAAACAGCTCAAGCATGCCGTCTGTGGGAGTGGAAAAAAAAAGAAACGGCATGTGAAAAGGTTAGCTTCCTCTTTAAAGCCACATGTTGGTTGGCTGTTTCCATGGCAGGGTATTTAAACCTCTTGTTTGACCCAGAGCATGGACAGCTGTGGCCAAGTTGTGGCCGGGCAGCTCTTTAAAGAAAAAGAAAAAAAAAGGTAAAAAAAAAAAAAGCAAGCAAAAGAGAGATGTTGTTAAAGGGAGGTGAGGTCATCGCAGTTGCATAAGAACGAAAGGGTGCGGCACCGTGAGACCCCATGAATGGGCATCAGTGAGAGTGAATGATTGAGTCAGAAAGAGAGAGAGAGAGAGAGAGAGAGAGAGAGAGAGAGAGAGAGAGAGGGAGAGAGAGAGAGAGAGAGAGAGAGAGAGAGATGACTAGAGATTGTGGGGGGGGGGGAGACAGCGAGCCTGCATGAAAGAGAACGCAAGCTTAATAGAGAAAGATGATCGACTGTGGGGAAAAAAATGAGAGAAAGCACTGCGAGTGAGAGAGACACAGCGAACGAGAGAGAAAGAGGGAGAGTATGGCGAGTCAGACGAGAGGTGTCTGTGCGCTGTGCGTGTGCGGTGCTCCTACCTCGATGTGTTCTTTGGTGAGCAGCCAGGGCCGGTGGGCCAGGATCTTGTTGAGCTCGCCCAGCATCTGGAGCTTGCGCGGGGCCATGTCCAGCCCCTTCAGCCACTTCTGCTCGCCGCCCACCTGCAGGAAGTCGTTCACGTGCAGGTTCACCAGGTACGAGCACTGATGCCGCGCCGCCGCCTGGGTACGGAGAGAGGGAGAGAGGGAGAGAGGGAGAGAGAGAGAGAGAGAGAGAGGGAGAGAGGGAGAGAGGGATACATTAGGAGAGGTGGCATGTGGAGACTGAGAGTGTCTCTGAATGACTCACATGAATGTGTGGTTTGCGGACTTTGCGCAGTTGAGAGTGTGGTTTGTGTGTTTGTTTCAGGTTTAAATCTGTGTGTGTGTGTGTGTGTGTGTGTGTGTGTGTGTGTGTGTGTGTGTGTGTGTGTGTGTGTGTGCGTTTTGACTGCTGTGCATGATAGTGCAATAATGTGGTTGCAGACTCAAAGATAACGCTCAGCATGACTGTGTGTGTTTCTGTCCTTCACCATGATACTGATCTCATCATCGTAGTGTACAGAGTTGACATTGTATGTGTGTGTGTGTGTGTGTGCATGCACTCTCACTGCGTCTCTGTGTGTGTATGTGTGTGTAACAAATGTACTACTAAATGGTGTGTGTGTGTGTGTGTGTGTGTGTGTGTGTGCATGCACTCTCACTGCATCTCTGTGTGTATGTGTGTGTAACAAATGCACTACTAAATGGTGTGTGTGTGTGTGTGTGTGTGTGTGTGTGTGTGTCCTTACTCACCATGATGCCGATGTAGTGGCGGTAGGGCAGTGAGAGTGGACCGTCCATCTGGAGCAGGTAGTGCTGCGTCCGCAGGAAGCTCTCCAGGTACTGCGGGTGGAAACCCATCACCAGGGAGATGTTGTCTAGACGCCCGAGCGTGGCAAACGCGTCCTCAAATATAGACTCCATCCTCTCGTCCACTTTGCTGACCTGGAGTATCTAGGGCAACGGAAAAGGGGGCACGGAGAGAGAGAAGCGTCTTAATGTGGAAACTGGAACATCCCTCACCCACTCAGCACAATGCGTGCGCTGCAAAATCCTCAGAGAAAAGCTGCTTTATGCTACACAACAGAATGAGGGGAAATCACCCCCCCCCCCCCCCCACCCCTCCCTCAAGTTCAACAAAAACGACTTGTCACTAATGTCATTTGGCACTTTCAAATCACCACCTTGCTTGGACTTAGTGGATGGGTTAAAGGTAGAGGTTGAGGCAAGTCAACACAAAGTGAAGGCAGAATGGCTGTTTGTGTGTATATGTGTTTGTGTTACCGTTGGTGTCTCAGGACTCACCTCCTTCTCTGGGATAAATCTGCTTGGTCCGTTCCCCAGCGGTCTTGGAATCCTCACGCCCATGTCCTGCAACGCACAGAAGTAGGCTATGTTTATTTTAAAAGGCCACGAAACAATAATAATAATAATAATACATTAAAAAAAACGTCACCATATCACTGCGGAACACAACAATAAATTATCATTTTATTGTACTTGACATCTGGTACAACAAAGAAAAAAAATATAATTTCATCCCTTCCACTTCATTTAATATCATTCGGGGGAATTATCATATCAGCGTTGGGAAATGACTTCTAGAGACATCTGTCTGTCTACGCAGATTGCTACATTAATCTGCTGTGAAACTTAAAACCTAGCCAGACCAACAGTTGTCCATTACACAATAAGCGCCGTCCAAGCGCACAAAAGAAAGTGACCATAATTTAATAGCGCTTGTTTTCCACATAGGTCCTCTGCCGCTATCTGCTATCGCCATTCCACAGGCTCAGGCTGCTGCAACACGGCAAGAAGTAACGTCAGGCAATCGTCAGTGACATTACATCATACACATAAAAATAAACTCTGGTGTCGTTATACCAGTCACGGCAAAATATTTGGATTGAAGACAAACACGGAAATAGGGAATAAACGTGTAAATTCTGAGATTGACACTCTTCTCTCCAAAAAGAATCGGATCACTTGTGCTCAACAGCGCCTCTTGCTCTGCGCTTAAGCCCCTTCTTCGACAACGGGCTTCGAATGAATGACCCGTCGCTACATGACAAATCACAAGAAACATACGCCAGAACCGTATAGTTTGTTTCACAAAACATACACCTGATTTAACGCCACACACACGGGCTGTCAAAGTCAGTGTAATAAAAAGCAGACGGAAACGCACAGTGAGAAAAGAGGTAAGTGCTCCAAATGCGTAAACAACGTAGCACAAAGGAAAGAAATCCACTGCAGCAGAAGCGAGCAAGCAAGTAGGCTATCCTTTTCCACCGCGGACTTGAGCTCAACGACTCAAACATGGCTTTAAACTCTTCAAGTATCCATTGACAATATAAAACATGCATCCGTTTTCAGATATATAGCTGTCATAAAACACTTTCCATTTATAACCATTTTGTCTTACCTTTTTGCTGAGCCGTTCACAGTGTGTGCAAATTTTGAATAAGTCTGTCACTGTTAACGAATTGTTTTCTATATTTTCTGTTGCTGCCGTTGCATGTCTCATTGTATTTTCTTCCGAAGGAGTCTCCGTTATTGTGCCGAATAAGTTCTTTTTCTTGGGGACTGTTTAAGTCGCTATAAGTTCCCCTGCCCAGCTTTGTTCCTTCGGGCAGTGCAGACAACAATGTAGACTAGTCAGATGTGGAAAGGTCTACAGCAGAAGAACGTTCCTCCTTTCCTTTTCTACTGGCTATATTAGGGAGGCCCTGCCTGCTTGACGCGCAAGCCCGCCAATCGGAAACCGAAAACAACAAGCCTCTGTCCAATCGCGCACATCAAGAGGCGGGCTATGAGGCATAGCCCACTCTTCTGACTGGAAACGTGAGTGTGAGGAGATATGCGATATTATCGAACTTATTAGTGCTATTGTCCATTAATGTCAGTGATAAGTGATCACTAAGAGAGGTGTGTCCGTTAATAGAGCTGTCCCTGCGAACATGGAAACAGTCCCCAATCTATTTAATCTGACAATAAAGATTTCTTTGTTACCATATCCTTCATTTTCATGGATGTGGGTTCATTTTCAACAATTATTTGATATCGTATGTATCTAATCTAAAGACCTGACGTTTTGTTCCAAGGAAAACATAAATACGAGATCTCTTTCATATTATGCCGAAGAAACAAATATTACTTATAAGACCCCTAGAATGACAGGGAGGCGTTTGTGACTTTGAACCGGCGACGGGAGGCTTGCTTTGTGTGATCAGTGCGTCCTTTCCTTCAAGGCAAGAGAGCAGAGAGGCAGTAAACAACAGCGCTATGCGGAGAGGGAGGTGAACGTCGCTAATCTCAAGACGACGACACCAGTATATACCTGCCGAACAATGCAGAACGCAAACGGCCATAAGATGTGACGGCAGCAGAGCAAAATCACACGGCAAGCTGAGTGGGGGTGGGAAAAGATAGGGTTTCACATTTGGCAGCCTATCTAACACCACACTGGCACCAGAAACCTAAAAGCGGATTTGGAGAGCCTGCTTGTCCCATAAGTGTTGCCCGGTGCCCTGACAGGATTGCACGGTCACTGCCTCTGCTTTGCCCTGACATGCCCAAGGTGTCACTGGCTAACTTTCACCACAGGTGCTGCTAATGCCATGCCTACCTGTAGTAAGGTAACACAACCCCACTTTCCCCCAAGGTTTGTGATCTGCATGGTCATGTAAGGCAAACCAAAAAAGGACACACAAAAGGTATATCTCTTCATGTGCAGGCAAAACTTTCCCATTTTAATATATGTTTTCCTATTCCCATTTAAGACAATGGGAAAGGGTCAGGGAACTCTATCAGAAGGCTACTCTGCCCCAGCATATTACCTCAGGTTCAGAGCAGAGAGGAGAGGAGAGAACGGGAACAATGACAAGGGAGGTGGGCCATGGTGTGTCTCAGCAAATGACATAGCCTACAATAACCCTCTCACGTTCCAGCACAACAGCCTTGCCATCTATTTTGCTTCCTCTAATAATAAATCTGCGAGGGGGAAAGTGTGTGTGTGTGTATGTGTGTGTGTGTGTGTGTGTGTGTGTGTGTGTGTGTGTGTGTGTGACAGAGAAAGACAGTGTGTTTGAGAGAGAGAGAGAGAGAGTGTGAGAGTGTGTGTGTGAGGGTGAGCGAGATTGTGTGGTGATGGTGGTCATGTTGTTTTGAGACTGCCGTTAGATAGATAGGGGGGGTGAAAAAACAGAAACCTGACAAACAAGTTATATTGGGTCTAAATGAGCAGGCGAGGGAGTGCGCGGCGCGGGTGACTGAAGGGCCGGGTGAGTGAGTGAGTGGGCGAGCGAGCGAGTGAGGGAGGGAGCGAATGATCGGGTGGCGTGAGGGATGGCCTGTGGTTTGGGCTCGCTGTTTAAAAGGGGACACACACACACACACACACACTCACAGATTTTGGCATGGTTACTACTGGCAGCCTACAGACAGAGTCGCTATTCAGCAGGTTCATTGTGTGTGTGCGTGTGTATGTGTGTGTGTGTGTGTCCACCACCCTCCCCGAGGGGTGTTACGATGGTGTGTGTGTGTGTGTGTGTGTGGGGGGGGGGGGGACGTTACGGGTAAACACAACCGGGACCACAGTCAGCACTCTCCCAGGGACTGGGTCGCCCCTCTGAGCCCGGTGGCTCAGCAAAGCCGGAGAAGAGACTGGTCAGCGTTTGCCTTGCGACCCTAGCGCCACTACAGCACTGCGGCCCCAACACACACACACACACACACACACACACACACACACACACACACTTACCCCTCACTGGAGACAAAAATGATTGTGAGAGAGCCCAAACTTGAGGGCTTTACTGTACTGAGGGAGAGGCTCAGGCCCAAGGGCCAACGGGGCTGTGTGTGTGTGTGTGTGTGTGTGTGTGTGTCTGACCCATCCAGCCACCTCAGCTCAGAGTCTCAGCACAGAACACTCACAACACTCTTGCTTCACATGGAGAGGTACTCCGTCATAAGGCCTTGGGCTGCAGAACCAATGGATGATATTTGATTTTGGGTTTGCATGCACCAAACGGCTATATGTGCTATGTGTTTGAATCCTATCTGGCCGATCATTCTATGTGTCTTGGTCAGGACCGCACGTCCGCATCGCACTGCTTCGCCACAGGGGTGCCTCAAGGCTCAGTGCTGGGGCCCCTAAGGCCTCTACTAAAGACTCTCTAAGGTCGCACTGTTGGTCTTCCCTGCCAAAGAAACCATACACAACAAACATTTTAACCCTTACTCCAACCAAGGTTGCAAGAAACTTGGGGCGTCATCATTGATGACCAGCTGACCTTTTTTATGACCATGTAGTCTCTATTGTCCTGACGCTTCACACTATTCAATGTAAGAAAAATAAGGTCACGCTTAACCTAGTACAACACCCAGCTCTTGGTACAGACCATGGTTGTCTCTCGCTTTGACTACTGTAACACGCTCCTATAGAGGGTCCAAGATGCGTCAGCACTTCTAGCTTTCAATCAGTAGCATTCAAAAAGTAGTATTGCTGTAGTAGAACTCAATCACCTAAGGTCTCCTGTGCATCATAGCTTCAATGTTATTCCTCATCTTGTAAGTCAGCTAAATGAATACATGTCAAATGTAAATTGTGTTTGGAAGCAGTGAGTATCTAATGTGCTCAGAATCAGGCAGATCAAACACCTGTTTGCTAATACACAACCCCACAAGCCAAGATCAATTTCACTCCTATGTGAGTAACAAGAACCATTCCTTCACTGAGTCCATATCCTACCACAAGATCCTATGGTTCACCTCCATGGTATATAGATAGATAGATAGATAGATAGATACTTTATTGATCCCCAAGGGGAAATTCAAGAAGTAAAGGTGGTAAATGCTTCAGGGACAGGCCTCATCTTCGATGCAAATCTTCGATGCGAGTCTCTGCATGACTATGGGACGGTGACTGCTTGCAGCGCAACCTCCAGTTAATAGGTCGTAAATGTATCGCGCGATAGCTATGAGGTCATCAGGTACTCAATCCAGATGCAAAAGGGCAATTCTGGGAGACAATCGTTGTCCCGTCTCAAGGTCAATGGCCTCGTCTAAAGGTCAGTGCATAAGGCAAAGACGTGCCATGCACAGACGCTAATGTGAATATAGTAGTCATGTAATCAGTCTAGTTCACCGAGACTTGATGGATAGGGGTAGACGTTTCAGCTGACAGGTTGCAATGTATGGGGAGTTGGCAACTGGACAAATTATGAATAAAACCAGCTTAAGTAAGAATGGCAGACATGCTGAATAGCCACGGCAGAGATTTAGTTCTTTCATAATCCCCTCAGATTATTTTTGCGACTGAAATATTTTGTTCCCTGAAAGATTTAGTTCATATTTGCAATGAGAGTTTTGAAAGGGAGGTGTTTCCCCTCTCCCTACAGTACTGGCTCTGTCTGTCTCGAAAGGTTCTTCATAAAAATCCTCGAAGTCCGGGGCCTAAAAAAATGAGGATTAGTCGGCTAGTGTGTTGCATAAGACACACTGTGGAGGTCTGGAGCCACTACTGGGAATGAAAACACACACACACACACACACACACACACACACACACACACACATACACACACACACACACACACACACACACACACACACACACACACACTCCCATCCTATGTAGAAAATCTCTCTCACACACACGCACACAAGCTCTCACCCCATATAGAGAATGTCTCTCTAATACATACATGCACACACACGCACACACACCCCAGAGAGACAGTCTCTCTCTCTCTCTCTCTCTCTCTCTCGCACACACACACACACATACACACACATATACACACCTCAGTGCAGAGATAATATTTTGTTTTCACTTCAGTGTTGCTTTTGAAACTAGTCAGCAGTTTCCACACTCTCCTCCTATGCAGGCAGCCCCAGGTTAACTGTGACTATAGCTTTTTCTAATTCTATGGGTGTGACGCTCACTTTATAAAGATGCAGAATGTAGTTACCATACTTCATACAGTACATCATCCTCTCTGACAAAAGCACAACTCTGCACACCCAAACTAAAGCTTTACTTTTGTCAGTGAAATTCATGTCCGTTTATTGTGGATTATTATTTCCTTCATATTTATGACCTTGTCTTTCTGGATTTTGAGTGATACGATTTTACACATGACACACACAGACACACAGACACACAGACACACAGACACACACACACACACACACACACACACACACACACACACACCTGCAGCAAAAACCCCACAGGAAACTGTGCTCCTCCCGCAACTCCTCTGCACGAGCAGATGCACTGACCTTATAACCTCTCTGGGTCTGTGAACACACACACACACACACACACACACACACACACACACATTCACTTTTAAGAGGACAGCTAACCTCACATGAACCAAAGATGGGTCAATCCTGCCTCACATTCAGTCTGAAACATAACAGGCACATAGCCTCCAGGAGCACATCTCCTCAAAGGAGACCTAAAGGCAGGGTTTGACTGATTGACCTGGCTGGATGCCTAGGCTACATCCATACATGAGCATCAGAGTGTGAAAGGTCAGAGACGGGTGTTTTTTATTGGCATTTTTACAGTTCTGTTTTTCTTCTCTCCTGCCCGAGGCTGTGGTGGAGTTCGCACCTCACATCGAGACGAAACGTAGAGGAGAGGAGAGGAGAGGAGACGCAGCCCGAGCACCAAGCCGCCCCCACCTCTACGCTTCTGTTTCTCACTGGCTTTAGAGTCGCGGAGGAGAGAAAGAAAGAAAGAGAGAATGAGAGAAAGAGAGATGGAATGAGAGAGAAAAGCGAGAGAATGAGAAAAAGAGAGGCAGAGATGGAATGAGAATAATGAGAGCGAGAGAGAGATAGTGAGAAAAAAAGAGCGAGAGAATTTGAGCGAGAGAGAGAGAGAGAGAGAGAGAGAAACCACAGCTGCTCGGATGTTCAACAAGTGGCTGAAAAGTTTGCCGGTCGGTCGGTCGGTTGGAGAGGAGCGCTGCACAGCGCTGACAAACCAGTTCCAACCTGACCTATCGCTGAGCAGAGGAACCGAGAGGGAGCACAATGACATAAGCCTAGCAACAGCGGCCGGCCAATCACAGCCCAGAACAACACTTTCAGGGGCCAATCTTTTTGCTCCCTCTCCTTCGCTGTGCCCCCCCTCCTCCACCCCTTTCTCTAGTTCCTCTAACAAAAGAGAGAGAGAGAGAGAGAGAGAGAGAGAGGAAAAAAAAACTTTCTCAGTGAGAAGTTGTGTGCAAAAGCATATCCCCCTCTCTCCGCAGAGCAAAGGCATTTGTTTTTGTTGCCGAATGCGTTTCTTTTGCGATCGCCGGCCTGCAAAAAAAAAAAAAAAAACCCCGAAATATCTGTGGAAGTAAAGCGAAAAGGCCTTTCGCGAAGGGGCCCTAGCTTTTAAAACTTTTTAGCCGTTTGTCATGCATCCAAAAGGAAGGAGCACATAAATCCCCCCACTTCTCTGAGGTGAGCCAGAAAGAGTTGCTGCAGTTTCAAATGGCCCCATGATGTCTCTCGCTGGTTGTTTTCCACCATGGGAGCCTTTCAGGGTTATTTCAGTGCAGGGCACGGAGGCTTTGTTGTGTTCAAGCAAGACTGAGAATAAGGGCCCATGACCTGGGTGCCTACATACACACACACACACACACACACACACACACACACACACACACACACACACACACACACACACACACACACACACACACACACACACACACACACACACACACACACACATACATACACACACACACACAAACACACAGAGTATACAGAACATGCAGGACTATATGTGAACAGATCCATATATTCACACCAGTGATCTCTCGTTCAAGTTCAAAGAGCAAAAAACTGCAGACTCAGGCTCTCCTTCTCCCTCTCTCTCTTTCTCGCTCTATGCTCTCCTCCTCCCCCTCTCTCTCTATCTTTTTTCCATCTCTCTCTTTCCCTCTCTCTCCAAACAAGCCTAAGTACTCATCTCTTCATGGCTGACAAACCCCAGCAACAAACCTTTACAATGTTCACTGTGTTCACACAGACTTACACACACACAAACACACACACACACACACACTGCCCACACCATTCCTCTGTGCAGTGACCAACCCATGTGTATCTAAAGTATGCCAATGTTCTGTTTGAACTGTAATCGTAGTTAGAAAACCTTTACAAGTTTCAGTTAAGGCGGTTCCAATGTTCAATACCTGCACAGAGGGGCCCAGACTTAAATCACTGGCGTGTCTCTCCCTTTTCACACACACACACACACACACACACACACACACACACGCTGAGCACTGCTTATTGAACGCTAGACAGATTTGCAGGCATTGGCCCTGGCTGAGGTAGAACAATGTGAGGACATTGAACTAGAGACAGAAAACAAGTTCACTGACCTGGAGAAGGGTGTTCTGAGCCTCAGCTCAAGTAGAACTTGCTCACTCTCTCTCTATCTATTTCTCACTTTCTCTCTTTCTGTTTCTTACTCCATCTCCATGCCTTCCCTCTCTTGCTTTCTTCCTCACACACACACACACACACACACACACACACACACACACACACACACACACACACACACACACACACACACACACACACACACACACACACACACACACACACACATCCTCTCCCTCTATTCTCTCTCTTTCTCATGACCTATGAACTCTTCCTCTCCTGCTTCCTCCTTATCTGTCTCACTCCATTCTGATTCTCTTCACCCTCCGTTCCCACTGTCCACTTTCAGGTCCTCTTTTGCACCCCTTGACCAAAACAAAAAACAAAAACCATCAAGCCATCTCTCTCATCCCTCCACAGACAGCATGAGTCATATCTGAGTGGCTGTATAAGAGACAATGGAGATCTATATGAGGCATATCTGAGATCTTTATGAGGTATATCGGAGATTAATATGAGGTATATCGGAGATTAATATGAGGCATATCGGAGATTAATATGAGGCATATCTGAGATCTCTATGAGGAATATCTGAGATTAATATGAGACATATCTGAGATTATTATGAGACATATCTGAGATTAATATGAGGCATATCTGAGATTAGTATGAGGCATATCTGAGATCTCTATGAGGCACATTTGAGCAGGATCCATCAACTCTTTTTATTTATTTGTTTTCATTAGCATGGGTGTATATTACCTCCTTGACACAGGCATTTGTAAACTATTAGTTGGCCTTTTTAAAGACAATCATGAAAGTAAGAAAATCTCATATGTGGTCTACTTTCTCCCTTTCTCATCCTCTCGTCTGCATGTTTCGTCTTGTCTCGTCTTGTCTCGTCCAGTCTCATGTTGTCTGTCCCCTCCGTGGGTTCTGGGTCAGCCCAGTACTGATTGTGCTTTCCTGAGTCAAGAGTAGGAGAGGAAGGGGCGCAGCCTTTTAGGAACAAAGGCGTCCTCGCACACACACATACACACACACACACACACACACACACACCTCCTGCAAGTCCATAAGGAAGCAGCACACCCATGGTATGATATAGAGAGCCTGCCTGCTTGCACGCATCAACTCTCACACACACACACACATAATCCCTGAGCACGTCCACACACACACACACACACACACACACACCGACACACTTGCTGCACCACTGCATGTCCACATACACACACTGTGGCATCATGCAGGCCTACATGCACGTACATGAAGATGACCAATTGAATGTTTTTAAAGGAACACACTAGTATTCTTGCACTAGTAATATATTTGCACAGTTGGCATTTTGCACTGCCTCCATGGCACGTAAGTCCACCATAGCACCTCACTGCATGACTTGCACTTACGCATACTGTACTGCATCACAGTGTCAGCTCCCGGAATACTGAGGATAGACTTATCATCTCACAATTCGATTTCCACTGTATTTTCATCCATCAATGTTGTGAGTGTTTCTTGTTCTGTGTGTGTGTGTGTGTGTGTGTGTGTGTGTGTGTGTGTGTGGCATATACAACTAGATGCTTATATTTCCCTTTGGGAAAATAAACCACCTACTGTATCTGCCCACAGTACTTATAAACGCACACCGTTGCTGAACATGGTTAAGCATTTGACTAATTCAGCTAGTGCACAGTTTCTGTACACTTTGCATTTCCAAATAAAGAACAAGCCCCTAAAAAGTGGGAAAATATGAACAAAAGTCTCATCTACATGGTCATGACACCCCCACCCCCTCCACACACACACACACACACACACACACACACACACACACACACACACACACACGTCCCTTCCTCCCTCTCTCCGGGTGATTCTCGGTAGTCCAGTGGAAAGGCGGAGGCCTGGCGCTCGGCACGTGAGGAAGCCCGAGTTCCCGGGGAAGTTATTTCAGCAGGCCGGGCTCACACAGCTGTCACAATACCACCACCAGTCACACAGAAATCAACCCAAAACCAGAGTGTGTGTGTGTGTGTGTGTGTGTGTGGGGGGGGGGGGGGGGGGGGGGTTGCAGGGAGGGAGAGAGAGAGAGAGAGACATACAGACAACCATAGAACAAGAGTGAAAGAGAGAGGGGGAGAGATCGAGAGAGAGAGAGAGAGAGAGAGAGAGAGGGAGAGAGAGAGAGAGAGAACAAAGGGTATGAGACTCCAGGACCGAAGGCATTTTTCGCTAGTGGCTATCTTTAGTCCAACATCAAACAGAAAGGCCAAAGAATTAATCAAACAAGTGTGCACACACACACACACACACACACACACACACACACACACACACACACACACACACACACACACACACACACACACACACACACACACACACACACACACACACACACACACACACACACACACACACACACACACACACACACACACACATGTATTCACCTGGACCTTTCTCAGGAATTGAATGATGTTCTACAGTAAAATAATTCCAAAGATAAACTGGTAATCCCCATAGGGTGCACTGCAACCACAGCTCAGTGGAATTTCCCATTTCTCTCAGAAAGGTACACATTGGCATCAACGCTGATGACGGGATGTGTGTATGAGTTCAAAGGGCGCGCACACACACACACACAAACACACACACACACCCACACAAACACACACACCCACACAAACACACACACACACACACCTCTTGGCACTGGATTATTCTGATGCACGTGTTTGTCCACAGATCAATATCAAAAGGTTCAGACTGCCACGTTCAGGATCCTCTGGTACCCTGAAGCAGGTCTCTGGAATCAGACTACTTCACTTTTAATAACAATTTCAGATTGTTTTGGTGCATTGTGGACTTTGTATGCATATACTGTAACCACAAGCAAAAATGTCCAAACTTTTTCCAAGACTTTAACCCAAAAGGTGCAGTTTTCTAGGTCATGGGAAATAACTCCTTGCTTAACACAGGCTTTTCAGATCTGCAGCAGCACCCAGTCTAATCACAGCCTATACTCGCAAAAACTTTGAATGGCTGTCGGGTGAAACTTAATGTTGAATGGCTGTCGGGTGAAACTTAATGTTTCAGCACAGAAAGTACTGAATCATGGAACTGCTGAACATGGACATTCAAAAGTTTAGAGAAGGTCACATCAAGTTCACCTGTAAAAGTTATAGAGGATTTTCAGATTTCACCCGAAAACCAAATATCCCTTTTGTGAGTAGTGTACTTCACGACTCCTCATGTACTTCTCCTGTCCATCCCAAAGGCGTCAGTGAACGAGTGCTCCGCGGGGACGACCTGACCAGAACGTGAGGGTGACTCACGTTAGCGGCTAGTTGCCCTTAGTGGCGGCGGGAACAAAAGGCAGCGGCGGCTCCGAACTCCGCTGACTCGGCCATTTTTGTATTTTTTTTATTTTGCTTGGCGTGTTGGTCCAGCTTATCCCCCCTCCATCTCGCCACGTCCTGCCGCGCATCCCGGGGACAATGATTCGCTCAAAGCCCCCGCGTCGCATTCGCCGCGGCCACAGCGGCAGGCCGGGCCGGGCTGGCCGCGCAAACGGGACTTGGCAGCAGCCCAGGCGAGCGCCGCGCAGAGACACTAGTGCTAGCTACACTAGGCTGAGCTGATAAGTGCTAACAGTGTTAAATGGAGAGAGTAAGAAAAACAAAGAAAGAAGGGATATGGATAGGGACAGGGGGATAGAGAGAGAGAAAAAAGAGAGAGAGAGAGAGAGAGAGAGAGAGAGAGAGAGAGAGAGAGAGAGAGAGAGACATTGGGCCCGAGGTCAGGGTGCGACGATATACAGTAGCAGGAAGCTCCATCAAGGCGGGGACTCTGAAAAGGGCGCGACTTCTCCGGTGAAGTCAAAACGCATAAACCAATATCGTGCCACCAGCGTTAAAAGACAGATAGACAGATCGGAATTGATCAATTAACTTGGGCCTGACTCCCCACTTTGTGTGTCTGCCTTGGCTCTGGCCACAATGCCCCATCATGCACTGGGCCCATGCACTGCTGCCAAAATGCGCCGTCACACTCGCACCCAGAGAGAGGGATGAAGTGAGCAGCGCTGTGGTTAGCGGGATAGCAGTGGCAAATAGTGAGAGAAAGAGAGAGGGAGAGAGAGAGAGAAAGAGATAAAGGGAGATAGTGATAAAGGGAGAGAAACAGAAGGAGAGGGAGAGAGGGCGAGGGCTACCAGACTTAGCGCTGTGGTTAGCAAAGATGCTGGCCGTGGTTAGAGTCCAATTCAACTCTGTGAACCTGAGCCAGTGTACCAGGGTCATTACACAATGGCACGGTAATCTGTCTGGTGAGTCATGTTGAAGGGAGAAAAAATGCACGCACACACTCACACGCACGCACGCACACATGTATACAGATGAGATGTAGTAACACACAATGACACACATGTGCTCGGTATGCACACACACACACAGACACAGAAACAGACACAGACACACAGGTACTGACATGCACACAAAATGGTGTCAGTGAAGTGGTTTAATAGGCCCCATGGTCTCAGCTGTTTAGTGGGTGCATGGCAGCTGCCAGGCTGGGACTCCTGTGTTTGCTAATAGCACAACCAGCTCACTCAGACCCCAGCAACCAGCAGCACTGCACAGCACTTTAGCCCCCCCCCCCCCCCCCCCACACACACACACACACACACACTCTCTATTCCTCCCTCTCTCTCCCTCTATCTTCTCTTTTCTCATTCTCTTTCACTCTTTCACACACCTCTCTCTCCATCTCTCGCCTCTTTCTTTCACTTACCTCACTTTGTCCCTGTGTTTTTCGTGTTCACACTCTTTTTTTTCGCTCCCACCTCTGATTCTGGTTTTCTCTCTCATTCTATCATTCTTTTTTTCACACACTCTTTCTTTTTTCTCTCACTTGTTCACTCTGTTTATCCTCTCTGGCAAGGTGGTATTTGTTCTTGTTTAATTTAATTCAGCTGAGACCTGTTCTGATTAGCCTAATATGTGTGTGAGCGAGATAAAGTTAGGAAGAAGAAGTGTATGTGCGCTTTTGTGTTTGTGCATGTGTGTGTATGTATGTGTGTGCGTGTGTGTGTGTGAGTGAGTGAGTGAGCGTGCACATGTGTGTGTGTGTGTGTGTGTGTGTGTGTGTGTATGCATGCATGTGTGTGTGCGCACATGTGCGTGTGTGTGTGTGTGTGTGACTGATTTCCTGTAGTCTCTTATTCCCCTTGTTAATATCAGGTGATCTGGTGTTGTTGCAGCACTGACCATCAACAGACTCCCCGGTGATCAGGCAGGATAGCAGAACGCTACTAAATAATTTAGTGTTTATAAAATGCCTGTTTGGACAGGCCGCAACTCAAGCCATTCAAATGGCCTAAGCCATTCAATTATCCCACAAAGTCTCTCTCACACACACACACACACACACACACACACACACACACACACACACACAGGGTTTGCAGTCCTGTGCAGACTGAGCAGCAAAATGAGGACAGGAAAACAACACTCATTGCACCATGTTTATATTATCCAGTGTGTGTGTGTGTGTGTGTGTGTGTGTGTGTGTGTGTGTGTGTGTGTGTGTGTGTGTGTGTGTGTGTGTGTGTGTGTGTGTGTGTGTGTGTGTTTGCGAAAGATGTGCTAGAAAAAAGGCCTACATCTGATTTACACTCACACACACACAGATGTAGTTATTTTTGACAGAATAACATCTATATTTGAAAGCAATCTTTCAAAACAGAGTAGATAATGTGTGGCAGCCTGTGTGCTTTGCACAACTGTACTTGAAAGGGCCTTTGTGTGTGTGTGTGTGTGTGTGTGTGTCTCCAAACACAGCCATGTTGATATTTGCAGTAGAGTTAATTAATAACAGGCCCATAAAAAGAGAGAAAAGGAGAGACAGAAAAACACAGAGTGAGAGAGAGATAGAGAGAGAGAGAATAGAAGAAAGAAGAGAGAGAGAGAGAGAATAGAGACAAGGGAGAAAAAAGAGAGGGGAAGTTTCCCTCTGGCAAACACCTTGTTCTAGTCTAGCGGTAGGGGGTGAGATGGCTGATTCAAGATCAATACCCTTATCAGAGAGGCTTCCTGTTTTGGCAGCTAGCCGTTAGCTAATCAATGCCGGAGCCCAAAACAGACCCCCACCCAACCTGACTCCACCCCACCCAAAACAGCTCCAAATAAGCCCCCGCCCCCAGTCTACACTTCCTGTTTGGCCACCGCAGACCTCCATCTTGAGAGGGAAGAGGCCTGGCCTGTGTGGTCGCCGGGCAACAGTCACCATGATTCAGCACAAACATGTCCAGACGTGTCTTGGAAGACCCGAGTTTATGTCGCCCTCATGCCACATCGGACATTCGGAAGTTCCGAAAAATTCAGAGGAAAAATTACTTGAAAGCAAACGTCGGGTAGGATTTTGTAGGATTGTAGGA
>NC_085005.1:14155341-14157841 GCF_963854185.1 Sardina pilchardus | reverse complement strand
ACACACACATACACACACACACACACACACACACACACAGACACACACACACACACACACACACACACACACACACACACACACACACACACACACACACACACACACACACACACACCTCAAATCTGCAGTCTTTCATTTATCTCGCAACAAACAAGAGGCAATGAAAAACAAGGGCGTCTCCCTCCCTCTCTCTCCCCCTCTCACTCTCATTCTCTCCTTCCTCTCTCAATCCCTCTCTCTCTCTCCCCTCCACATCCCCCAGTCTCCCTCCTCCCTCCTTCTCTCCTTCCTCCATCCCTCCCTTCTTCCATCTCTCCCTCCCTCTCCTCTCCTTCACCCCTTCACCCCCTCTCCTTCATGCACAAGAGCAGAGCTGGGGAAAAACAAGTCTGTCAAGAAGAGGAGGAGCTAGGAACAGTGGAAGAGGGTCTCTCTCTCACTCTCTCTCTCTATCCCTCCTTCTCTCCCAGTAGAGGACTGTTCAGTTTGATATATAGCAGTAGCTGCCTCCACTGCACACCACATACACTGACTCACTGCATTCATCAGCTCGCTCTCTCACTCTCTCTTTCTCTCTGTCTCTCTTTTTCTCTCTCTCTCTTTCTCTCTCTCTCTCTCTCTATTTTTCTTTCTCTCCCTTCTCACTGGCCCAAGCTGTTGGCCTGCATTCAGTCCGCCTGAGAGAACAGACCCATTGTCTCTCTACCAGCTGCTAGGCCTCAGTCCCCAGACTCGCCTGAAATCTACACCCGAAAACAAAGCCTTCGGCCCTGGCTGGATGTCTGAGCAGCTCCCCCCGGTTGCGCCCCTCCACCACCACCACCATCACCACCATCACCACCACCACCAGCAGCATCCTCCCCAAGGTCACTGCATACTCAGAACTCCAGCTTTTGGGTCCGTCCGGGCTGGTGGACCAGACCGCCCAAACACACACCCGTTCCCCACCCGTATGTCTGTCTGTGTGTGCTATGCCGATGTGTGTCAAATGTGCTTTTATTTAAAGATGACCATTTCTCATGTGATGAAGAGATGATTTATTCACACATGGTCTCTCTCTTTTGCTAAGTCTCTTTCTCTGACTTTATAAATATTCTTCCTCTGGCTTATGCACCGGCACATCTGTGCAACACACTCACACACACACACACGCGCACACGCACACGCACACGCACACGCACACGCACACGCACACGCACATACACAAATGCAGCCTGCTGTGCAAGGGCCCAAAACACTATCACAGAATGTTATTTAAAACCACACTGGCCTTGACTCTCCTTCTAGGTGTGTGTGTGTGTGTGTGTGTGCATAATGATTATAAGATTACCTGAATGGCTTTCTAATGTTTATGTCAACATGTATGACAAGTGTATGTGTATGTGTATGTGTATGTGTAAGTGTGTGTGTGTGTGTGTGTGTTTGTGTGTGTGTGTGTGTGTGTGTGTGCGCGCGTCAGTGTAATTTTGCTTGTGTAAACGTCGTCTGGAATGGTTGTTGACAGCCAAACACAGTAGCCTGTCGTGTGAGACATCTCATGATGCAGGTGCACGGTTTCTTGAAGACCATAAGCCTGTGCTATTTCATTACAAACCACAGATTTTCTAATGGACATAACTCCAAGCTTCCAATGCAGTGGCCCCACGTGTGTGTGTGTGTGTATTCAGTATATGTGTGTACTGTATGTGTGTAAAGTATGTGTGGATTGTGTGCATGTGTGCGTGTGTGTGTGTGTACAGTACAGTACATGTGTGTATGTATGTGTCGGTACAGTACATGTATGTGCATGTGTGTGTGTGTGTGTGTGTGTGTTTGTGTGTGTGTGTCTGCAACAGGTGAATAAGACGCCCACTAGTCACCGTTACACCCACACATCTACTCTAAATGACACTGGGGGACATGCCCTTGAGACGCTCTCTCTCTCTGTGTGTGTGTGTGTGTGTGTGTGTGTGTGTGTGTGTGTGTGTGTGTGTAGTATGCGTATGTCTACAGTAAATGGCACTGGGGGACATGCCCTTGAGATGCTCTCTGTGTAGAGCGTAGACTTCTGTGTGATGTTTATGGAATGTTCATGTAAGTGCCATGGAGTACCATGACGACCTAACATCAACAAACAGTGGTTCTGATATCCCCACCAGAAGAAAGGATGGCAGAAGTTTCTGGAAAGAAACGCAATGCCGTGTGACACAGACCATTTGCACCTACTGTCGAACAGAACACACATCGTTTTCACTCACACACACACACACATACACACACACACGCACACACAAACCTGCACTAATGTGTGTGTGTGTGTGGGGGGGGGGGGCTTCACAAGAGTCTTTTCAGACACACACACACCTGCACTAATGTGTGTGTGTGTGGGGGGTGGGGGGGAGGAGGGTTTCACACACACACTAACACAAACACACAACAGCTATCTACAATCAGGTGAGCCAACAGTGCGTAAGTGTGATGTCATCAACCTGCTTCCTTTCTGGAAATGAAGGACAAA
>NC_085005.1:14146227-14148727 GCF_963854185.1 Sardina pilchardus | reverse complement strand
CACCATCACCACCACCACCAGCAGCATCCTCCCCAAGGTCACTGCATACTCAGAACTCCAGCTTTTGGGTCCGTCCGGGCTGGTGGACCAGACCGCCCACACACACACACCCGTTCCCCACCCGTATGTCTGTCTGTGTGTGCTATGCCGATGTGTGTCAAATGTGCTTTTATTTAAAGATGACCATTTCTCATGTGATGAAGAGATGATTTATTCACACATGGTCTCTCTCTTTTGCTAAGTCTCTTTCTCTGACTTTATAAATATTCTTCCTCTGGCTTATGCACCGGCACATCTGTGCAACACACTCACACACACACACACACACACACGCGCACACGCACACGCACACGCACATACACAAATGCAGCCTGCTGTGCAAGGGCCCAAAACACTATCACAGAATGTTATTTAAAACCACACTGGCCTTGACTCTCCTTCTAGGTGTGTGTGTGTGTGTGTGTGTGTGTGTGTGTGTGCATAATGATTATAAGATTACCTGAATGGCTTTCTAATGTTTATGTCAACATGTATGACAAGTGTATGTGTATGTGTATGTGTAAGAGTGTGTGTGTGTGTGTGTGTGTGTGTGTGTGTGTGCGCGTCAGTGTAATTTTTGCTTGTGTAAACGTCGTCTGGAATGGTTGTTGACAGCCAAACACAGTAGCCTGTCGTGTGAGACATCTCGTGATGCAGGTGCACGGTTTCTTGAAGACCATAAGCCTGTGCTATTTCATTACTAACCACAGATTTTCTAATGGACATAACTCCAAGCTTCCAATGCAGTGGCCCCACGTGTGTGTGTGTGTGTGTATTCAGTATATGTGTGTACTGTATGTGTGTAAAGTATGTGAGGATTGTGTGCATGTGTGCGTGTGTGTGTGTGTACAGTACAGTACATGTGTGTATGTATGTGTCGGTACAGTACATGTATGTGCATGTGTGTGTGTGTGTGTGTGTGTGTTTGTGTGTGTGTGTCTGCAACAGGTGAATAAGACGCCCACTAGTCACCGTTACACCCACACATCTACTCTAAATGACACTGGGGGACATGCCCTTGAGACGCTCTCTCTCTCTCTGTGTGTGTGTGTGTGTGTGTGTGTGTGTGTGTGTGTGTGTGTGTGTGTGTAGTATGCGTATGTCTACAGTAAATGGCACTGGGGGACATGCCCTTGAGATGCTCTCTGTGCAGAGCGTAGACTTCTGTGTGATGTTTATGGAATGTTCATGTAAGTGCCATGGAGTACCATGACGACCTAACATCAACAAACAGTGGTTCTGATATCCCCACCAGAAGAAAGGATGGCAGAAGTTTCTGGAAAGAAACGCAATGCCGTGTGACACAGACCATTTGCACCTACTGTCGAACAGAACACACATCGTTTTCACTCACACACACACACACATACACACACACACATACACACACACACGCACACACAAACCTGCACTAATGTGTGTGTGTGTGTGGGGGGGGGGCTTCACAAGAGTCTTTTCAGACACACACACACACACACACCTGCACTAATGTGTGTGTGTGTGGGGGGTGGGGGGGAGGAGGGTTTCACACACACACTAACACAAACACACAACAGCTATCTACAATCAGGTGAGCCAACAGTGCGTAAGTGTGATGTCATCAACCTGCTTCCTTTCTGGAAATGAAGGACAAACTCCAGATAGCAGAAGACAGAAAGTAGGTGAAGGGGTTGAGAGAGAGAGAGAGAGAGAGAGAGAGTGTGTGTGTGTGTATGTGTGTGTGAGTGAGAGACAGAGATAAAAGACAGAAAAAGAGAAAGAATGAGAGCAAGAGAGAGAGAGTGATTAAAAGTATGTTTGAAGGGGTAAAAAGAAAGAGAGAGAGGAAGGGAGGGAGAGAAGGAGGGAGGCACTGATGAGAAAAACATGAACGAGAGAAGTAAAGGGCGGATGTCACCTGAAAGCGAGTGATGAAGAAGGAGAGAGAGATGGAGAGAGGGAGGGCAGAGGGGCAGAGGTGGGACATTGACACGACCAGGCAGCTGGCCCAATGACCTCATCATGGCCATCGCCGCGGTGACGGCGCTCTGAGCAGGTGCCAGTGTTCTCTGGACAGAACACGGCTGGAACTGAACCCTGCATCTCTCATGACATCATGTGATCTGCCGTTTAGACGCACACACACACACGCACGCACACACGCACACACGCACACACGCACGCACACACACACGCACAAACACACACACTATTCCATTACTCAAGAGAACAGACTCTTGTCCTTTTCCTCTACTTGTCTGTCTAACCTGCTCGTTCATACAGATTAGGGGAAGTCCTGTAATCCACCTGTTCAAACACACACACACACACACACACACACATATACAACTTTCAGACATGCTTCCGATAATTGCTGATTTCAAACCGCACTTTTATCAACTGTTTGACCATAAACACAAACACACACACACACACACACACACACACACAATGCAAATGCAGGCAAAGAAGCCACCTTGAG
>NC_085005.1:14116227-14131227 GCF_963854185.1 Sardina pilchardus | reverse complement strand
ACACACACACACACACACACACACACACACACACACACACACACACACACACACACACACACACACAGAGAGAGAGAGAGAGAGAGAGAGAGAGAGAGACAGACAGACAGACACACATACACATGCACAGCGTGTGTGCATCCAAAGATAGACACTGTAAGAGTCTTCCCTGTCCAGAAGGGCCTCTGGATGACATTGCATGGCACATAGCAGGGCTTCAAATAGGCCTCACAGACACATCTATCAGTGTTTCCCTATATATGACTGGACACACACACACACACACGCATGATGCACAACCAGACATATACATACAGACAGACATGTGCGCACACACACACACACACACATACAGACACATACAAACACACACACACACACACACACACACACACACACACACACACACACACACACACACACACACACACCTTGTGAGTAACGACTCATAACCACATTAGCTGACAGCAGAATTTCTGGACATTTTACTTCCCCAAAGATCTAGGCTGTTTGTGTGCGGCTGCTTCCCCATTTTTCCACATGATGGTGTGATCAGACATACAGTACAAACAAACCAGTATACACACACACACACACACACACACACACACACAAAAAAGGGTCAATAGTTCAGATTTGAAACAAGATGTAGCACATTGTGATATTTGGAATCAAATCCAGTGTGTGTGTGTGTGTGTGTGTGTGTGTGTGTGTGTGTGTATGCGTCCATTTGTATATTGGTATGTTCATGTCTGGGTCACCCATGCCAAGTGTGTGTGTGTGTGTGTGTGTGTGTGTGTGTGTGTGTCTGTGTCTTTATGTCTGTGCCTCACTAATGCCATTCTGCATTTTTCTTATTAGGCCTCCTGTGCAAATTGAAGTACAAACGAAGTACAAAACTGTGCACAGCACAGCTGAGTACAATAACATAGTACACCACCTCTCAACCCAGAACAGTGCAATATACTGTTAACACATCACAGCACAACGAAACACAACACAGGCTAGCACAGAGACGCACGCATAGCACAGCTGAGCACATTAACATAGTACACCACCTCTCAACCCAGAACAGTGCAATATACTGTTAACACGTCACAACACAACACAACAAAACACAACACAGGCTAGCGCAGTATGCACACATAGCACAGTGTAGCTAGCAGACCACATTTCAGCTCTGCAGAGCTCAGCACTTCTAAATCTGTGTCTTTAAGAAGATAATCGTGGCAAAAATGTGGCCCTCATTCCATCAATTATGTCATTGTAATTCCACAAACTATCGGAAAGAGGAGATTAGGCTACTTTCAGGGCAATGCTCCTCCTATGCTATCAGGGCCGCTGAAAAAGCTCCTGGCATTCCGGCCCACCGGCCAATCACGGGGAATCAGCTGGGAATAAGGCCTCATTGTCAGGATCGGAAGGTTCCCTCTCTGAACGCCAGCCAAGTGTATTGGTTTCATAAGGTCTGGAGTGTGTGTGTGTGAGTGTGTGTGTGTGTGTAAGAGAGAGAGAAAGTGTGTGTGTGTGTGTGTGTGTTTGTGTGTGTGTGTGCGTGTAAGAGAGAGAGAAAGTGTGTGTGTAATGAAATGAATAAAACCGTACTGATGGAATGATGGAAAAGGCTCTGCGCTCTCTCTTCCTCTCTCTGTCCCGTGTTTCTCTGGGTTTCTCTGGGGAGGGTGAACCCACCCTCGTCTCTTTCTTCTCCCCATTCCATCCCTTCCCTCATCTGTCAAGTCTTTTTCCTCAACCCATCCATCTCTCACACACACACACACACACACACACACATTGCACAGGGGATGGCATTGTGTCCAGAAATACCCTCTTGTTTACATTCTATCGTTTTGTGTTCTGCGCCTCAGTGGCTGTAAATGGAATATAACCCCCCCCCCCCCCCCACACACACACACACACACACACACCCCACTACCCAAACGCCCCCATCATTGACGACGGCCAACCAAACCTTCCCTTGGGCAGCTAGCCTAAGAGATTCTCTCTCTCTCTGTCTCTCTCTCTTTTTCTCTCTCTGTCTGTCTCTCTCTCTCCCCCCTCTCTCTCTCCCGCTCTCCCTCCCTCTCCCTCTCTCCTCTCTTTCTTTCTTTCCATCTCTCTCTGCCCTCCCTTCTCTGTCCCTCAGTCATGGGTAACCGGTATGAGGGTGCCCGTACTGCATCTTCCCTGTGTGCTGCTCTCCTCTCCAGGCCCACTCTTCCCCTTCTGCTGTAGCTGTGCTTAAAGGAATAGTTCGGAATTTTGGACATAGGACCTCATTTCCAACTTTACCGAGGTGATATAGGTCGGTGGAGACCGTTTTTATCGCGTTTAGCCCCTTCCTTCAGTTGCAGCGTCCCCCTTTGCTAACGCTGGTTTTGAGCTAACACATTTCTACGGTAACATCAGTCTGACATCAACAACAGTCTACTCACTCCACCGCACACCCGAGACAAGTCAATTAAATCGTCGGACTAACGATATACATGTCCGTGTTGATAGAATAATTTTAGAAATAAAACTAACCTTGCAACTCAATGATTTATTACATTTTGAGGGACTAGTTTCTCAATATCAATCCGCCACTGCCATACAGGGAACAAAGTAGGCTATTGCAATGCGATGCAAGGTTCGTTTTATTTCTAACATGGTTCTATCAACACTAGGCATGTGCATCGATAGTATGACGTTAAAATGTATTTGTTTCGGGTGTTCTGTGGAGTGTTTTCAGTGGCAGGCTGGATGTTACCGTTGACTTGCGTTATCTTGGCACCAGATTAGCACGAGATGAACGCTGCAACTCATAGGAAGGGCAGAAATTCACTGAAAATGGTCTTCACCGACCTCACCGATCACCCAGACTGAGTTGGAAATGAGGTCCTATGTCCAAAATTCCGAACTATTGCTTTAATGACATTACTAAATAAAGGGCCTTCGGGGGGGGGGGGGGGGGGGGGGGTGATTAAGTATGATGACGGTGCATTGTTTCTGGCGCTGGGCGGTGTGTGTGTTTATTTTGCTTCGGCGGCAGCGGCGGCAGTGGACTCCCGTGTCTGTCTTGTGATAGCGCCGTCTGGCTAGAGTCCAGACAGGGCCAGCGAGACGCCCGACGGACAGTATGTCACGCCACGGAACATTCTGAACAGTTCCTGTAGCCATCTGTAGACGTCAGACACACACACACACACACACACACACACACACACACACACACACACACACACACACACACACACACAGTACACACACACACACACACACACAGTACACACACACACTTGTGCAGCTCCAGATAAGCTGCAGAGGGGCCTTAAAACTAGGGTATGGGAGAGATTACGTTACCATACACAAAGTGGCAGCTCCTCTCTGGCTGTTGACTGAAAGGGCGTTTCACACCTTATATAATAACACACACATAAACACACACACACACACACACACACACACACACAGTCACAGTCATGCTGTCACAGTCACAGTCATGCTCTCACTTTCTCGCCTCTTGGTCGGTTGACTGGTATGTCACCAAACACACACACACACACACACACACAAAGTGCATGTCTTAAAAGAGAGGCCCTCCTCTACGAGGTGGTGTGTCCATCATGTGAGTCTCCATCCCCACCATGACCATCCCCACCAATCTTACCATAACCCACTCTACCATAACCCACTCTACCATAACCCACTCTACCGATCATACCATGACCAACTCTACCAGAACACACTCTACCATACTACCATAACCCACTACACCGATCATACCAGAACCCACTCCACCATGACCCACTGTACCATAACCAACTCTACCAGAACCTACTCTACCATAACCCACTCTACCATAACCCACTCTACCATAACCCACTCTACCATAACCCACTCCACCATAACCCACTCCACCATAACCCACTCTACCATAACCCACTCTACCATAACCCACTCCACCATAACCCACTCCACCATAACCCACTCTACCATAACCCACTCTACCATAACCCACTCTACCATAACCCACTCTACCATAACCCACTCTACCATAACCCACTCTACCATAACCCACTCCACCATAACACACTCTACCATAACCCACTCCACCAGTCCAGAAGCTACTTTACCAGAACCAACTCTACCATAACCCACTCTACCATAACCCACTCTACCAGAACCCACTCCACCTCATATCAGAACCAATCAGGCAATACTAATGCAACACCAGTTGTGAGAGATTCCACTCTTCTCATTGCAAGTCTGTATAGAATTAACATGAGTTTGAAGCCGATACTTTAAAAAGGTAATAAAACTACACTGTGTTGCTTTAAATTGGCTCTCACATGAGGGCCATCCCGTGAACTCTGACCCCTGTTCTTTGGCTCTGGGAGCGAGGCCCAGCAGACGTCCCGAGTCAAAACCCAGCAGCAGCACCCACTCACTGGCATTCATGTTCCCGGGCTGGCACGCACAGGCCCGGCCCAGCGCAACCTCAGAGCGGGCCCACAGCTATTTGACCTGCCGGTCCCGGCCACACGATGACAGAAGGGAGCGCGTCCTGCCAAAGCCAGCCCGGACCTCAACCTCAAAACCCAAAACCTGATTCGACCCGACCCGGATTGGCAGAGCGTTCCTGGCGAAGGCCGCCGGGATCGGAAGCCGTCCGCAGTTTTTCCAAGCACGCCGCTCGGGCGCTCCGCGATCCAGAAAGGAATTCTCCGGAAACAAGCAGTCGATTAAAAAAGAAAAGAAAAAAAAAAAAAACTTGAGCGAGTCTGGCAGTGGGGCTGAAGCCACAGCTATTTCACCCAGTGATCTGTGAGGAATCTCCCCAAACACGCCACAGCTGCAGCCTGCAGTCAGACGCAACGCTTTAACCGAACCAAACTCACAAACACCGTCCAGATCGACTAGATGCTGGACTTTCTGTCCTCAATAAAAACACAAATATGCGCGCTCTAGGCCGAGCCAGTCATTCAGATGAAAATACACAACTATGTATACTAAAAATAGAATTACAATTAAAAAAAACCCATTGTAATTACACAGAGAGAGAGAGTGAACAAGAGTGTGGGCGTGTGTATGTGTGTGTGTGTATGTGTGTGTGTGTGAGTGTATGTGTGTGAGACAGAGATAGAGAGTGCCTATGTGTGCGTGTGTGTGTGTGAAGTAAGTCTACGTGATTGTTCTCAGTTTTCAATAACTCCATCAGTAAGCTCTTGTCTCTGCTGAGGTGGTGAGGGCCTGATCAATATACCCATCACCTGCCAGCGCTGAGCTGCCCTGATATTAGAGTGGGGAGAAGAGGAGCCTCCGGTGTGCTGACAGAATCATCACCACCATGGCACAAGCAGATGGTGGGAGATAAGACTCAGTGATGAGGAGATCTCACCCATGATCTCTCTGTCACTCAGCACTTGTGTTGTCAAAGCATATTATAACAATAATCAGTGAACTTTAAGACATAAAAGTGAAAGTAGATAAATAAATAAAATGCTTTATTGGCATGACAAATAGTTATACATTTGCATAATGTATGCAATTATTACATACATTGAACATACAAGTAGAAGATATGGACATAACAACAGACAAGTAATCGGAATGTAGAAATAAAACATGTGCCTAAACAGACATTCATATAGGCAGCCTCTCTCTCTCTACCCCTTTTTTCTCTCTCTACCCCTTTTCTCTCTCTCCCTCCTCCTCTCCATCCCTTTTCTTTCTTGTCCACCTTTCCACGCGCACACATAATATACACATGACACATACAGTCCACCATTACATACACACACACACACACACACACCCACCACCTCTCCTCCCACCTCTATTATTTCGCTTCGCTTCACTAAATGTCCTTCCTCTCCTCGTCCTCTGCTCCCTCTCCCTCTCTCTCTCGCTCTCTCTCCATCCTCTCATCACTAAATTCTAATCAGTAGGCATACAATACGGCACAAGGAGCCTCCCACTGTTCACCTCATAAAATCACAGCCTGTCCCGCCAGAGTTATGACTGACCAAGAATGCATTTTCCGTTGCATATGAGATGTTTACCACTCAAAGCCATGTATGTTACATATCCACCACCCTGATGACAGCCTGTCCCGCTTGAGTTGTGACCAAAAAATGCATTTCCTGTTGCATATGAGGAGATGTTTACTACTCAAAGCCATGCATGTGACATATGCACCATTACTGTAGTGTGAACTACATCTTCAGAGGCCATTTTGACTGGAGGGGAGCTTTAGGCCTACAGAGTGGTCTTCCATTTTGTATCTAAGCACTTGACACCAAAATGGTGCAGACATGGGTAAATCGTTGCCACGACTACGACATGTATGTATTAATGCGTCAATGGCATGAATGCAAACACTGAGTTGTCAGCCATCTTGGATCAAAACGGTTGATTGACAGGACACCATGACATGCACGTGGGGGCATGTCACCAGGCATGTTTACCCGTCCCTGCTGGCTGTGTGACAGAGCACAAGTATGGACCTGCACAGATGAAATCAATGCCCATAGCGGCCATTGTGGCTCAAGTGAGTTCTCCAGTCAGATCTAGTCATCCATTTGGGATCAGCTCTGATATCCAGGAAGATAGCCAGAGAATCTTTCTGTTCATCACTGTCTGTTGGTTGGTTCTTTCCTTCTTTTGGTCTTCCTTTCATTCTTTCTCTCTCTTTGTTTAGTTATCAATCTGATCCATATCGCCCTCTCTCTCTCTCTCTCTCTCTATCGCTGCACCCCACCCCTGCTCTCTTTTGCGGTCGCTTTTCTTTCAGCGTTAAACCGCTCTAGGGTCTTTCTGTTCTCTTTCACAGCCTTCTGTCGCAGTTTCCATCTCTCCCTCTATCTCACTCACTCACACACACACACACACACACACTCACTCACTCACTCACACACTCACACACTCACACACTCACACACTCACACACTCACACACTCACACACTCACACACTCACACACACACACACACACACACACACACACACACACACACACACACTCACACACTCACACACTCACACACTCACACACTCACACACTCACACACACACACACACACACACACACACACACACACACACACACACACACACACACAGTCTCTGATACAGTGGGTATAGTAAGTATTCACACCCATGCTAAAGTTGACTAAAAAGAGGAATATAAAATCATCTTTTGAGAATTGATTGTAATGCCTTAATTCAAAAAATGAGTAAAAATCAAACCGCTAAGGACACTAATTGTCTTTGTGATTGAAGAATGTATCGTAAATAGATAAATGTTCTTCCTTAAATACAGGTTGCATAAGTATTCAACCCCTATGTTAAATTCCCATAGGAGCAGGAGGATTTTTTATATGTTTTTATTTTTAAAGGCCAGCTATTTCATGGATCCAGGATATTATGCATCCTGATAAAGTTCCCTTGGCCTTTGAAATTAAAATAGCCCCACATCATCACATACCCTTCACCATAGATAGAGATTGGCATGGTGCTTTTTCCAGTTAGCCTATTAGCCTGTTTGATTTGCATTGAGCTCAATGAGCATCAAACAGGCTAATTGGCTAACTGTAAAAAGCACCATGCCAATCTCTAGCTATGGTGAAGGGTATGTGATGATGTGGGGCTATTTTAATTCCAAAGGCCAAGGGAACTTTATCGGGATGCATAATATCCTGGATCCATGAAATAGCTGGCCTTTAAAAATAAAAACATATAAAAAATCCTCCTGCTCCTATGGGAATTTAACATAGGGGTTGAATACTTATGCAACCTGTATTTAAGGAAGAACATTTATCTATTTACGATACATTCTTCAATCACAAAGAAAATTAGTGTCCTCAACGGTTTTATTTTTACTCATTTTTTGAATTAAGGCATTACAATCAATTCTCAAAAGATGATTTTATATTCCTCTTTTTAGTCAACTTTAGCATGGGTGTGAATACTTACTATACCCACTGTATAAGAAGAAAAGTGCACCAGAAGAGGAACACCGGCGTTTCCTCTTTGCCCTCTGATGCACGGGTTTCAGTCGGGCGACTACGGCACGTGTGCGACGCCTCACGTGGCACTGGTACACACCCCCTCCACACACACACACACACACACACACACACACACGCACGCACGCACGCACGCACGCACGCACGCACGCACGCACGCACACACACAAACACACACAAACACACCCCACTCCATCGTGACCACCTAAGGGGCGGCAATGTCTTCGGTTTAAATGCCCTCCAATGTAGATGTGTGCTTTTGTGTGTGTGGAGAAGTGTGTGCTTGTGTGTGTGTGTGGCCAAGGGCATGTAAACATCGTGTAACAAGCCTGTGAGGAGTCTGTGGACTGCTCAACACATACACACACACACACACACACACACACACACACACACACACACACACACACACACACACACACACACACACACACACACACACACACTAACACCTTGCACACCAATCACCAAGGCCCTAACACCAGAACTGTATCTATGCAAAAACAGTGTGACCTCTATAAGAGGTGTCATGCATGATGCTCTGCTGGTTGACACCAGCGAAGTCAACTCAAAGCCACAAAATCCACACGGGTGACCTATTCACAAACAATGTGTGTGAGTGTGTGTGTGTGTGTGTGTGTGTGTGTGTGTGTGTGTGTGTGTGAGTATGTGTGTGTGTATGTGTGTGTGTGTGTGCGGGGGGTGCATATCTGTGTGTGGGTGTGTGGTCAGACCACCATCCTCCGGTCTAGTGTGCAGATTCCAGAAGCATCTAGAAGATCCAGAACACACAACAGCTTTTGAAAACAAAACATATCTATTTTGTTCATATTCTCTGTGGCTTTTCACGGAGCACACACAACAACAGCATCCAATCAGGGCGCAGCATTGAGTTAGAAAACAAAGCAGGCAACCAATAACCACCCACCCAACCAGGGCCCTCTGAGAACCCCACCTATCAGAATCCAAATCCGCGGCCCAATCGGAAATCAGCTCTATCATTGAGGTGACGAGGATGTGACTCACCCCAGGAATCAACAAAAACACCTTCCAAACGCCAAAACAAAGTTCCTGATTCACTTGTGGTTTTTGTCTGCGTAAAAACAGGTGCAAACTGGATCACCCAAACCCCAACCTCTCCCCTAAACTGACTTTAAAAGACACTGTTCTGGCAGGCCGTGGTGAGAACCGCTCCAAGCAACTAGGGCAGAGCGTTAGGGGCTAACATTTATACTTACAAATGTCATTTGAGGCATGGAACAATAACAATACACAGTATATTCATTTTCCTCTTTCAAAAAACAAATCCTTCATAAATGCTTCAAAAGTGGAAAAGCACAGGTTTGGCAACAGCATGACAGCTATTACTTGACTAAACAGTATGACCAAAGACCTGCGTCACATTGAGGTATCTTGCCTGAGTCACACTTTGCTTTGTGACTGCAGGTATTAGCATGACTGCTTCCGCATTCCAAGATAACATATCATGCTGGTGTGCGTGTGTACATGGTCACATACTGTATTGATAGCCTGCTACAGCAGCATTTCCCAGTGTAACGGTTTACCGTTATTTCCTATTAGCCGCGGCTAACTCGTTGATGTTGCTACATTTCTTCAGCTATGAGGTTACTGCACGGGGGCAATTAATATGGTATTAATAAGGTTTTGCTTCTTTTAACTTGCATAAAACACTGTCCTGTGGCTTAATACATAATGCGGTTAATACACAGGAAATTACTGTAGTCCAAAATCCATACCATAGGACACATTCATATGATCTATATCATAAAAATGTTATACTATATATATTTTATACATCCCACCCCTTCATAGCTGAATAATATTCTATGTCCTCTTTTTTTTGCTGCTGTTGATGGTCTTGATATCATATTTGAACCCATAAACATTCAGTTGATTGTGCTATAAGCTGCCAGTGTTATACCACCACTGTTGATGATCATGTTTGGTTTTGAAAGTTCGCATCCGTAATCGCTGGGGTGGTCTTGACCTGGGAGACTTGACCAAGAAACCAGATCAACAGCAGGTCTAAACGGAGTCTAAACGGAGTCCTGACAGTCGCCGGTGGTCGTCTACAGTCTGACCTCAGCCCTGACCTGGCCCAATTCTCGAATTGTCACACTCAACTGTCCTGAAAACAACCTCACGTATGTTCCTGTGGTGGTAGTAGGTTCACCAGGCTACGGGCTCCTAGGTCAATGAGGCTGTGTGTGTGTGTGCGTGTGCGTGTGAGCGTGTGTGCGTGTGGCTGGCTTCAGACCTCCTCTTTCATAACAGACTCGGTTACTTAAGAGTTGTAACTGACAACCACAGACACCCCAGATCACCCCGTGCCCCCAATCCTCCTGAACCCCCCACCTCTGTACATTCACTGGGTCACCTTTCCTGACCTTTGGTGACCTCTGACCCCATGGTGCTGTGACGCAGGTGGCCCATCTCCCTTACACACACAGGGGGCTCTTATTTAATCAGGGCTGCCATGGTGACTCTAGTGTCTACCACAAACACACACATACACACGCACATACACAGTCACATGCAAATACACAAATATACACACCCACGCACATGCCAAAACCTGGGATGGGCCAAATCTGGTGTTGGTCAGACATGTCTGACCAGAACATGTTGATCTACCGGAAAAAAAAGAAGACATACACATAAAGACAGATGCACACAGACACACACATACCGAGAAACACACCGACACTCTGAGGACTGAAACATTCAGGTCAGATGTCTGTTGCAACTCCACGGTAAGGGTGAACAAGTGTGTGTGTGTGTGTGTGTGTGCGCGTCTGCTGGGGTAGAGGTATGGTTCACTTTGTGGGGCTCTGCTGCCTCCTGCTGCGCATTAAATGAATTGCAATTTTAACAGAGCCGGCATGAAGCACTTGGTTGGTAGAATTGGTACAACATAAGACAACACCACAAGGTCAATAACTCTACCCTCCGCACCAAAACAAGGACTTTAGAAAGACAACATCATAAATATTTAATAAGACCATACAAAAAATAAGAATATTTAAAACTGATTTTTTTTTTATTGCTGTGGTGGATCAAAAGCATTTCTTGGTGATTGCGAGTGAACGTTGTGTGTGTGTGTGTGTGTGTGTGTGTGTGTGTGTGTGTGTGTTGGTGTATGTTGAGGGCATGTGTGAGTGTATGTGTTGAAACAGTCTTGTTTGGCCAAGCTGTTTACTCCTCTCCAAAAAGCACCTTGTATTTGGTCAGCATCTCTCCCCTGCTGTTAATCTACTAATCCCTCCTGTGCAGTTCTTTATGTCTGCATGTGTGTGTGTGGGTGTGTGTGTGTGTGTGTGTGTGTGTGTGCGCGTGTGTCTGTATGTGTTTGTGTTTGTGTATGTGTATGTGTATGTGTATGTGTATGTGTATGTGTATGTGTATGTGTATGTGTATGTGTATGTGTATGTGTATGTGTATGTGTATGTGTATGTGTATGTGTACTGTATGTCTGTGTCTGTATGAGAGGATGTTGACATCATGCAGCGAGCTTGAAAGGTGTCAACTGGGGATATATGATATATTGCTCATCCATTTGTCCTACACACACACACACACACACACACACACACACACACACACACACACACACACACACACACACACACACACACACACACACACACACACACACACACACACACACACACACACACACACACACACACACACACACACACACACACACACACACACACACACACACACACACACACACACACACACACACACACACACACACATAACTAACCAACCCCAGGCTCCCCCTGCCCCCCATCTCTCTCCCCTGCTGGTGGGGATGGTGAGGCTGGTACTTTTCCACTGGGGGACTGCACCCCCTCCTCCCCCTCGGCTATTTTTAACCCCCCATTCAGCACTGCAGAGGCAGCATGGGCCGACATATACGGACCCAGAGAAGAACCAACCACAAGAGCCTCTCTTCTCCTCAGCCCTCTCTTTCTCTGTTCCCCCCTTCTCTTTCTTTGAACTTCTCCCTCTCTATCACTCTCTATCTCTCCCCCCTCCACCCCTCTCTTTCTCTGAACATCTCTCTCTCCTTCACTCTTCTCTCTCTTCTGGCCTCTCTCTCTCTCTCTGCCCCCCTCCACTTCCCTCTCTCTCTCTCTATCTATCTATCTCTCCCTCTCTCTCTCTCTCTCTCTCTCTCTCTCTCTTGCCAAAAATAAAGCCCACTGGCATTCTGGGGAACAGTGTAATCCATGCCAAGGGTGTCATGACGACCGGCCCATAAACGCTGATGAAAAGACCATCACCCCATATGACCCCACGAGAACCTCTCAGCTGAGTACAGATTGGACACACACACACAGACACACACACACACACACACACACACACACACACACACACACACACACACACACAGACAAGGATAGCCACACAATGCACAACGTGTTGAATAAATGTACTAAAAATACATTTAGAACAACCAAAGGACAGAAATGAGAACCGACACAAATTGTTTATCAAGAGTGCAGCTCGAACAAACACACACACACACGTACAAACACACATATACACACACACACACACACACTTCAGAAACACTTGAACTGAACACTTGAACACTTGACTGGAATGTTCGAGCTCCGAGCTCCAAGTGTGTCCCAGTAACATGTTACTTGCTGACCCGTTCATTGCTGTGCGACGGCCCTGCCGTTGTTCCTGAGGAGCGCTGCTGCTGCTGCTGCTGCTGCGAGCCCTTAGTGTGGACTCCGCAGAACCAAGGCCCCCAGCGGCCAAACCAAACACCCAACGGGCCTCACTCACTCGCAGGCCCTGGCCATAGGAGAGAGAGAGAGGCCCTCGGTCGCAGCGTGTGGCCACGAAACCAAACAGCAGCATAACCTGAAACAGCCCTGGGCCTGAGGAGGTGGAGGAGGTGGAGGAGGAGGGTTCCAAAAAAAATAACAGCTTCACTAAGGCAATGGAACACGAAGCCTGGAAGGACAAGGGTGTCTTTTTTTAAGCAACACTCTTCAAGAATTTGCCGCTTTTTTGAGGTATGCTCATGTCATATCAGGCAACTAGTTTGGTATCATTCAAACAATGGAAGGAAACATTTCACAGCACACTCCTGCACTATATGGCTAGAGGACACCAGTTGACCAGTTATTACAGTGCATGAAAATGCACTGTACTGTTCTTCCTAGGTTTCTTATTATTCCAACTTCTTCTAACGCTCGCAATTCAGCTTGAACCGTTTAACGTAGAAACTTGATTCAAACTTTGTTACGTAGGTCTTACTAAGGAGACCTGTGCAATATATTTTTCAACTTTGTAACTTTTATACTTTTTAAACTGTAAATTAAAAACTATTAAACATTTCCCCATAGACTTAACATTGCTCATTATGACATCACGGCAGCAATTAGAATGTTACGCCAGGTGGCCAGTCCAGGTGCAGCAGCTCGCTCTCTCTCTCTCTCTCTCTCTCTCTCTCTCAGGCTTTAAACTGGCTCTCTTGAGACTACATTTTCTGTTCCCCTGTATCAACGGTATCAACATAAGTCTTCCTAATTCCATCCAACTTTCTATCCATTCATCTTCTTCAAACCATTCACTCATCCACCCATTCTAAACAGTTTGCCTATCAACATCAATTAGACGATCTACATTCAACTTTGAAACAATCTACTCTGTCTCAGGCCTGGCTCTCTTAAGACTAGCCAGTTAAATTGATTACACCTGTATCTGTATCCACTACTCTCTCAGTAGAGAGCTGTGTCTCTCCATTCTACAAGAATATAAGGCACATTCCATCCAACTTTCTATCCATTCATCTTCTTCAGACCATTCACTCATCCACCCATTAAACTGTTTATCAACATCCATTAAACTCTCTGTCTATCAACATTAATTAGACTAGCTACATTCAACTTTTAAATGATTTACTCTGTCTCAGGCTTTAAGCGTACACTCTGGCTCTCTTAAGACTAGCCAGTTAAATTGATTACACCTGTATCAACAACTCTCAGAGAGCTGTATCAGCGTCTCTCTTAACAAGAATATAAGGCACATTCCATCCAACCTTCTAATCATTCATCTTCTTCAGACCATTCACTCATCCACCCATTAAACTGTCAATCAATATCTATTAAACAATCTGCCTATCAACATCCATTAAACATTCTATCTATCAACATTAATTAGACTATCTACATACAACTTTTAAAGTATTTACTGTGGGTGCCTCTCATGCAGCGTTTATATGCCCTCCCTCGCTCCTCGATCCTCAATGATCTACATAAAGAAAGATCAGTGAGGATCGAGGAGCGAGAGAGGACGCGTAAACACTATATGAGAGGCACCTTCTGTCTCAGGCTTTAAGCATACAATCTCATTAAGACTACAGATCCTGTTTCACTACTTCCTTTGTCCACAACTGTTTCAAAATAAAGGTCCTCACTGCAATAATACACTATTAAATCATTTAACCATTGTAACTACTCAACTATTTAACTGTTCAACCATTCCAACTGTCAGTTATCAACTAGAACTATGCCTCCAGTCAACTACACGAAAACTCCATGTACCTAGCAACCAATATATCAACCATTAAAATTAAGTGTTTATGACCGTTTCCATAGCAACCAACATGATTATACTGCAGTAACTTCTTGTTTCCTGATAGTGGCCACCATGGATACCCTAGCAACAAATGTTTCAAAATAAAAGTCCTCACTAGCAAGTTAGCATGGTTAGCATAGTTAACATAGTTAGCATTTTTAGCATTACTGCAAAAAACATCAACTAAGTTAGCTAATCAACCTGGTTAGCATTGTTAGCAATTTTAGCATTGTTAGCATTTTTAGCATTATTGCTAGAAATCATCAGTTAAGTTAGCTAATCAACCTGGTTAGCATTGTTAGTTTAAGTTAGCATTGTTACCATAGCTAGCATTGCTAGCATAGTTAGCATGTTTAGCA
>NC_085005.1:14091227-14111227 GCF_963854185.1 Sardina pilchardus | reverse complement strand
AAGAGTTGGGCGGCATTCGGTATGCCCTTAGTTGAGAAAAGTGGTCACGGAAACTTCAGCGAAATCAGAAACTTTCGGCAGAATGACCGATGATGCTTTACGCGTGAAAAAAAAAAAAAAAAACAGTTTTAATAATGAAGGTCGGGCAGGGGTCAGCCCGCCCCTGACCAGCTGAGCTCTTGAGATTAGGCCAGCGGCCCCAGAGTGAGAGAGAGGTAGAGAGGAGCGGACCACAGCCCAGCACACCCCACAGCCCGCTGGGAAGTGTTTGGCTAAGGCAAGAGGGGAGGGCAGCGTTATTAAAAATGCCTCGACCGGTTACCTAACGGCTAACGCCACTTCTTATTATCTCACAGCGGCACGGGCCAGAAGAGGACAGCAACAGCTCAGCACAGGTTACTGAGTTCACTCCACAGGACTCTCTCTCTCTCTCTCAGTCCCTTCTTCTCTCTCTCTCTCTCTCTCTCAGTCCCTTCTTCTTCTTCTTTCTCCCTCTCCTATTCAAAGTACTTTATTGGCAAGACAACTGGCACAACGCCCATGCACTGTTAAAGTCAATCATTACATGCATGTAGAACAATACATCTGAACATATTCATCTGAGATACAAATCGACAGGTGCACTGGTTGTGTGTGGTTGTTTGCATGTGTGTGTGTGTGTGTGTGTGTGTGTGTGTTTCTTTTTGTCTTGTCAAGAGCATTACACAGGCAAATTCACTGTGGTATGGTATTGTCATTTAGAGCTTTGTCGAGTTAGTCACACAGACACACAAAGATACACACAGACAAATACATCCACACACACACACACACACACACACACACACACACACACACACACACACAAACCTGCTGAACAAACAGCACTTTTAATAAGTCGGTGTTCTTTCATACTCTTGTCATAAATTCTTCCCATTGTTTCTGCACAGAGTGTGTGGGAGATGCGTTGCACACAGCCTGTGCATACAGTCAACAGTGCAGACCACACAGTCATGGTCTAAACAGTCAACGGTCCATGACAACATTTACACTAATGAACAAGCTTTTAAACTTTAACGAGACTGTGATTTTTTACATTTTATTTCAGAGTCGACTTCTAAATAAATTGTTAGGTAATGACTGAACAATTGGCTAAATTGTCCTAACAAGTGTTTAATGGTCTTTGATGCTTTAATCTTATTGATACGAGCAAACAGAATGTGATTTCCTGAAGTATTTTCCTGAAGCATGAGTGGATGCTTTTCATTCGTCTTTTTATCTATCCTCCCTCCCTTCCTTCCGCGGTCCTCCGGGTCTGTCGCACACTGGATAGACTATCCCATTGTTGCCGCCCCATCATTCTTTATCTAGATCAGTGGGAACAAGCTGGAGGACCGAGGACCAAGGAGAGAGGAGAGAGGAGAGAGATTGAGAAGGGGCCTATGTATTCCACATTCAACTCACTCACTGCAGCTCTGGTTAAGAGGACTTCCATCTAATGTCACCTCAAAACATTTTCTCAGGGGGTCATAGCAAGAAGTGGAAATCTTTCTGACAAGCGACGGTTGAATTCCAAGAATCATATTTTCCTCCCTCAAATGTTCTGTTTTTGTCCATCTAATACTTTTTCCTGAGAAAAAATAAATCACTTCTTTCTCGATGAGTTTGTAAGGAGCCCATACAAACAGCTTTTTGTTGTCGACTGAAGTAGAAACGCTGACGCTTTTATTCACACGTTTTACATACAGCCAGCATTCTTAAGAGCATTTGTTCTCAGACTTAACTCAACATGTCACACACACAAACACAATAGTAGGATCCTGGTTTGTCTGTCCGTACGGCAGCATTGTTGACCAGGCAAGCGTCCAAGTAAGGGCCTGATGCCAATAACAGGTCAGAGGTCAGGCTTGACGCAAAAAAAAACAGTTCAGGGGTCAAGGACCAGCATCTGAATGGGCTGTGTCCACGGTTATACTAAACACACACACACACACACACACACACACACACACACACTGCAGCACATGTCATAGTCCCTTCACCCATCAGCACTGCGAGAGGCTCACAGCTTCGTCAGGGTGATTAAAAACACACACACACACACACACACACACACACACAGTGGCTGTGTTCTGTTGTAAACTGGTTCACACAGACTGTTCACACTCTAGCAAACAGCCCTCTCGGATTAAGTCGGGCCTGCCTGTGCCTGCTGTTTCTGCGTCCTGTTGTTTGACCCGTGCCCAGGGAGGGCGGGCTCAAGTTCCAGATGAGGCTTTTGTTTCTCGTACTTAGAGCTGTAATCTCGCTACGGCTCCCTAGCTGTCACAGACCTAATTCCACCCGGTCTCTTAGCCCAAATGTCCACTGACGGACTGAATGTGACAGCACAAATTAGGCTGCTGGTCTGTCTGAGACCACTAAACACACACGCACGCACACGTTTATACGCCCACCTTTTTTGGGCATCCAAAAAAGTCCTTTGGCAAGAATTCAACAATTAGGGCTTAATAACATGAGTCATTCCAAATGGGACAGACGGTGGGCTCTCACGCTCCCACACACACACACACACACACACACACACACACACACACACACACACACACACACACACACACACACACACACACACACACACACACACACACACACACACACACACACACACACACACACACACACACACACACACTCCAGCTCCAGCCTGACAGTCAGTCAGAGTGGCACAGACGATGCCCTCCAGTCTCCAGACCTAAAGTATGTGGTCCTGTCTCTGGCCCTTCTGCGTGTCTCTGTCGGGCCACTCTCGAGCACTTTTTTTTGCACTTTTTTACGCTTTTTTATGACTCACATCTCCAATTACAGCGAGATGCTGAGGACGAGTGTTTTTTAAAGCGTGGAAATACCAAACCAAAAGCAGTATGCTTGTATTAAAACGTACAATACTTTTGGATGAAAGTGTCCGCTAAGTGTAACATGGTCTGCAGGAAAAGTACAGGAATCTGAGTGTTGCACAGTGGCCTTAATTGTGCATTGTGATGGTTGCTGAGTAGAAATAGGACACTGCAACAGAGTCCTCATTAAGCATCTCTCACAAACTCACGTAACTGAAAGGCCTCACCAACAACTGGTGCAAACAATTCACCAACTCTCAGTGAAGTGAGTAGAAGAACCCAAGCGCTTGACAGTTTGAGACTACAAAAACTTGAAGTCAATAATCCTCAGGCACTGTCTTTGCTTTCAGAGTGGAGTGATGAAATGTTTGCAACTGGAAGCGTTTCTCATACAAACACATCAATATTTGTACAATTCCAACACAGGCCAGCAAGGACAGATATTCGGATACACCTACTTGTGTCTACTTGAGCTCATGACCCACTGCTGATTGGCAAGCAGAGAGAACACGTTTGCCACCGTCAATCTGGTGAAACGTAGTGACTGTACCCCCTTGCTTAGCAGATAAATGAACAAATAAAACAAAATTACATAAACTGATGGCTGAAACATCTTACCTGGACATTCTGGAGTATCCAGGCGCACTTCTGCCGGACGTCGCCGAAGGGACAGCGCTTGGCGAGCATGAGGATGCGGGCAAGCATGTCGTTCAGGTCAGCTGCTTGGCTGGTGCAGGTCGCGGCGCCAGGAGAGAGGGGTCCGATCCCTTCAGCGCGCCTCAACACCTCCTGACTAATGACCTCCATAGCCGCCTCTCGGGAACTCGCGTCGCGACTGCCCAGTGCGTCCCACCTCGCCACGAGATCTGACACATCCTCCATCGCTGAAATTTGAAATTCTTTTTGTCTGTTCCACGGTCCAGCTAGAATAATGGACAATGCAATATACAGTTAGAACAAGATCTAAGGTCACGCTATTGCTCACTGCTCCTGGCATACCACACAGAACCGTATTATTACTGGCACTGCGCCGTGTGTTTATGATAGCTGTCACATTACTTAGGGAAGTCATCTATCTAGGTTGCGCTCCGCTGCAAGATGGGCTCGGCTTATGCATGTAGAGCAGCAGGCTACGAAGTGGAATGTGTCATCATCCTAATAATTAAAAGCGGATATGAACGGGTCTGTGGTTAATAACTTCCATCGGTATAAAACAAATCACGAATTAAATCACGAAATTATATGTACTTCTTCCGGCATATTTTTGCTGGTCTGCTTCCCAAAAGAGGACAACAATCTTGAGACTGTGACAACGTTACCTAACAGTAGGCTACGCGTAAACAACATCTTCGCAGAAGACGTTTTCCATTCAGCCTAGGAAGGCAGGAAGGCAGGCAGGCAGTCGGGTCTTCTACGAGATCTAATGCACAGCATGAACAACGAGACCAAAGCTTGTTCTACTCTCTGCTATGTATCTCAAACTGACAGTCTTTGTCATGTTTTCCATTCGCTGATGGGATACCCATGGACGGTTCTAGAGGATAATCTATTGCTATTACATAGGAATTGAGTCTTGGCCAACAGCTTGTTTCGTGAATTGTTAGTGTCAAGTAGACATAAAAGGTTTGCACATTGCTTCTAAGTACGACTATACCCTAGTCTCGGTTTAGTTTTTCGTCTTTGACGTACACTGTAAACAACATTTAAATGGATAACCAACTGCAGGTTACTGTTCTAGGACAAGGCTAGCAATCCATTCAATCGGCTAAATTAAGTCTCAACATTTCTTCAAGGACTTTGACAATCGATCAAGCTTCTTGGTGACCAGAAATCGTTTACAGAAGTCATTAGACCAAGTAATAAAGTAATTTAAGACAGACATTTAATACAGACTTACATTATTTCATGTCGTTCTCAGGGTGTCTCGACTGCGCCGCTGGCTGACTAGAGCTCTTCTCCAACACACGGTAGCACGATGATTCAACAGTTGACGGACACAGTAGTTAAGCCAATGAAAAAGAGTTACCGACAAAGTAGGTGGGCAATATAGAGCTCCCCAGTCCCGCCCCTCCTCCGAGAGAGGTGCTTGTCCGGAAGTAAACTTCTCATTCATTTCTCCCATTGACTTCTGGAAAAATTCGGATATAAAGAGTTTTAGACCATGCCTTAGGCTAACCAGCTACGATGTGACTCATAAGCATATAACTTATAATTTCGAGTGAAAAAATGAACAGAAAATGTAAAAAAAGCGAAAGGTACAAGACTGTGTACATATCTTAAATTCCGAGATAGAGAACTCAAATCCCAGGATGCTTTGCAAACGTACACACATTTCCAACATTTGCAGCCTAAAGATAGTTTAACATGGTTCCATATTAATCTGAGAAAAGAAGATGATTACTTCCTACCGTTTCCATTGAGTAAATTCAACCTTCAAGATGAGAAAACCGTTATTTTTCGGAAGACCACACATCGGTCCTGATCAGCCCTGCAGCCATTTTAAGTTTTGAAATTCCAGCGAGACGAAGCTGGACGATAGGCGCGGGAAAAGCTGAGTACAGTTTGTTTGGCATTGCCATGGCAACGGCGATCTCTACCAATCAAAGGCTCTGCTTTCACCAGTTTTACACGTTAGGGTGTCGGGTAGTGTAGTACTCTCTCGTTAAATCGTGAATAAAGCATTGTTTTCTCAGAACAAGGTTGATGCCCCCATTAACTTTTGACATCTATATGAGCAGGTATAATCGCTTAGTCACATCGTAGCTGGTTTTAAGTCTACCATGGACGGTTACGATGTTATGGCTTATTCTCCAATTGTCAATGGAGAAATTGTATTGGATTTTTACTTCCGGACTAGGCTGTGGGCGGGACTGGGGAGCTCTATAGAGAGTGGACCAATCACCATTGAATGAGGATGTTCCTTTTCGGACAGGGACAGAAAACATGGGACTTGGTGTTTAGCCTACTAGCCCATGTTTCACAGATGCTGTTATGAGCCCGAGGGGTTGTTGGCTACTTTCCCTCTTCCTCAAAACTGGACAGTTAACGGAATCTTATTCAACTCTCAATTTAAGCCTATATTAAGTTGGCTTTAACATATTTTGTTTGATTTAGGTCAACAGACACACATTAATACACACGCACATTAATCAACAACTGGCCCAGTAAGCTACTGGTTGATTTTCAGCTGCTTTAGCAAGATGTCGTGATACTCTCTTTGATTGACATGGCTAGCAGCATAGTTGCTCTTGAAAGCCAAGTTAGTGATGGAAGTTAAATAATAACTAGAAATGCAATTCCAAGGAATTACCAGTGCATGAAAATGCAAAAAAAAATTATAGATAGATAATGTAGATATGGTTACTAAGGTGTAGCTAGGGTAAACATGGTGGTTGCAGAGTTTAAAGAAAGCTGATAGTGTGAAGGTAGACAGTTTAAAGCTTAAACATTCCAGTTCTAACCTAACTAATGATTTCTAACAAATGTTAGAAAGAGATGCTGTAAACAGATGTTGAGTATGCTAACAATGATAACCAGGTCGATTGGTTAACTTAGCTAATGATTTCTAGCAGTTATGGTAAAAATGCTAAAAATGTTAGCACTGCTAACTATGTTAACAATGCTAGCCAGGTTGATTAGCTAACTTAGCTAATGATTTCTAGCAGTAATGTTAAACATATTAACTATGCTAACAATGCTAACCATGCTAACAATACTAACCAGGTTGATTAGCTGACTTAGTTGATGATTTCTAGCAGTTATGCTAAAAATGCTAACAATGCTAACTAGCTATGTTAAAAATGCTAACTATGCTAACCAATGCTAACTAGCTAACTTGCTACTGAGGACTTCTATTTTGAAACATTTGTTGATAGGGTATCCATGGCTGCCACTATCAGGAATAAAGAAGTTACTGTAGTAAAATCATGTTGGTTGCTATGGAAACGGCCATAAACGCTTAATTTTAATGGTTGCTAGGTACATGGAGGTCTCATGTAGTTGACTGGAGGCATAGTTGATGATAACTGACAGTTGGAATGGTTGAACAGTTAAATAGTTGAGTAGTTTCAATGGCTAAATGATTTAATAGTGTATTATTGCAGTGAGGACTTTTATTTTGAAACAGTTGTGGAAAGAGGAAACAGTTTAACAGGGTATGTAGACTTCACAGAGAGATTGTATGCTTAAAGCCTGAGAGAGAGAGAGAGCTGCTGCAGGTGGGGCTGGCCACCTGGCATAAGATTCTAATTGCTTAACGACCCGAATGTGATGTCATAGAGGCCAATGTTAAGTCTATGGGGAAATTTGTAATAGTTTTTAATTTATAGTTTAAAAAGTATAAAAGTTACAAAGTTGAAAAATACATAGCAGCATGCCCCTATTGAAGAAGTTTCTAGGTTAAACGGTTCAAGCTGAATAGAAAAAATGAATTTGGTAAGCGGAATAATAATAAGAAGAAGCCTAGGAAGAACAGTACAGTGCATTTTCATGCACTGTAAAAACAACACATACAACATAGGAGACCATAATGAGACAGCAGCACTAGGCTACGCAAGACACTGACCAAGTGGCTACAACAAGGTCCCATGGTTGCAGGTCTTCAATGAGTTGATAAGTTGATCGTCATTGAAAGAGGTTGTGCTTGCATGTCTTCCAGCTTCACGGCTAATTAGTAGCTTTCCTTACATAAATCATTCTATCACTTTGTGAATAATAGCAAATATTCTGGATATATGTGGCCTGGACTGGCCTCAGCACTCCCATCAAGTCCCAAAGTCATTCACAGAACCTGACCCACCCTCCCAGTCAGGGAATGACCTGCTGCTGCAATGAGCAATTCTTACCAGCAGAGGTCAGTGTTATATAAAAATATTTAAGTAATATGGAAAAGAATCCGTTTAACATGACATGTTTAGCCTGTCCAAACCGCTATCATTAAAATAGGTCGCAGACAAGGCAGGCCAATGTGCAGCTTGGAGAAGTTGGTGAATGTGAAAGCACAGCAAATTCGAACAGGAGAAGTCTATGCTCTTTGTCTTGGAAATCACTTTAGTCATTGTTGATTTTGAAGTGAAGCTATAAGCTCAAATTTTCAGCAATTTATAATTTTATGACAAAAGCATAACATAAAGAGACTCAAAGGGGGTCTGATCAGATTCAGGATCGTAGGCGCCTAAGATTTAGCCCCTGGGGGCCATGGCAGCCATTTTTTTTTTTTTTTTTTAAATGGGGCAAAAAATATGATTTTTTAAAGTGAAAAATGATTGAAAAACTCAATCACACACACTAACAACTGATAGGCCTACAGTTCAGAGTACCTACAACCATTTTACTAAAACAGGCTGCAAAGTACAGTGGCAGAGGGGGCATTTGGGATTGGGGAAGAAATGAATGTATGAATGTATGAATGTCTATTAAACTTAATTTACACTGTGCTATTGATGATGCTAGTGAACACTAAGCTGAACTGTCATTTGGCCAAATTCTGTGTTGGGGAGAGAGAGGGTCAAGGAGAGGCTGTGTCAGTTTTCTGCATGTAACTATAATGAAAGAAGAATCTGCATAAATAAGCCTGGATTATCAGAACAAAATTGAGAGTGCCACTGACAGTAGAAAGCCTTTTTCTACTTTAAGTCTCTTCTCAATTCTCCACCACCGCCATCATCTACTTTACTGTCAGCAGATGCCTTCAATGTCAGCAGATGATAAGTTGGACTCTTTCTCTCTTTTTTGAGGAAGATGTTTTTCTACTGCTTCAGCAAAGTCGATAACATGCTCTTCGGATCTACTCTTCTGCAGTGTATAGCACGTCTAAGCCGGTCTCAGAAGGTGTTCAAGATGGCTCCTAAAGTTTCCATGAAGCAGGCACATTCTCCTCTCAACTCTCTCCCCTCCATCTTCAATAGGCTTCTGCTTTGGTCTGAAGATGTTTAAAACATACTCCTCTTTAGTCCTTTTGCAGTAATAGATGAGGAAACACTGGATTAGCAATATGAAACAAGTATGACAACAGATTGATGAACTAGATGTACCACATAGCGGAACAAAATATGACTGTCGCACAGTCCTCTCCCACTTCACGCTTGTCAATTTGTCTTCATCTCCTATTCCATCTCTTGCAACTTTTGTGGATGCTTGCGTGCCTGCGTGTGTGTGTGTGTGTGTGTGTGTGTGTGTGTGTGTGTGTGTGTGTGTTTGTGTGTTTTCCTTTACTGAATTGAAAATAATTTATCGGCCAATATACCGATAGTATATTTGCGCTGGCAAGTATGTGCCTGTCTGTGTGTGTGCATGTGTGTGAGAGCCTGAGTGTGTGCTGCGTTCGTGTGTGTGCATGCATGCCTGAGCGTGTGTGTTTATGTGTGTGTTTGTGTGCATGTCTGTGCATGTGAAGGTGTGTGTGGATGTGAATGTGTGTGCATATGTGTGTCTATGTGTATGTGTGCATGTGTGTGCGCACACATGTGTTTTTATATGTCTATGTGTGTGTTTATCACAGGTTTATCATAATAAGTGACCGCTAAGGTCATAATAAGTGCAGAATCGCCAGCAGAAAGCTCTCTCTCATGTTATCTCTAGTGTAGCAAGGTTTCACTGTTTACTCTGTAAAGCGACTTATTGGGTGCTTTCAAAGACGCTGTAAAAAATAAAGACTATTATTATATTATTGTTATTATTATTATTATTATCATTATTATTATTATGATATCATTAGGCCTAGTAGTAGTAGTAGTAGTAGTTGTGGTAGTAGTATTAGTAGCCTAAAAAGTTTGAAGAGCCTTGCATTTAGTTTCTTATCTTACAGAGTTATGGTTTTTATGTTTTTTTCTAGGCTACATATGTATTTGTTTACTCTTATATATATAGGCCTATATATATATAGTTATCAAGTTATATATATATATATATATATATATATATATATATATATATATATTTTTTTTTTTTTTTTTTAATTATTATTATTATTATTGTAGCCTCCTTTAGAATGTACAGGATAAGAATATGGTTATGGTTATGGTTATGGTTATGGTTATTTAGCAGACGCCTTTGTCCAAAGCGACATACAAATAAATAACAATACAAATTAAATAACAGTGAACAATTACAAAAAGGGAGAATAGCAATATTATCAATAAACAATCAATTAAGCACTAACCTAATGAGAAATAAAACAATGAAATGAGAATTGCAATCAAATAAGTCACTCAGTTAATTATAACAATAACTATAGTATGGTATGGCTAAATTTAAGGACAATAGCAGAATAAATGTCAAATTCTAACAATGGACAAATTATAATAAAACAATACTATTATACAAACCATAACACATAACAAACGCTCAAAAGACTAAGAATATGGGCTAGCCGACTAAAAAGGTTATTTAATTGTCAAATAAAATAGGTCCATATCAAAGCCAATGTCCCTCTGATAAACATTCAGAAGAAATGCAGCAGTAATATTGGGGAAACGTCTGGTTGTAGACTTTTATCTTGATTTCTTGACACCGACATATTTCCCAGAGTTCCATGAAAGCGGAACTCTAGCGATGACACCAACAAATGGCTATCTTCGAAGAGAAACAGAGGAACACCCAGGTGGCGTGAGCTACCAGCTATTTTCTCCGAGAGACTGTAGGCTTGGGTAGTTCACCCTCAAGCACTGCGGACATCCTGAGTCGTGATCTAAAGGGTGAATTCGTCTGGTTGGTTTTGGAGCCGTGGAGCTGCCACCATGGCTTTTTACGAATATGTCACGAAAGAGCAACTCGCAGGTTTCGATAAATACAAGGTAAGGATGCCGTGATGTTTATCTGACGCTTTTTCGTTTTATTTCTGACACACAACGTTCGAGATTTGTCTGCTCACCAGGCTAATGTTAGCTGTAACGTTAGCTACTGCTGACATGAACTGTCAGATTCCCGGTAGCTATGTGAATAGCCCACGCTAGCATTAGCCATCAAACATTATGCTACTTCTGACATCGTTATTGTTCCCTGACCGGCATTGACTTATTTGAATTTCATTATGTATGGTTAGATTCATACGTTTAGTGTATTTGTCGCTCAGATCGTTAGCAAATCAACGCCAGTGCTATTACTGTCTTGCTAGCTAACGTGAGTTGTCTGTACACGATATGTAACGTGGTCCACGCCTATGTGTCTTGGCTAACGTGGAGGTTACCAACAGTAACGGCAGGTACTGTCACACCGGTGTGACGAGAATGCCGTAAGGTTTTTAACCATATCTGGATTCATCGAATAAAATTAATTGATGCTGAACAGAATGTTTTTAGGTTGATCAGAACTCCCCTACTGTCTACTGAAGGGTTAGCAAATGCCGGGGTCTTGTATCCAACCTTCAACCACATGTAATAACAGTTATTGTTAGGCATTTGTCTAGGTTATTGTCCTCTCCGTAGCCTGAAATATGGGGTTAATTTATCTATTTATCAAATTCATTATTTGTCCTATTATCTGGTTTCGAAACTATAACGTTAGTATGGCTACTTAGATTGCTAACATTAGCTTGCTAGTAGGTGCTTCTTGAAGCTTTTGGGATGGGCAGTATCCCCTGAAACACTCGACCTATGGTCCGAAGCCCAACAATGTGTAACTTGGCTAACTATACATGTTTATTACATAACGTTACTGTGCCAATTATTTGCACCCAACAACACGGAGTTGATGTGTCACCACCTTTTCATTCATTAATTTAGCTCCCTCCTTGAATCTAAAAGCTATGGTCAGGTGAAGCAGACTATCTATTAGCTTGCTAGCCTGGCTAAGCGTTGTAGAAATTTGAACGCCAGTACCATTGAGCTGACCACCCTCGCTGGTCTGAGTTATGCACTTATTTACCGTTCGAAACGCAATCATGATATCTTGCTTACTGTTTCAATATTGTAGAAGTAAGAGAGTGACATTCTGACAGTGACGAGGTTTCTTGTCCTTACTCCCAAGCCTATTGTTGTATGGCTAGCCAGGGAGCTTTTGTCCAGTATTCACCTTAAAGAATTCTTTGGACTTGATTAACCTTGGCACCTTCTGTTTTCTCTTGAATTCACTGAGGTCCTCTGTAAGCATAACCACTGACGTTCCTCAACAGTGAACAGTGGCTTCTGAAGACGTAAAAGGCTACATTTCACCAAAAGCCATTTCATTTTCCCACTCAGTGTGTAGGTTCACTGAGTGTAGGTTCACTGAGCTTCTATTGTGTATGGACCAAGACCAGTTAAACTGCAAGAACATCCTGACCTATGCCATAAATGTGACTTAGACAAACAAAAGACAATACACATGTTATGACAAGACATGGTATGATCATCAGGTCATGCATGAGCCAAACAGATTTCATTGGTCAAGCCTCTTTCCTTTTAATTGCTGTAGGGCAAAGTTGAAGAGTCACATTATGTATATCTAGACTCGCTCATAGACCAGCACACTGAGAAAAGGAGGGATTTGTGCTTGGCATCCAATACTGAGGAAGGCCTGCAGGGTGTCTATTATTGATGTGTATGCCAAGTGTGCCAGCCTTCAGGGCCAGTCACCTCACACACTCTCATGTAGTCCTCTTACACACACACACACACGCACACACACACGTGCATAGTCAGTACACACACACTCACTCTCTCTCTCTCACACACACACACACACGTGCGTAGTCCACACACACACACACACACACACACACACACACACACACACAGCCACCTTTGACCTCACATAATGGTGTGGGCTTTGGATAACTAGCCTACGGTAGTTGAGTACCAACTTGGTGCACTGGTTAACTTGTCACTCACTCACTCGCTTGATCATGCACATGCAAATGATTGTGCTCTAGTTTTGCCTCTTATCCTTCTATCACACTCTCACAAATACACACACTCTGCTGTGCCACGTTCCCTCCATCCATCACCTTCTCTCTTAGCATTCTTTCCATTCTCCACCTACACACACACACACACACACACACACACAAATGCACACAACCACACCCCTTCGTCATCTGTCTTAGACTACTCCCTCTCCCACATGAATATGTGCATCTGGATGTCCTTCTATAGGGTCCAATAGCTGCATATGACGCTTCGTCCGAATGAGTTCATTTCCTGTTGAAGGTGTGAGGCTGTTGCCGTTCTCTGGGGTAGATTGTGTTCTTCAAGGAAGGGCGTGTCATTTTATTCATAGCCTCTAGAGTTCTTTCGCTTTTTTTAAATCTTTTTTTAAGGTATTTCCCTCTCGGTATTCTCTCAAGCGCACGCTCTCTCTCATGCGCTCTCTCTCTCTCTCTCTCCCTCTCTCTCTCTCTCCTTATAGCACAATCCCTCTCCTGGTCCCTCTCCCCTCTATATGTGTCCTGTTTTCTTTACCTCTTGGTATTTCAACATCATCTGGAAACAGAAACACAGATGTTGAGTGCGTGTGTGTGTGCGAGCGCGCGTGAGTGCATGCATTCTCGTCAGATGGTGAGATGCGCAGCGGGACTACGAGTGTATCGTGCCCCCAGCTGAGAATAGCTCATCAGTGGGAGATGCTGAAATGGAGAGTTCAGCCAGTTCGCCCACGTGTTGCTGCCTGTTTATGTGGGACAAATTGCTCCATTTTACTCCCCATTGAAATATAGTGCTTGTGTGTGTGGTGGCAATAGGTGTGCAGCTAGCTTGGACCAAACATCCGTTGACATGCTGCTTCCGCACATAGAATAGGAGATACAGGGGAATGTGGCTGTCGCATACATGAAGGGATGGGTTTTGTGTGTGTGTGTGTGGGGGGGGGGGGGTGTTATACAGAGATTGAGATGCCTGAACTGGGGGGGGGGGGGGGGGTGTTATACAGAGATTGAGATGCCTGAACTGGGGGGGGGGGTGTTATACAGAGATTGAGATGCCTGAACTGCATGACAAGCTATTTCCACTTGTAGAGTTGCATCATGGAAATAAAGTGTCTGGTCATTTGCGCTGGAGATAATTTAGGTATGTGTGTGTATGTGGGCTGTGCCTTGTGTTTGACTGAGACAGACAGGGAAAAATGTATGTTTGGACATCTGTGAACAGTTGGAGCACTGTCTCCCCAGTCGTGTGTGTGTGTGTGTGTGTGTGTGTGTGTGTGTCCTATCTGCATGTTTGTTTGAGAGACAGTAGACCCCCTAAGACCTGTGTATATGGGCAGCACTCAGAGACGTATGCGGCCCCCTAACGCAGACCCTGATTGTGCCTCTACCTAAGTATGCCCTTCAAGTTGTTTTGTTCCATCAACTTCAGATCACTGTCGCCTAAAACGTCATTCACAAAAAAATTACAGACTCACATGCACATAGGCCTTAAAGCAGCACCAAAGAGTTTTTTGTACCTTAAATAATGTTTCCACAATCATGTCAGTGGTTCATCAACTCGTAACGGGGTGAATGGCACTTCTGCATTCGCTTCACAGCCCTCTATCGCCTATAACCGTTTACGTAAGTTTACCAGATCGGGTAGCGTATCTGTAGTTTGATGGAATGAGACATAAAAAACTACATATATGACTTGCTTTGATGTCACAATACATATACTTTCATAAAATCATGCAACATACTCTACCCACTGATCTATAAAGAATATTCTTTATAGATCAGTGACTACCTTGTATCATGTAGACATTGTTATTTGTTGGATAAACAAAATGCATGCTTGCGACAGAGGTTTTGCTTTAGTGTTGCTTTAAACATGTAATTCCATTAAGCCTCTGGCCCAGCCTGGTTTAACATGACCAGGGTATCACTGAGGGCTTTTTAATATCCAAATGTGCCAATGACTCTGCTGCTTAGGTCAGCATTTCTCCTTTTCCAAAGCTGTCATGCTTTTTAAGGCAATCCCCATTTTAAAAAATCCCACTGTGAATATTTATTCCAGTCTATTTTGATTTTCAATTAAACGCTCACATAGTTCACAGCCTCCCATCCAGAGTCTTGTGATTCATAATTATTCATCCCTCCACGCCAAAGTTGTATTGATTTATTTGTCCAATAAAGCACAGAAATACCCTGTTGTGTCTCTAGGACAACACTGTCCTCTGTCCCATCCATAAGCGATCCCCAGGCCTCAGTAGAAACGTATTGGTCAAATACAACTGCGCTATAAATCAATCTGGCATTTTTATGAATAATTTTAGGCTTTAACGGTCGTGAGAGGGATGTCGGGCATTTTTATGTTTGCTATTAGGAACTGATCAAAATCTATGTTTACTGGTGGGCTCTGGAGAGGGATGCTCCCAAATAAGTCAAGTAGCCATTTCAAAATAACTACAACGCACGCACGCACGCACGCACGCACACACACACACACACACACACACACACACACACACACACACCCAAAAACCACCACACACCCAAACGACCACCACACCCAGATGCTTATAGTTGATCCACTCCACTTGATCTGGCATGCCCTAAAGACACTTGCGTTGTATTGTGTAATTCTGCTTAGTTGTATTGTGGCCAGGTATTCCAAAGAGGTAGCCTGAGGCTTGGGCAGGATTAGACTGGGCTGTAACTAGGTGGGACCACGTATCTGCAGCAAAACACAGAATGACTGTTCTAATGTAGTTTACTGTGTACAAATGTAATTTAATACTCTTGCATAGTGCTTGAGAACATTGCTATTGCAATTTTGAGAATTATATAGGGTGGACACTGAAGAAGAAAGTGTGACTGGCTACAGTTGTGAAGATTGGCATCACCGGATGGCACCCAATGGTCCATTTGCTAAGAATAGGTTGTGCGTAATGATTGTGAATGCAGCTGTCTAGTCCTGCCTGTGTTCAGTCACTGATCTCACCATCTTTTTCGTTTTCTGTGTTTTGTCTCTACAGTACAGTGCCGTGGACACCAACCCACTGTCCGTTTACGTCATGCACCCCTTCTGGAACTCTGTTGTCAAGGTGAGCATGACTCGGGCACATCACTAGTCTGTGATGTCACAAAGGTATCCATGGCTTTGTGGAACTCTTCATTTACAAGGAACCGAATAGAATCACAGACTCTTCTGAAAGATGCTCGACAGAGTCCAAGGACCTGCCATAACATTCTTCGTCAAGCCTTGTTGGAATATGTGAACTTTACTGAAGTCCAAAATACGTAGTGCTTTAGTGTGCCAGTAGGGTCAATCATTATTTTGTTGACCGAAGCTTTGTTGTGAGTTACTCTTCAACCAAACACAGCACCGCTTGGCCATCTTACTGCTCTGCCCTGCCCTGCCCACATGTTACATAAGTGAGAGGAGTCATTGTGACCGGCTGTGACTCTTAATGACTTAATGTCCACAGGCTTCCTGTCACCCCCCAACCCACCCTGTCTGCCTTGTCCGCTGATTAGAATGCATAAATGCAACATTAATGAGTTTTCCAACAAGATCTGATTACTCGTGCACCACAATTGACCACCATCTCTTTCTCTGTTTCTGACGCTCTTTTTGTCTGTCTCTTGTTTGTTTGTTTGTTTGTGTTTCTCTCATTCTCTCTCTCTCTTTCTCGCTTTCTCCCTCTCTCTGTTTCTCTCTCTCTCCCTCTCTCTCTCACTCTCTCTTTCTTTCCTTCTCTCTCTCTCTCTCTCTCTCTCTCAGATCATGCCAAGGTGGTTGGCCCCAAACCTCATCACGTTTACAGGGTTTATGTTCCTGGTGTTGAACTTCCTCATTCTGTCCTATTACGACTTTGACTTCTACGCATCAGGTGAGTGCGGTGACCTGCATTGGGGTCATTTCTGAAAACACACACACACATACACATAAGGAGATCAAAGTGTATGGATTAGGGCTGGGATAAACGATTATTTTCTAAACGATTAATCTAGCGATTATTTTTTCGATGCATCGATTAATCTAACGATTCATTTTTTCAGTTCGATACGATTATTTTCTAAACGATTAATCTAGCGATTATTTTTTCGATGCATCGATTAATCTAACGATTCATTTTTTCAGTTCGATTCGATTTCGATTCGATTATCGATTATCTCCCCACTAATTGACTAATTGCAATATATACATGTTGATTTACATATCTGAATGAAATAAAACATTGCAATGTATGTTTATTGCTCTTAAAATTCCAAAATGAAAGACTATGCAAGTGCAAAGTAATGCATTCTACGTCAGAGGTAGCATTCAATAAAACCTTGAAGCCTTGAAAACACTGGGAGTGTTGTCAAATTGAAGGGGACAAGATCCCAACTGTCATCAATAAAATGACAAGTTGAGTAGGCTTATTTTAAGTCTTTGGGACTTTGGGGCCATAGGGCCCACCTACACATACTGTATACCCCCATCAAATCATTAGGATGATCATTACTACAATTATTATTATGCTGTATTAAGTGTACTTTCACTTCAAAGCAGTCAATGTTTTAAATGCTAACATTGTTCACAAAAAGTTTGTGAAAAATCAGAAACCTGCTTTAGTAATGTAAGATACAGTATAATTACAATAGCTTTTGCATGGTTGCATGATAAATACAGTACTTCTGAAAACAACAGCAATAATATGGGTGCTATTGTTTTGGGATGTTTCCCTCATGCAAGCATCAAACTCTGGTAGGCAAATGGAGACAAAATTGACATGCTTTTTAATGAAATTCCATTTGAATCTCTGAACGTAAGGATTCAGGAAACACGTACCAACTTTAGTCTATGTATTACGGCCGAGCAGATAGGCGTAAATCACTGATCTGGAGATTTTTAGATGAAAGACTAAGGCTACAATCTTTTGACCATATTCAAATTTGACTGAACTATACTCTGCTCTGTATCAAGAATCCACATTGTTCTATTAAATGTCGTTAAATAATTAAACAGCAGGTTGAACGGAACTTGCCACCAACGTTATTTATTAGTTTCAGTTTCTGTCGCGCAAACACGCACATGCATGCATTCAATGAACGCTCATACCAACACTTAATTGTGTTGCTGTATGTTTATTCACATCGAATTAGCAAGTATTTCCTCCTGATTGCTGAAACTTTTGTTTTCTTTTTCTGTCGGGCCGCAGTTGCTTCATCAATTGCGCAGCAAATGATCAAGTGAAGCACCGAGCCTAATTTCACTCCACGCCTCACAGACCAGCAGTCTCTCTACATTGCGGACCGGTGCAGCTCCGTCCGCGCCCATAGTTAGAGAAACGATGTAGAGGAACGAGTGCGTGCTGCAGTGCCTTGCACTTTTGAAATTCTGAGGAGTCACTCACGTTGCCGCCAACCTTGTTTTGATTTTGACGACGTGTCGATTCGCATATTTTGAACCGATGTACATGTATTTTTTGCGTCGAACTAATCGGTTAAGTCGATGCGTTGTCCCAGCCCTAGTATGGATCAATCTCTCTTTATTTTAATCTCAGATTGAATCCCTGAGGGCTCTCTGTGTTTGTGCTGTCCTGTGCTCTCTCTCTCAGGAGGTGTTTGAACATGTTTGTTATCAGAGGGTTTATTTGTAATTTACAACCCTATGACTCATGTGTGTTGTCGTCATCACCCCCCCCCTAGAGGTTAGATTCTCTGCCCGAGCCCGAGCCCGACCCGAGCCCGAACCGACCCGCGGGCCGGGTCGGGCCGATATTTCCCGCCACTATCCTCGGGCCGGGCCGGGTCGGGCCTTTGATCAAGCATTTGTGTTTTTTTTTTAAATATATAATTTCTTTATTAGCCTAACTGGGTGGGGAGACTATGCCATTATCCGAAATATTAAATATATTTTTTAGCAAAGTAGGCTTAACATGTTGTGCATAACACGACCCAGTACCGACCCCAACCACACGTTCGAATCACTCATCTCAATGCGATATCAATGGGAGGCGAGTCATTGTGCTAGTAACATAGCCATGCCATATACCACTGGAAAGCTAAAATTGTCAGGATTCATTTGAAACCCGTGTCGACTGAATTAAACCCATTTCGAATGGCTCAAATATACCATTTATATAACTATATAACTATCAAAATGCCCCCCACCACCGCCTCCCCCCGCCTGTGTCTCCTCACCTTACAGCACTGTGTGTACATCCTGAACTTCACGCTACCCCAACATGCTTGGTCTCATAATGTCCGTAAGAAGCCAGAGAATCCGAATATCTACTGTGTTTTGTCGACATTATGTTCAAAAGCTGAACCATTCCACCCAAACAATATAATTTAGTTTGTAAAAAAAACGAACTATAACTTTTCTCCGAGAGAAAACCGCGTAGTTCGCATGCTTAGCCTTTGTTTTGCCGGGGTTTACGCCACTTGCCGTATTCAGGAAGCTCTCCTGAGTACGTAGATACCGGTGACAAGTTTGTGTGACGTACCGTTGTCGAGAAACACGTGTTAGAAGCGTGGTCGGCAGCTATGGTGTTTTACGGTCAAGTTAGCTTTGATTGACAACTGCTCTGGCGTATGACAAGCTACCAGGATGGTTCCGGGATATTCTTGTAGCCAATGAGTAGACGCTTCGAATGATATATGCAACAGCCCTTTCCGGTGAAGGGAAAGCTGGGAAATCGAGTCCACATTCATCGCGCACAAGGCTAACTCTGTAGAACGAGCCGTGCGTAAAATAGCAACAGCACTTTCGACGAGTGATCAAAACAAAATAGCAGCAGCAGCTTTTGACAAGCGATGAAAACATGTCGAAAAAGCATAGAAAAACGAAATCAGAGGAAAGTACCAGCAGGAGAAGTGAAGAAAGAGAAGAAAGTGAAGAAAGTAGTGTAATTGAAGAAAGTGAAGAAAGTCCAGACTGAAGACTCTCAAGGCTTCGCCGACTTCTTAGAAGGAATAAGTGACTTCGAATGGTGAGTAAACACTATGTTATACTATATTATACTGTATATTATACTATATTGTACAACATGTGTTACCTATAGTACTGTACAATCGCATTGATTGAGTGCATTGCCATAGGGGAAGGGATTGTGTGTGTATGTGTATGTGTATGTGTGTGTGTGTGTGTGTGTGTGTGTGTGTGTGTGTGTTTGTGTGAGAGAGAGGTACACGGGGGATGGGGGGGTGATAGGGACCTAGGTGCCATGGGGGAGGGGATGCAATGGCAAAAGCCAAGGGTGACAAACCCCTCACCCAAAAGTCTTTCAGAGAAAATCTTGTGCTTCAGC